>NC_046661.1:50855609-50881605 GCF_010883055.1 Belonocnema kinseyi | reverse complement strand
CGATTAAGTGAATAGTTTTTTCCGATGACTTCATGCAATTTTGGATCAATGTGAGTAATACAAAAAAATGGCATACTTGAAAACTGTTCCGCGGTATGCTGCAGCATAACGCCTGAGTGCGAGCGCGAGGACTCCCTCTACAACCGGCTCTGTAACTCAATGAATTTCAATTTGTCAATTTTCTTATTAGACATTTTTCATAGTAAAAAAGTCAAGCTTTCTTTTGAGACTATTTAAAAAAAATCGTAGATGCCTAAATTGCGAAAAAAGTTAAATAAACAATTGATTTATTGAAAAAATTGTTTAAACAATTTTTTTGTCATAAAAAATAAAATAAGATGAAAGCGTGTAAAAAGCACTTTCTAAAACCCTCATACAAATTTTAAATCGCGTAATTAGAAAGGAAGTTACAGGCGTTTGAAACTACCCCAGCAGGCATTGGGGTTGAAAATACAACCCCCCCTCACTTGGGGAGGGTTGGTAATCCTGGTCTATAAGTTTGTGGATTAACTACTGTTGGGTAGGCGAACATATTCCTAGAATTTAGAGACAATCGAAAAACATGACTTTTTGAGTTGGGGCAGTTGAGGAATAATGCCCCATAAATGGCTCTAAAGACAATTGTGAATCACTTATGTTCAGAAAAATTAATTCAGCTATGAGAAAAACTCGTTTATAAAGAATTTGTTTATAGAAATGTTTATAAAAACAATAGTTGTTAATTCATGCTAATTTCTTTGTTACAAATTATGACTCTTATAAAAAATATTAGCAACTAGCGTGAAATAAACGATTTTTTCTATGATATATAAACACTAATGAGAATTTGTTTATTAAAATTGTTTATAATCATTAGGTTAAATATTATTCAAATGAATTATGCTCTATGAATGCATGTGCAATAATTCCGGCTAATAGTGAGTTTCTATCTGTATTTTTTCTTGAGATAAAAATTCACAAACCTAAAATGGTCAATTTTGTCACTATATTTGTTTATATATCGTTGCTCTGTTAAATAATTTAAAAAAAAGCAAACCACAATTCTCTTAAAAATTAATTGCTGAGAATTTCTAAAAAAAAACTTTTAAATCGGTTAAGAAATACGACCTATGGGCGATTATGAACAGTGAATTCCTATTCCAGACCACTGTGCTACGGCAGAATCAAGCAAAAATATGTTCATTAGTTACTAAAATGCCTCCCCTCCCTATGCCATGTAACAGATCGTAACATTTCTTTTTGGCCCTTCCGTCTTCGCCGTTACGACAAATTTTTTATATTATGTTTGAAAACATAACAGGCGTTATCTATGAATAAATCAAACAACTTTTCGACAATAAAGGCTTTTTAAATATCTTTGTAGTCATACAAATATTAAAGTTACTTAACCTAAGTACTACTTGCAATTCCCAAATTTAAAACTTCTTTTACTACCATAAAAAATAAATGACGATATTAATAATGACAAAACATGAAAATTTCGAATAAATATTTATTTATTGAAAATTTTCAAATACTTTATTTCGAGTTAAAATTAAATTCTGAGAATGAAAAACAAGACAATAAGTATTATCAGTTTGTTTTTTAAATTTATATAAATATAATTATTATAAGATTTTCAAGAAAATTAAAAGAAGATTCTTGAATATATCAGATGCAAATGCAAATCTGATCATGCTCTTGAAACCTTTCGAGAGTCGTTTACAGTTCCTAAAGTATATTTTTTACATTTAAAAATTTCTTCATTTCTAAAAATCATCTAAAGTTATTCCAAAGAACCTAAATTTTTTTAATTGTTGTCAAACCTTACAAAATTCTTCAAAAATCTTCACAAGTTTTAATTATTTTTTAATCATTTAAAATTACTAAGCGTCTCTTAAACTTATTCAAAATTGAAAGTACATTATTTAAGCCAACGTAAACTTTAAAAAAAATGTGCAACAAAATTGCACAAGAAGGCTCTAAAATAATTATGTTCCTTAATTTTTCTAAAATTATCTAATATGGAAAAATTGCAAAAGTCTAAAAAATATTCTACACACTTTTAAAAAATTTGAGGAAACAATAAACAATGTTTTGTGATCTCTTTTCAATTTTCTTTTAGAATTCATCGCAAAATAATTGTTTGAAACGTTGCCATGAACTTTCTATCATTCTCTTGACGGCCTGGACGCTCTGCAAAATTAAGTGAAAATTCATCTGACCGAAAAACTCCTAATAGCTAGTTAGCCATTGAATGCAAATCGTCCAGTCGGGCGAGATCGGGTTCGCCCTCGTGCATTTTCGGCTTTGAACGAGCCTTGTCTTCGCAGCGTGTAACAGAGCCGGTTCACCGACACGCAACGTTTGTTCACTTCTTACTGCCAAGTTTTTCTGTTCCCCTTTCTTACGTGTTTTTGTATAAATCATTCGTTTCATGGGTGTGACAAGAGAAAGTTTTAACAAGAAGAGGACTTAATTCTGCGTATGTAAAAAAGATGTCTCTACCCCTAATAGGCCACGAGCAATGACCTTGCAAAGTTTACCCTTAATCAATTCGGTGGCTAAATCGCACCGCAAAGCAAAATTACGACCATTTTCTTAACATACAAGGTTTTAAGTCAACTAATGGTGATCAATAGATTATTTAATGATCAAATTAATAATAATTAGCCACTTTAAATTAATAAATAATTAATTGTTTTAACAAATAAATTTCCATCACCCATCAAATGTACATTTTTTGGAATTTTTTAATGAAATTTATATTAAGGGCGCTTATTATAGATAAAAAATAAATATTTAATCTTTTCGAATCGATACATAACCGATCATTTTTATTCGGGATCTTTATTCTAGATTAAAAATGAACAATCGAAGCTTGATGTAAACTGTGGATCTAGGTCTGTACATTAGGGTGGAGCGACAAAATAAAAAGTCGACTTTTCGAAATAGCCGAGTGCGGAAAAGTTGTGAACCCACGTACCTAACAACATATTAAAATTTCAGCTTGATCGAATAATATCTTCTGCCTCCGAAAACTCCTCAAAAATGTGAAATTTTAACGAAAAATTATATTTTTTGCTAAAAATTGTTAAATGTTTATAAAATTTATAAATCATATGTATTACATTTTGATGCTAAACGGTCTTTTTCGTGATTAAAGACACATTGGTAGACCATAACACACGTGCCTGGTAAGAGTGGAACAACAAGATAAGCAACAGTGGAGCAACAGACAGGAGACTATACGGAGAACGACTGTCTGTTTTAATAAAGATATTCAAAATTACGATTTCTGGTCTATTTAGTAAGACAAACACTTTATTCCTACGCCGCTTAAACTCATCCTTCCCACTCCTTGCTGCCCCCTCCCCACTCCCACTTCTTCCTGTCACGCCTCGGCGCCGGTCCGGTGGCTTCATTCGTTGCGTACGTTGGTTCTATTGAGACACGTCGAAACCTGTCGGGACAAAGCTAGAGCACGAAGCTTTCTGTAGGGTAGCGGGTGGCATCCTTTTTCGTTTGTGATATTCGCCGCCTTTACGGAGTTCAGGAGCTATCGTTGTTCTTCTATGTAATAGACTTTTTGTTAGACGACGTTGTTTTCCTAGTGTGCTATGTCTCATTTGTTTATATTAGGCTTAGAGTACACGTTTTGTTCCTAAAATTTTTCATTTGGCGCTTCTGTCATATGCTTGTTGCTGCAGCTTTCTCTTTCATACTTCTGTTCAATCTAGTGTTGCTAACTGGTTCCAGGTGTAATTTCCTTTTCTCTGCATTTATTCATAGTTGCAATGGCAACTTCGTCGAAGTTTAAAAGTTGTTCGACGTTCAACTGCCCTCTTTTGGTGGTCAAAAGAAGTGTCACCTTTAAACTTCCCACGTATGAAGATGTTATCAAAGGCTGTGCTTTTGAAAGGCAACGTTTAGCTCTCGAAGAGGGAAAGAAGGAACCCTTGTTTTCTGACATTGCTGAGAACATAACCAAGGAGGTTATTTCCGGGTACGAAAAAGCATCAATACCACATGTTACGCATAAAAGAGTTGTACAAATGTTAAAGCCTTATCATGCAAAGTATAAAACCATCATGAAGTCACATAGCAAACTTCAAAGCTGCAATAAAGTTGCCAAAACTATTGATAGATTTAAACTACATGCGCAAAAAAGCCTTTCGACATATGCTTTTGCAAATTTTCAGACCATGCTTTATGCTCTTGTACCAAAGAAAGAAAAGTTTCACAGAGCGAACACGCGTTTCTTATTGATCAAAGAACAGTTCGAAAAATAGTCATGGGTACTCTTGACAAAGAAACAACCGCTGTTCTTTAAAAGAGGGAGGCTAGGAAAACACAGGAAGCTGTCTGACTTCTAAAATTGTCAGATGGTACTTGCAAAGGCAGGGAAGTAAATTTGCCAGCCGATGAGAATAGCAATCATGGTAGTATTGAGTGTCCGACCAAAAGTTATACTAACAATGATGATTTCTCCCCATCGACTTCAAAAGGGCAGCAACATTCTTCCTCTCAAAATCGTTCAGTTGGTCCTAAAACAGCTCTAGTCAGCGATAGGTATGGCTTGTCGGACAGATCCGTCGCTGCCATAGCCTCAGCTGTCTTGCAGGATGTTGGTTTGGTGTCTGAGAATAATTTTACAAGCGTCATTTTTAGAAATAAGTTTAGGCGGGAACGTTTAAGGGTGAGGAGAGAAATGACAGAGATCTCTGCTGAGAGTGTTGGAACACCTTTGTTGGGGTTGTATTTTAACGGGCACAAAGACAAAACCCTTATCTTAGTAGAAGAGGAAAACAAACAATAACGCAGATGTGTCCAAGAAGAACATATCACTATTGTACGAGAGCCAGGATCATTATACTGGGGACATATTACTCCTACTTCAAGCAAAGCCTTCTCGACCTCCACGGGTCTGATTCAATTTCTCGAGGCTAAGACTGACAACATAGACATTGACAATATTTCAGCTATAGGTGCAAATGGAACTAATACAAATACAGGACACGTGGGAGGAGTTATTCATCTTATTGAGGAAAAATTTAACCGCCCATTGCAGTGGCTGATTTGCCTTCTTCATTGCAATGAATGATCTCCTCAAACGTTCAAAACTTAACTTTAACTGATCCCAGGCCCTATTTCTCATTCGCGATGGCTGACTACAGCCAACAGAATTCTTCGAATGTACGTAGGAACATCAAATCCATCCCCAGAGGTGGTATCACTTGTGAATTATGTCATAAAAGGATATGGCCCTGTTTGGTTTCTAATCAAAAGCGACCCATCTTGCACGGAAGGTGCCAGGCATGTGTGGTCTCTGATTCGATACTCGCAGTTTCTCCCTGAAGACCAGAGGAAAGTTGTTGGTAGGGTGATTCAAACAAACGGCTTTTTTTGCCAGCCAAAAAACTTGCTGCTTGCGATGATCTCTGAAAAGAGGCCCCATGTCAGAGAGCTTGCAAAACGTCGCATTTTAAAATACAGAATGTCTGAAATACAAGATGGAGTCATTAGGCCTACGTCTTTTAGAGTTCCTAAGATTGATTTTGATGCACCTGATTACATTGATCTGATATCTTGGACTGGGGCCTCCATCACTGAGCCGCCTCTGTTGGCAGACATGCCGATAGATTATTTGATAGTCATAGTGACAATCGGCCCAGTCGCTAAATATCTTTACCCTCTGCTTCCATGCCACACGCAAGCTGTGGAAAGATACGTCCAGGTTGTTACGAATGCAGCCACTCATGTATGTGTGGAGGAACAGCGACATGGTTTGATACTTGCGAAATTGACTTCGCGGTCACAAATGCCAATTTGGAACACAAAAAACCAATACAGGTTCTAAACAGGATATTTATGAGTACTCGTGATACCGAAACGGTATGTGATTACAATGCCATTCAACGTCATTTAAATTTCACTGTTTTGAGAATCCGTGTTAACAATTGTTAACTCACACTATGCTGATGAGTGGTAGGTTGGGTGCATGGTGTGGGAGGAACTCGGGGTACAGCCACCTTCACATGGTGAGCTCTAAGTCACTGATTCTTCGAATTCTGTGATCCGAGAGCTGTACAAATGTAATACTAGAAATTACTAATGAAAATGGTAAAATCCTTTCTTAGCTTATAATATGGTCTCATTTGGGCTAGTCAACACATTAAATACAGCATATTACACTTGTCCAAACATAATATACAGGTAGTTTTACCACGACAAACATTGTTTAACATACAAATGTACTTATACATATAGTTTATAAGTTTTATTAACACTTAACATTTTTTAGCAAAAAATGCAATTTTCCGTTAAAATTTCACATTTTTGAGGAGTTTTCGGAAGCAGAAGATATTATTCGATCGGGCTGAAATTTTAATATGTTCTTAGGTACATTGGTTCACAACTTTTCCGCACTCGGTTGTTTCAAAAAGCCGATTTTTTATTTTTTCGCTCTACCCTACTGTACACCTTAAAAATATGCGACTATCTTAGTTCGATAACACCTTGGACTAATACGCACCGCATAAATTAGAACTCTGTATGTAAAAAAGTGGAACTGGATCTCTTCATTTAATTTGTTATTTTATCGGTTTAAGTATAGAATCGACGTTATAGCAACACCATACTACATCGATTATTAAGGATTGACAGATAGCAGCTCTTTATGTGAAACTCGCAACAGTCACAGTTTGAATATCAGCTGTTCTAAAGCATCGAGTGTCTTCAGCCATTTCTTCAATAAAAATGTTTTCAGTTCTTACCGCGTGAAGGTAGACGTTTACAAAGAACTTTTTTTTTATTTTTTATATTCCTTTTTTATTTTTTTATTTACAATCTTTATTTTTTTATTTTTAGATAAATCCGCATAATAGCGGTTTTTCGTAAATATGTTTTGTTACGGGTTGCCGTACCACCCCTTAATGATGAAATACATTTTCTGTGTGCATAAATTTATTGTTTGGACATTTTGAGCCGGAGTTATTGTGATTTCAGCTATTGTCAAGACCTCTTTCGCATCGGAAATAGGACTTTAAAAAACTTTATCTTGAAAAATCACGTTTTTTCTTAAAATTGGGAAATAGGGTAGGAAGTTGTAGTTTTCTTGAAATTTTTAGGCCAGATTATGAAAGAGCACACTTAAAAATAGCCGCTTATAAATTTGCAGATCTTTTTCGGAATAATTAACAAAGTTGTCCATGCTTAAAGTTGACGGACAAAAATGGACAAATTGGGTCAATAAGAGTTAAGGACGACGAAATATGTAAGCATACCTCATTTAAGACTTAACTTGAATAGGGCTTATAAAGCGCGAATATTGAGGCCATGTGACCGTAACCTACAAAAATTTCTTTTACATTTGTTTGAAACACAAATTACGTTCAGACGAAACGCCATATCGAATTTAAAATTCTTGAAATTACATATGAAGCAAGCTCAAACGTTTGTCTGGTCCGATATTTTTGAAATTTTAAGAAAAAAAATGTTTTAATAATTTTTTCTTTAAATTTGTCAGCTCTATGGATCCGCACGTTAAACCTTGGATTTATCCATTATTTTATCCTTATGGCACATAAGGTTGGAATGACAGCATACCATGTGTTAATAGAAGAGGCCAAGTTTCACGATCTGCATACATTAAATATCGAATGGCAACTAGAGATAATAATATACTTTTTATGGGTGGCCTATTAGTTCAACAGTGGGTTGTCGATAATTATGTGGAAATCGAGAGCTACTGTTGGAATAATGATCATCCTCCCATCAACATTCTCAGGATCTCCCCGTAGTATGCTTCAGCACTATCAAGATGCAATGGCAATTGTAAGAAAATTCGGTAAGCCAGATTTGTTTATAATTATGAGATGTAATCCAAACTAGGCTGAAGTCAAAGTTAATTGATTATATGGCCAGACAGCATCTGATTAACCAGACATTGTTTCAGGAGTTTTTAATGCAAAGAAAGATGAATTAACCAACATTATAGTAAAACAATAATTCTTCGGCGAAGTACAAGCATACCGTTATGTTGTTGAGTATCAAAAACGTGGATTACGCCATGTTCATTTGTTATAAACGTTAAAACAAAATAGTAAAATAACTGCTCCTGATATTGCAGATGTGAGTATATTTCAGCAGGAATTCCAAATTCAGATACAGAATATGACCTTCATAATATTGTTATGAAAAACATGATTTACGGTCCCTGCAGAGATAGGTGTACCTGGCAATAAGCGCTTAATTCAGAAAAATTAAGAATTTGTATTCATATGAATTATCGATTTTTCCTCCGTCTAAAAATCCTCCACCGGGAACAGAAAAAGTGCAAATCTTATCCCTCTAAATCAACTTAGTAAAATGTAACGGAAGCATTTATCTAACCTATTTTTCATTATTGAAACTTTTTATAACTTATAAACTCGAAAAATATTCGTATTTATATTTATACATATTTTAATAATTTATTTAAAAGTGTGCAAAAATGCATTGCCGAAATCCATTCAAATATGTGAATTAAAATAATTTTAACTCTAGAGAGGCAGACTTGAATTGATTAAAATTAAAGTTTCAAAACTTATATTCCACATGAAGTAGTTAAAACAATTTATTACACATATTTTTTGAACCTATTAGAACGAATTAAATAATCTCAAAATATGAACACTTATGGGGAATACAAGACCTCTCTGTGAGGTGTATCTGCCAGTACAATTACAAGGAATTAAATATATTGAAAACACGTTCTCTTTTGGAGAATAGAAAACTATGCGGCGGCCGCTATGGATTTAGAAATAAATTAGTTCCTCAGATATCTTATTCTTATAATGACATTTTAGACAGATCGAATAATCGCGCATTCAAAACAAATAGAATAATCTTCACTTTTACGCTAAAATCTGCAAATATTAATTTTTCTCTATTCAAAGCTTATTACCGGGTAAAGATGATAAAGGTAAATGTAGAAAGCATTTTTCAAAAAAGTTTCAAGACGAGACAAGAATGAATGAAAATGGATACCCAACTTATCGTAGAATAGATACCGGCACTAACAGATAATCACCAAAATAGAGGCACGACTGACATTCAATTTGCAGTACCTTACAATGTTAGATTATTAAAGTTCTTTACGCATATTAATGTGGAAGTAGTTTCTAGCATAGAGTCAGTCAAATATTTATACAAATATATCTACAAGAACATTATGCTGCTTCCGTCTAAGTTACTGATGCCACTAACGTCGAAAATGTTATTCATCATGATGAAATAAAAAAATTCATATATACTCGGATACGTGAGTCCTGTTGAAGCATGTTATCGCATATACGGTAGATCGCTGCAAAATAAAAGTCAGGCTGTTATCAGGTTGCCAGTACATTTGCCTAATCAGCAAAGTGTTTCTATTGCCGATGCTGAAAGTGAACATTCTATAAAAACGCATTGGAAAAAGAAACTATGCTAATCAATTATTTTGAATTAAATGGACGTGATACTGATGCCAAACAATATACATATTCTGAAATTCCATCTCACTGCATATTTAAAAAACATGGTGGATCAAAATTATCAATTTGGCAAAGAAGAAAAACAAAATTTAACGTTATTGGACGGATATACTCTGTTAGTCCGACTACAATAGAACTATTCTGTCTGCGACTATTATGAATAACAATCAAAGGGGCTATAAGTTTCCAAGATCGCAAAACTGTTAATTAATAAACTTATGATACTTTTCAAAGAATATGTTTAGCAGTAGGTCTCATCGAAGATGATGCGTAGTGGGATCGTGCTATGGCAGAAGGAGAAGCTTGGATGATGCCTCAATAATTAAGACGTTTATTTATTCGTATTTTAATATACTGTCAACCTATCAATCTTGAGGAACTATGGGATAAATTTAAATATTCTATGTCACAAGATTTTCAGAGAAACTATAATATACAAGAAGCATACATAAGATCATATATTCAGATAAAGACCTATCTTTCTTAGGAAAGATCCGATATTAGTAGCGTTTCAGAGATGCCACAAATAACTAAATTTCGGAACGATATTGAGATTCACGATGACGAGGTATCGCTTACTCAACATGAACAACTCGGTCAGACTCATTACCACAAATTAAACGGAAAACAAAAAGAGATTGTAGACACAATCCTTAATGTTGCTTTGTCGTACGAAGAACGGCCTTTTACATCATGTTTTTATATTGATGGGACTCGTGGGTCAGGAAAGACATACATTTGTACAACTACATATCATATGTTAAAAGGCAAGGGAAAAAATATATATACGATGGAATTTATAGGTATTGCAGCAATATTACTTCCACAAGGAAAGTCTGTAGATAATAGGTTTCGGTATGTCATTTCCTTTATTTTTAGATTCCGTCTCCCGTATACAAACTCAATCTACAGATGCTCAATACTTACGAGAAGTAGATATTTTTATTTGGGACGAAGTTCCGATGGCACCAAGGTATGCTTTCGAATTAGCAGATCGAACATTACGTGACTTCAAGCACCCATGTGCGAATTTTGCATTGGGCCATAGTCGGGCGAACTTTTCTGCTGATCTACGGCGGGCCAAAGTCGGACCGACTTTGGCCCCACGAACTTGCTCGGGGTGCCGACCTGAATTCGCACCTGGAAATGTTGATTCACCACTTGGTGGAAAATTTATAATTCTTGGCGGATATTTTATGTAATTAATGCATGTAAAAACTCGCGCTATTCGCAGCGAATTAGTAAATTTATCCATTAAATTCAGTTCACTTCGAAAACATGTCTCTGTATTTTGACTAACCGAAAATACATGTACTTTACCATAAGAAGCAGAATTCGAAAAGTATTTATTGTCTGTGAAGATGGTACTTTAAATGACAATGAGAATTACTTAATAGCTTTAGAAAAATGTGTGGCTACTAGAACCGATGATATAGTACAGACAGTGTTAGGTAATAAACTTACTAAGAATCGAAGATTTGGAGATCTAGCACAGGCAGCTATATTATCAACATGAAATGCTGATGTTGAAGAAATAAATTACAGATGCGTGGGCTATTGGACAAAACAACAGAACGAATTTATACAAGTCTAGATAGTGTTAAAAATTGTGATAATGGAGATATAAATGATACAATACTCCTAGAATACTTGAACACATTGAATCCACCGACTGTTCCTCCTCATGAATTACGATCAACAAAAAATTGTATTGTTATGCTATTTCATAATATTTAAATTAACGAAGGTCTATGTAATGGTACACGTTTGCAAATAATCGAACTTGCAAACAATCTTCTACGATGTCTTATTTTAACAGGTGATAGGGCAGAGGACATTGTCTTTATACATCGTATTACATTTTATTGTGATGGACAAACTTTCGATTCTATCGGGTTAGATCTTCGTAAAGATTTATTTAATCATGGACAATTGTATGTTGCATTTTCCCGAGTTCGATCTTGGCATCAACTAAAAATTTTCCTAGGAGATCAGCGGCAAAATAATATTATAAAGAATTATGTGTATACAGAAATATTCAAATAATGGTGTATTTTTAAATAATTACAAATAAAATTTAAAACAAATTAAGTTTCATTATAAATTGGATATTGCAAAATCCACAAAAACAAATTCATATATTATTGGACAAAAATATAGGATACAATTAAAATAAATAAATCTTATAGTATTGAAATACATAAAATATGATAAAATATAATACTTTCAAAATAAAGTGAACGCGCGCGAGATAGCGCGCGTTCTGTCTCGTCTTCATTAAATTATGTCTGTTTAACAGATAATCTAAAGACGATGTTGATTGATTGCTTCCTCCTAGAGGAAGCTTTGTGATCATACATTTTTTGGATTCCGAAAAAACATCATAGAAACATGTTTTGAGGTTCTGGAAGTCGAGATATAGTGTTTTTTGAAAATCTCCCACTCTCTCTCTCTCTGTACTTGTGCGTGTGTGTGCGTATGTCGCTCAGAATATCTCGCCAACGCTTTCACCGATTTAAATTTTACTAGTGTTATTTTTATAACCTAGAACTCGACTTGTATTTAAAATAATATCAAAAAGTTTGTACGAAAAGGTAGGTAATAAATAGTAACCTTAAAATGACAACTTTATACCATATTTTGACGTTGAAATTAGGAAAAATACTATTCCAACCTATTGCGAGAGGTTTTTTTTTGTATCACGCTCGATATTTTCGCTCGGGAAAATAACTAGGGTGGAAAAGTAATATTTTTTTTAAAATGTATATTTTTAAACATTGAAAAATCTGTATATATAAGGATGGCCTCGCATGTATTGTACCCATGGATATAAAAGAAAAATCAAAAGTTTTGCTGGTCTCTCTACTTTTTCAATAATAGTTATGATTTATATCAAATAAGATCTTCTATGTGAAAACGCGAGTGGAATTGAAAAATACGATTGAAAAAAGGCGAAGCGCGTCTGTGAGACCAGCGGCCAAGCCGTCACGCCGCCAGCTAAAAAGTGGGGGAAGACATAAACAATCGAGCGATTTCACGCATCAATCGTCGTTTCTCAATATTATTTTTCAATTCGTAATCGCGATAAAATAATACATTATCTTTGTTCTAAATGAAAATGAAATCATTCTTTTTCGTTAATTTGTGGTATGAGAGGGAGACAAATTCGTCTAGCAGGGTCACAAGTAAATTTATATTCTCTAAAACTTATACAACCCCTGATAGAGCCCAGAAGTCTAAGTTAAACAATAAAAGAAGTAGTATAAAAGGATAATCTAAGATGCAGATATGATTGAAAGTCCGGATAGAGTTTAAGATGTGGGAAGACTTGGAGCCTCCTTGAATGGAGAGATCTTTCATATTCGGAACGCCAGTGATAATTGGAAAAGTTATTTAGAAAAGCATCCATATTTTCAATGAGCGACGTAAAATCCAAGTCAAGCCACACTTGCTCCGAGTTACATAGAGTGAACATATTTTTGAGCTAGAGAATCCAATTGTACTTCGGATTGCAATCAGGTTTTAAGGAGATTGCCTTCAATTTAAGAAAACATCTTTTAGGATACCTATCATGAGGTATATTCAACAACCTCCACAACCATCTCAGCGCTGACTCTAATATATCATAAGCTGACTGTAATCTACCTGTCTATAAGCGGAGGGCACAATTCGGTGTGTATTGTCTCAAATCTAATATTTTCTTCAATAGAGAGGACTGTAATTTCTCGAATGAATCAAAGTACCTTAATCCCCATATTCTATTGTGTAAAAAAGAACACTAAGTGTGAGGCTACGAAAAAGTGTAGTCTTATTTTTTCAGGCATTCGATTTAGATGCAGATAAAATTCTTGAAATAGCATCTATATCAATATTCGCAGCAGACATTCTTTTTATGAACTTTTTATAAAAGAGACCCGAGTCTGATGTGTTGACACCGAGATAGACAAATTCACCCACTACCTCCAGCTGAGTCTGTGCATAGAAGAATTTGTGTTCACATAGCTGACCTTTGTGGTATACCATAACTTTTGATTTTGCTTCGTTGGCCGTTAAAAAATTGCTAATACAGTTTTAGGCAATCAGGTTAATTTTGCTTTTACGTCAACCTGAGAGTAAGCGAATATGACCATGTCATCAGTATAAGCAAGTAGGATAACATCACATAAGTGATCTCTTGAAGTTCTATGCATACCGTGATTTCGGAAGTACTCTTCTAGATTGTGACGATCCATTTTGTTTAGCCAGAGTAAGGTTTTAGAGACAATTAAAAACAGATATTTTTAATTTACAATAATTATTGAAGTTTATATTTTCCTACAAAGCGTACAATTCTAATTTAATCCCTAGTGTTTTGTGTGGTGGGTGCGTGTATTTATGAGTGTCTGTGTATGTGCGAAGATGCAATGATAATGCAGTTGTTGTGTCTAACGCGATTACATCGTAAGGGTGCATGTGATGAGTGTGACTCTAATTATATTAAATTTAATTTGCTTGCGGTTAGATGACATTTGAAAAGAATGCTGAACGGAGGCGAATTGAATAGCATTTTTTTACATGTTATTCAGGTTCCTAAAATTATGGATAAAAAAGAGAACGTTGTAGATTACAAACACGGAAATCGACAACAATCGGTTTTACAAATATCCGCGCCCTAAATCACCCCCTCTACGGTAGGCACGGTAATTGCGGAAAGAGAGGTAGAGGTAAGGCATGGTATGGTGGGATGCGATCTTTGCATCGGTGACGTGTAGGTAGGTTTGTGATAAATGGTAACCATAGGAGCGCCTATAGGTTAGCGTTTATATTGGCTCAAATGGCATCCACAGGTGCTCCTGTTGGATACGATTTTATGCCACAGTATTTTTATAAATGTCAGGAAAGTCGGGAATAGTAATAAATGGCAACTACAGGTGCTCCTGTCAGTTAACATTTATGTTTTCGATTTTTGTATCGACAAATGCACCTGTTCGTAACAGAAATCGTATAATCATGCGTAAAGTCCGTAGCGTCGGTTAAATAGGTAATTTCGGTTTGTCAGTAATGCTCAAAATGTGAACCACAGGTGCGCCTATTGGCTGGCATTTATGTGGCTTTCAGGATTGGCAATCACAGGTGCTCCTATCGATTGTCAATTCCCATCTGCAAGAAGTTTCTGAAAATGTCAAGTATAGGTGCTCCTATTCCTTGCGATTCTCATCGGTACTTTCTCTACAATAGGTGCAAGTATTGGTATGGAGAGTGCGAGAGACTTCCCTGGGCACGAGCTCTCTGATGTGATCGGTTTGTCGTGTCCAGTTCACTGCCGTTCAAGGTGTCGAGCAGTCGCTTAAATGGGTTTGTCTCGGTTTTGGTTGTCGGTTCGCTAGAGGTGGAGATAGAGGCTCGCTAAGCTCGGCGGCGGGAGCTCGGAATAACTTGTGCGTTGGTGACGTACGCGTGTGTAACCTCTCGTTTTAAAATCATATATGAAAAGTATGAGTTTTGTGGACATGCCTATCCTTAGAAGTTTGCTCTATAGGTGACAGTGGATTACTGAGTCAAAAGCCTTTTTGAAATCTGTATAAAAAGCAAAGATTCGTCGTTTTGGGATAGACAAATGGATTTGAATTAAAAAATAGAGGGTATACATATGATCAATACAACTTTTTCCATGACTAAAGCCGGCCGGATTTTCTGGGAGAATGTTGACCTCGTTGACCCACGCAGTCAATCTCATCGACCGGATCTGAGAGAAGATCTCAGTGATAGTACGTACAAGGGCAATTCCCTGGTAATTATGAGGGTTAGATTTATCACCCTTTTCATTCAACATAAATGCATGTATTTTGAACAAGCTAGCTGGGACACTTTCCTCAGCCCAGATTCCGTTGAAGAGGCGCCCTAAGTACTCTACCCAATTTTCTGATAGGTTTTCGAAAAGTTCATCCCATCCTTGCCCGGTGCTTTATTGCATTTAAGTTTCAATAAAGAGGCTTTAATTTCATCAATAGAGATATCACAATCTAATAAAGGGTGTTTGTTTACAATCGACTGTATGCAAATGGGAGCCTAGAAATCCTTAGGATTATTAGAAGCCGATAGTGAAATTAGCAGTGCATATTCGTATGAAATACGAAATATCAACGCGAACCGGAAGATGGTCGGATGTCGTAGGCAATTTAAGTACTTCAAAATTAGAAATCAGGTCTATTGCACCAATATTACACGCAACAAGATCGTTAACACTCATACCCTGAAATCCAAGAAAAGTATAATTACCTAGAATACCTTTAGGTAATCTCACATTTAATATAATTAGCTCACCACTCTCAAGAATTTTAACAAGAACCTCCACCCTTGCGTTGACTTCAGAGTCCAATGATCTTCGCTTATACAATGCTACAGAATTTTCGGGGAGGCATAACCCTTTCAGGTCATTTAGGTTGCCGATACGAGCATTAAAATCGCCTCCTAAAAACATTGGTGAATCTAGATAACCCGATAGAATCCCGGAAAGGTCCTTCTCAAAAGTCTGCTCGAACAGCTTAGCACCCATAGATGATTTAAAATAAACATTACGCACAATAAATTGAAATGGCCTCCGCCAACATTTAACAAAAATACATGTAGGAAAAAATCATAAAATTTTAAAGTTAAATACAGCTTTGTTTATATAAATTGTTAAACCCCCACCAGGGTGGCCGACTTTAGCAGAAGGTTGTGCATTACTTACAATAGCGGTGTGATGAATGATCCAAATAGGGGATTCTAAATTCTTTAAAGTTACCCTTGTTTTGGAAAGGCAGATGATGTCCGACCTCAGTACTTAATTTGCGATATCAGAAAAATTCGAAAGGCCGTGAGTATTATAGAAGAAAATGAGAAGATTGATGCCCTTAGGAGATTGTGATATGATACCTTGATTAGCGACTTCTTTCTCTGATGCAACTTGCTAAACTTTATCAGGCCTAGTAGGTTTTTGATACTTAGACTGAGGCTTTAACGACTTTGAAGCAATTTTTCCTATAAAGGACTCCAGGGAGCTATTCGATCTATTCGTTATGCGCTTCTGTCATGTTTTGGATTTGCTTATTGTTGAGTAGTGTGTTTCGGTCGAAATTTGTTCATTTCCGTTTTCATTTAGGAGGGAATCGACCTCCGATGAAAAGCTGACGGTCCGCCACAATAACACTGCTACCCTAAACAAACACGTTAATACTCGCAATTTTAGCTTGGTGGCAGTGTGGTGTAGGGCTTTCCGCTCTTGCCTTTCCTCTGGTGATCTTTCAAGTCTGACAGAAACGTTTCACTCTTTGAAAGCTGCACGTTTGTTGAGAACCTCGTGCTTCCATCTGCTAGAACTGAAGCGCAATAGGACGGGCCTACTGCATTGCATCCTCCCCAGACGATAAATGGCTTCAATGTTCGACTGACTCAGTGAGAGAGAATGAGAAGAGATCCCTGTTAGAGTCCTCATCGTCCGATAGGTTGTGAATCAAAACATTGCATGGGCGAGCTTGTCGCTGAAGAAAGTCAACGTGTCACTTGAGTGAACCACACTTTTCCTATAATTTCTGATGACTTTGTTTCAGCTTTTCATACTGTGCTTTTGATATGCTAAACTCGATCTTTAAAGCAACAAAATCGGACTTTAATTGAGCTGTGTCAGTTTTAAGAAGTTTCACGTCCTTTTTGGTTTCCTCTGTGTCGGCTTTGATGGAGTTTAAAAGTTTCAGCACATTTGAATCGCAACTCTTTTTTGTAAATTGTAGCTACTTTCAAAGCTCGCTATCAGAGCGATAGATGATAGCTGTCACCGCACACACACGCACACGAAGACCATAAGTTCCTCAGAAAGACACATACGTACCGTTCAGAATTCTGACAGAAAATCACCAAAACACGAACAAATCTTATCCCAAAACGTGTCACAGCAAAAAAAGAGCGCAATAATAGCCCATAATATTCATAAATATGCTTATAAATTTTGTACTTATTTATAAAAAAATATGAAAGGAGGAGGGTCAATAAGGCCGGTTTTTGGGCCATCTACAGATTGGCCTCAAACATGTTTTATTTTATTCAGCTAACTAGGTCTCATAACCCCTTAAAAGTATTTGTCCTGAGAGTGATCTGATTTTAAGATATAGTCATTTTTAAGTTCGTATTTTACATGGGTTTTCGCACTTTCATTCAAATCATGCTAAGTTTCAGATTGTTAGTATTGCTCACGCAAGATCATACTTGGCCAAAAACTGCGCACGTATATGCGTTACAAGATATGTTAAAGCCATCATTTTTCTCGAGGTACTTAGCCTTTAAAATAGGGCCCATTTTTATACTTTATTAGGTTTGCGATCATGAAAGGAGCAAAAATGTCCTACTTTATCAGATTGATTAGCAATAATTTCTATAAAATAATCGAAATAATCTTGGAGACATTTTTCTAACAAAAGGTATATTAGTTTACAGTCAATCAGAACTTATGGTCGATTAGAGGCTAGGCACTCTGCAACAGCCTTATTCGTTAGATTTGGTTTGGTCATCTGAAGATGATGCTGCTTCTCCTTCATTTTCCGACCAACACGATGCATCACTCACGTGACTTTCGAATTCACGTGAAGGTCTGGGAGTGTTTTGGTTATATCTAGAGTAACCAAGATACCACAGAACACTGGCAATGTGAGCGCAACATCCTACCACTCTTGCACCACTTTTGCACTGACAGTACCAACCACTTATCGGATTTGGTCCAGGATTAGTTTCTATCCATAAGTTATACACTTTAGAAGATGTATGCCGAGACTGGATTTGTAATCTTAGAATGCCTTCCTCCTGTTTGTGGACAAGAAGGGAGTACATTCCATCATCAGATAAATGTTCCTCGGTATACGATTGGGCTTAGTTTAGCTGATATACACCGAGTGTGATGTATCGCAATTCATCAAGAGTTAACCTAGAAAAATCAGGTAGTGTCTCTTGCGTTATAGGAAGCCTCGATGCCCTCCTTTTTGCACAGTTTTCCTTTTCTGCTCGCTGTTGTAGGCGATTAGGCTGCGAAGCCAATCGCAACATTCGTTCAGCAATCAGATGATCATCGGAATTATCATGAATTCTAGGAGGTCGGAAAGCATTACAAAGGGCACAGACTATTCTGACGTAATCGCCGATGTGCGGGATTTTACTATTTGGAAAAACATCACTTAAGGCTCTCCAAGTTTTTATCAACCCATTGACTGCTTCAACCACCCATCGGACTTTAGTAAGGAGCCTTGATTCTTTTGCTTCAATCGTATTGTGCTGTGATCCTTTTTGAAGAAAATGAGCCATTTTGGAAACGAATCCAAGATCTTCTAAAAATTTCAGGCAGTCCCGAAAACCGCGATCGACAACGATAACAGAGTTTGAGGGCATCCATGTAAGCAGTTTTATTGAATCTTGTTTTAAAAGACTTTCAAAGATACTAGCGTCGCTTTTCTTTCCATCAGCAAAATATGGACCGAAAACATCCACTATATATCCTGCCGTCGTTACTAACGTCATGGGCTTGACCAGATTCCTTCCTGTATGCATAGAATAAGTCCACCTTTGAAAAGAGTAATTGCTACTCTTTTGGATAAACATGTATGTACCATCAGCTACAAGGATACATACATATTCTCCATTTGCGAATAGCGTTTTTGCCGTTGATGTAGTATGGTCCTTAATGACTGACTCGGGTGATATGTGACCTATACCAAGATGATGAGGTACAAAGGAGGACATCAGAGCTTTCCTTGCTGCCGTAATTCCTCTGCCAACTCTTCGTTTTTCTATGCCAAAAATAGTTGATAAAATCGCATTGGAAAGACCTGTGCGCAACTTGATCAACAATAATGCAAGGCACAAGCGCACAGAACGACCTTTTGTCGAATGCACTTCAATTGACAAGTACTGTGCAACGTCACTAAATTGATTTTTCGTCAAACCGGTGAGCCTATAATAATCTTGATGCTCAAGCGCAGATGGATCATCAAAATTCAACCCTGTTTTTCTTGCCTCCTCACGCAAATCATTCAGAAGCTTAGAAATCGACTCAGCGTTCATGTGAGTAAAATCAGAGGTGGCTTGTATAGACGCAACAGCCTCTTTCTTAAGAAAACCATTATCAACCTAATGAGAAGCACAGCATCTCGCTTTTGCAGGAATCAAAATACCAGTATCGACGTAAACCCTCAATGCAGCAAAAGGTTTGATTCTGATACGACTATTCTTATGATGACAGACAATGCATCTGGATTGAGAAATCATACATCTTCTTATTGGAAGTTTGATTTTCCTACAGTCAGAATATGAAGTTCCATCTTCACTGAAAGATTCTGAATTTTTAAAAATCTGACTCTTACCTGGTTCTAAAACATTTGATAAATCATTTTCAGAAGAACTCATCTCTTTTGCATCTGTAATCTGACGCTTTTTAATCGAAAAGCATCGACAACTATCGCAAACCTTTGACTGAATGGTTAAGGAGCTATTAAAAGCAGTTTTAAGAACATTTAATGCCCGTTCATCCTGAACTACTGATAGATGGCTCTTTGGTTTTAAGAATTTGCTGCAACAAGAAAACTGTTTTTTCGGCATAATAAGTGGTAATTAAAACTTAATTCGCAAGAAATTATTTCACCTGAAAAAATGAAGAGAATCTGAGACTGATGTACAGAACTATTAAATAATAAGGATTTTAAAAAAAGTATAGCCTCTCATGCCTATGAAGTACCCGTGCAAAAAACTTACAGTCGCTATGAAACTAGTCGATACTGATAAAATAATACTACAATAAAATAATCTGGAACAGATGTATGTACGCAGTAATATCACATACAGTGGATAAGAACTCTTTAACAGGTCGAAACGTGGAAGAAGAATGAAGGAGAATATAGCTAAAAGCATCGGCAACAAACGCGAATACCATGTGGAGGGGGAAAACAGTTGAACGTAGCGAAGCGGCAGTCGCACATGAACGATAGCGTTTTGTTTCCTATTCCACTGACTTTGGTTGATTTTAATCTCACTCCTCTTTGCCCAAGGGCGTCAAAGTGACTAAGACCGGCAGTAAATGTTTCTGAAGAAAAAAAACTTAAAAATAATAAATTAATAACAATAAATTAATACCTTAAAATAATACGCTCGGTTTTTCATAAAGTATAAAAATAAGCCCTATTTTGAAGGCTAAGTACCTCGAGAAAAATGACGGCTTTAACATATGTTGTAACGAAATGAGATAACTCTCAGGAAAAATCCTTTTAAGGGGTTATGAGACCTAGTTAGATGAATAAAATAAAACATGTTTGAGGCCAATCTGTAGATAACCCAAAAACCGGCCTTATTGACCCTCCTCCTTAAAAAGGTAGTTTTATTTTACATTTCAATGAGTTAAATATTGATCAAAGCTATACACTTTTAAAAAAGATAACCACTTCAGACGTTCATAAAAAATAGTTTCACTTTAAATTATTTAGACGCACGTATTTTATATTTTAAAGTTTGTAGGGTTTTAACGCAAAACGAATTTTGTAGCAATATTACAATTCAAAAGTAAAACCAATCAATTTTTTTATACTGCAAGTGTATAATTATTATATGTTTTCAACTGATCACGTACTGATACTGGTACGCAATAAGTTGCGTCGTTGCAGGTTATACAAAGTTAGATTAACAATCGGCTTGCAGTTCACATTGAGAGCAATCTAAATCTTACTTCATTCGATCAGCTGGCGTTCCTTTATTGATCTGATAGTGTTCTATATCTGCAACCATCTCATTACAGCATTATCGTAACTTTTAATATTCATCATCCTTAACTCTCGCACTTTATTGTATGAACGATGTTTGTTACTTTAACTATTGATGTGCACCGTTTGAATTTCAGAGCATGCGAGATTTGATATTTAAATAATTAGTGTTCAGTTTTTTCCAACTCATATTGTCCGGTGCCTCAACTCAGCGCACTTCTCGCACCAAGTTCCTGCATTATAGATTCGTTCGATTCTTGCTGTTCTTCGATATTCGAATCTGCCGAGTCGAACGGAACGAAGCGTAGCGAGTTTATCTATATCGACGTACTGCTATTTCACCTACCAGCTGGCGCGTGGCCTCACTCAGTGCGGCACTTAGTGTTGCAAATTTTCAAACATATCGTGAGGTTGAACTATTTGATGTTTTTTTTATCTAAATAATCACTTCTCTATACAATAAACCCCATATTTTGTAAGAAAAATTTCAATTTTTGATCAGCTGCATAGAGTGCGGCAGGCGTCCGCTCATGTGAGTCTCAAAGGCGCGTCCGCCGTTCGGTTAAACACCAAGCGTTCGCGCATGAAAATATTGAACGGGTCGGGTTTCGCTTTGCCACAACTAGCGCTGCCTGATACTTTAATGTGAGCATTTCATACGTGGAGCATCTCCGTTTTCGCACTTTTAGAATTGCAGCTGCTCGTTGTTTAAACGAAGCGCGTTTAGTATTTTGAATCGTAAAAGTTCTATCTTACCAACGCGCTGTGACTCAGATTTCATTACATACCCGATACAAAAGTCAAACAGTGTATGTCTCGAGATTTAGAACTAATGGATAATAATAACTAATGAATATTGCGGCTTCTATTTGAAGAACTGCTCCATGCCAATACTTACTTATTCAATGTAGTTCAGTATTCCTATAGCGTCGGTTCTATACTCAAACCGATAAAATTACAAAATTAAATTAAGAGATCCAGTTCCACTCTCTTACCTATAGAGTTCTACTAGGCAGTCTGATAAGTACCTGAAAATTCTAAGAGATGGCATTAGTATTCCCTAATGTGAACCATTTTAGTCGAGCTTGATCCTTCAAATGACGCCTGTCAAAACTTCAGCCATTTATGTTTACGCATTTACAAGTTACAGCACTGAGAAGCGACTAACCTCCGAGTTTTTTTTAATATGGACAAATCTGAGTTTCGAGTTTTGATCAAACACTACTATCTTCGCAAGAAAACGATATCTGAGACCAAGGCCAGGCTGGATAAGCATTACCAGGACTCTGCACCGTCGATTGGAACGATTCATAAGTGGTTTACCGAGTTTCGTTGTGGCCGTACGAGCACAGTTGATGCTGAACGATTTGGGCGCCCAAAAGAGGTCACTACACCAGAAAATGTCGAAAAAATCCATGATATGACATTGAATGATCCCAAAGTGAAATTGAGAGAGGTATCTTATGCTGTAGGTATATCATTCGAACGTGTGGGCAATATCGTGCATTCAGTTTTGGGCATGAAGAAGCTCTGCGCACGATGGGTGCCGCGTTTGCCCACAGTGGACCAAAAACGAATTCGTGTGACAACTTCCCAGCAGAATTTGGCATTATTTTCGCGCACGCCGACCGAGTTATTGCGCCGATTCATAACCATCGATGAAACCTGGATCCACTACTACACTCCTGAGTCAACGCAACAGGCAAAACAGTGGGTTCCACCGGGCCAAAGTACTCCGAAGCGTCCAAAAACGCAACAATGGGTCGGAAAGGTTATGGCCTCCGTATTTTGGGATGCACATGGTATAATATTCGTGGACTATCTTGAAAAAGGTAAAACCATAACCGGACCATACTATTCATCATTATTGGACCGCCTGAAAATCGAAATCGCCGAAAAACGACCACATTTGAAGAAGAAAAAACCGCTTCATCATCACGACAATGCGCCTGTTCATTCATGCTTAGTTGTACAAGCAAACCTGGCCCCCAGCGACTATTACTTGTTCCCTAACCTGAAGAGATGGCTCACCGGTAAGCGTTTTTAATCGAATGAGGAGCTCATAGCTGAAACTGAGGCATATTTTGGAGACCTTCCGATCGAGTACTTTTCGGACGATATCAAAAAGTTAGAAAATCGTTGGACTCGCTGTATCGACCTAAGAGGAGAGTATGTTGAAAAATAAAACCGACTATGGTCATTGTAGAAATTTTCATAACATAAAATAAGGAAGTCAGGTTTTAACAGCATTAAGAAAACTTATAAGAACGAGAAATTATTATTAATAATGCATTACAAATTTAACAACTATTTCTACTGGTCGATTGGTATTTTAGTAATAATAATAAACTCCCCTAACAGAAATTCCAATAAAAAATTTTAAAAACTGCACATTCTATGGGTGATGTTTATTCATTTATTTGAACAATTATTTATTTATTTAAATTAATGAAATTTTTATTTTCAATCTATAATAACCTTCCTTGACAGAAATGATCGGTAAAAAGTGGCAAAAAATGCACACTTGATGCGTGATGAAAATTTATTTATTTAAACAAATTGTTTATGTATTGATTCAAAAAGATGAAATATTTATTTTTGATCTATAATAAGTGCCCTTGATGGAAATTTAACTAAAAAATGCTGAAAAATGCACATTTGACGGGTGATGAAATTTATTTATGACAATTATTAAATATTTATTGGTTAAGAGTGGGTCATTATTATTCATTTGATAATTACATAATGTATTGATCACTATTAGTTGACTTAAAAACTTATATGGTAAGAAAATGGTCGTAGTTTTGCTCCGCGGTGAGATTTCGTCACCGAATTGATTAAGGGTACACTTTGCAAGGTCATTACTCGTGACCTATTGGGGGTAGGAATACTTTTTTCAACATACGCAGAATTAAGTCCTGTTTCATTTTTTTTTAGAACTTTCTCTTGTGAAATCCATGAAACGAGTGATTTAAAAAAAAACACGATTTTCGGATTTTCGGTGAAAAAAGACAAAAAAATAGGATTATTGGAGGTAGAGGCATTCTTTTTAACTTACGCAGAATTAAGTCCACTTGTATTCATTCACTAGAAAATTTCTACTGTGACAACCCCGAAACGAGAGATTTACAAAAAACTGAACTCTTGGAATTTACCTGTAAATTCAGGTCTAATAGGCTCACTTTTGGCAGGGGCTAAACTCGCGATCTATTATAGTTAGAACAATGTTTTTTTTAATTACATGTATTTATATGTAATTTAATTTATCGGTTCACCATTTTTAGATCGAGCCATCAGGATCCTAGTTACAGATAAACAAAAAAAAGTGATTTTTGGCAAAAAATTGGAGAGAAATCGGGATTTTTCTAAAAGGCCGTAACTCCGAGACTATTGGAAATAGAATAATGTTATTTTAGTTTTACGCAAAATTTTATCTACTTTAATTTCTTAAATATTTTTTACCTCTTGAATGCACAGGAAAGCATCAACCTAATGGAATGTGATATTTTGCACCTTTACCAAAAAAAAAAATTTCCGTGTTCTGGGACGAAATCCTGTTCACAGAACCTGATCCCATATTATGCACCCCAAATGTAGTACTTAAGAGAAAAAGAAATGACTGCCACAGAAATTACCATTTGAAAGTACCAAATGACTAGACTCGTGCGCATATACTGATGCTCTTGGCACCTGGAATTTCGATAAGAGATCAAGTTTTCTGTGTCATAGTGTTTTAGTTTTTTGGTATTAGTGGTTAAAAATTAGGAAAAATTCAGATATTTTTTTCTGTTAAAGAGTTTCACTGTACTACTTAACTACTCGAAATGTGCACAAATTTCCATTTCAGCATGTTTGGATCTCTTAAAATGGGCTTAGTGAAATACTTATTACATTCTCATTAAATCAATTCTTAATTATAACTTTGTTCTTCGTTTGTTGAGTGGATAAGTGTATTGATGTAATATTTCTGTATGTTTAGTAACGAATATTTGTTAAAAACATTTATATTGAAATTTTTCCTATTTTAAAGAATATAACCAAATTTTTGTTTCAAGTTTATAAAGAAAAGTTCTGGTCTATAATGAAAATTGAATAATTTTATTCCAGTATATTTTAGTGACGTAAAATTAATACCGTAAGTTAAACATTTGATGCAGTGTAATTGAAAACTTAATTAA
This sequence comes from Belonocnema kinseyi, assembly GCF_010883055.1. Lineage (NCBI taxonomy): Eukaryota > Metazoa > Arthropoda > Insecta > Hymenoptera > Cynipidae > Belonocnema > Belonocnema kinseyi. The sequence continues at coordinate 50,856,183 of NC_046661.1, read as the reverse complement.
AGATACGTTAAAAAATAATCGGCTTAATTTATTCTGTTGGATTGAGATTCGCTGGAAATCTTTTGTGCCAAAGATGTAAATACTTTGTTAAAAATTCATTTTTTTAGTTGAAGGTTCATCTCTAGTTAAAAATATAATATTTTTTTACGAAAGTTCGCTTCCTATTTAATTGAAAATAAATTTCTCAAACTGACAATTAAGTTATTCCTTTTTTGGTTAGAAAATTAGATTTTGCAATTAAAAATTTTATTGCTTGGTTTAAAATTGATCTTTTTTAGTTGAAAGTTCCTATCGATGGCCTGGCTTGATTATCGGAAAGCTTTCGATTCTATATCCCATAGACTTATCATCTGTCTTTTGGAAATCTCAAAGGTTCATCCGCAAATAGTTGGGTGCATAGAGAGATTGATGCAGCCTTGGAAAACCAGAATTACTATCTCATCTGGCAAAAATCGTGTGACAACTAAAAAGATCACGTTTCAGAGAGGTGTCTTTCAGGGCGACATCATGAGCCCACTCCTCTTTTGCCTTACATTATTGCCACTATCTCTAGCACTGCGCCATTCCGACGGGT
>NC_046661.1:50850101-50855509 GCF_010883055.1 Belonocnema kinseyi | reverse complement strand
TCGGACTTGACTTCAGTATTAGGGGTGAGCAAAATGCATCAAATCTAATCTATCTCGAGTACTCACTCCTGAAAGTCCGGATTAAGAAAGCACAAGAGAAAACTTTCATGAACAGCTCCTAGATAAGAGGATGCACGGTATCTTCCACAGGAATGTGAAGGAACAGTCAATGTCTTGTAAGCTAACGTTTGCTTTCCTTAAATCGCCCGGATTGAAGTCTGGTACAGAGGGTTTCATTTTTGCATGCCAAGACGGTGTCATTTTCACCTTAACATACCGTCGCCACATTTTGTGCCAAGACATTCCCGATGATAGCTGCAGGTCGTGCCATGCACACCCCGAGCATTTAGCTCACATACTATCTAGTTGTCTGACACACGCGGGAACGACCTACATTCAAAGGCACAATGCGGCACTAAGAGTACTTTATTACCATCTCTGTCACTCCTACGGCATTCACCTTAATATCGCTCCTCTAAATGCTCCTAGGGAAATTGAGCCAATTGTCAAGAATGGGAAGTGCCGTATATCCTGGAACTTTATATTCTCGACAATTGTTTCTGTTGCTCACTCGAGGCCTGACAGGGTTCTTCTTGACTTCGAGAAGCGAACCATGTTCGTTATCGATTTTTCGGCACCAGCTGACAAAAACATCATAGCCAAGGAGAATGAAAAGAAAGAGAGGTATCGAGACCTTATAAGGGAGTTGCAAAGATTTTTTCGGAATATTCTGTTAAACTGATTGTCCTTATCATCAGCGCTCTTGGAGGTGCCAAGCTTTCACTTGCTAATAGCCTAAAAAGCATCTCTTCGTGTCAACAATATGCTAGAATACTTGCGGGAAAAATGCAGAAGGCGGTTGTCCTTGGGTCGCTCCGTGTTCTTAGGGTCCACGAGGCTTTTGCTGGATCGTCGTATTGATTCCTTTACAGACTGTAACCACCTATCTCACGGTTGTGAGACGTGGTTATGACTGAAATTTTACCGCGATTTCGCAGGAAGCGGGTGCAATTTTTCAGATTAGCATGTCTAGTACATAACAGTGATATGTTATAAATCATGTTACCTAAGTACGCCACTGAAACGACCGGAAGGGACGTTTGCGACACAAACGAGGTTCCCGGTCCCAGCTCTGGGACACGAACGAGGTCCCACTGTATGTATGAATGTATGTATGTATACATATATACATATTATAATTACATTATAGTTACTATTAGTATAGAGAAAAAAAAAAGAAAATATATAATAAATTGATTGAAATTAAAGAAAAGTATAATATTTTGAAAAAGTGAGGTTATAAACATAAAAATAAAATTGTAGTTACTTGTGTGGAATTTGATATGTTATTAAAATATTTTTTGGATAATAAGAGTCTTCATGTTAAAGATAATGCTTAAGAAATATAATCAATTATAGTATAAAAGTTGGAATTTAAAATAAGAGACAGAAGTTGTGTTCTGCTCCATTTTTGTGCCTAAAATCGAGAAAGTGAAACAGAAAGAGATGGGGTACAAGAATAGAAAGTCAGTAATGTGCGAAGAAATTCATCGTAGAGGTTCCATAATGATACCTAATAAAACTAAGATATACTTAATAATTTCACAATTTTCAATTAATTTAACTAACAAGAAAAAGAGTCAAACATTTAAAATCAAATTAAACAATCTAAAATAATTTTATATAAAGGACTCTAATGTTTAAGATCGGTGACTACATTAAGACATCTATCCCCATTATTCTTAATAAAGAAAATTTCAGCTATCAATCATTTAAATTTATTAGGCTCATGTTGCAGAACTTTCATATGTCTCCAGTCAATCTTATGACCTGTCTGAAATTAATGTTTGGTTTATTTGGATGCTTGGTTAATTTTAAGTTCTCAGATCTAATCTCATTCTGATTTTTGAAGAAATCAAAACACATTACCCGGATTCTTTTATTGACGTTAAGAATGTCATTAATTTAAACAAAAAATTAAACAATATAAAGCTACAGAAGTATTCTCAGTAAATTGCAGAAGTCATGGTTTAATGCCAAACAATATTACCAATGCTACTAATAATATTAAGAATTTAGAGTTTTTTAGTTCCTCTGCTAAGAATCACGTTAACTTTATGTTAAATTGCTTAGAACGCCGGTTGTTGAATGATGAAATTAAGGATTTAAACTGCCATTCAGAATTTCTAAAAGATATTATTAATAATGTTAAGATCAAGAAATTAAGAAATGTTTTACCCTCTAATATTTATACTAATATTTTACAAAATCAATATGATAATGTCTCAAATAATATACAACAAGAAGGACGTTATAAGAAAAAGTATGAAAATTTAGCTCACAATAGTAGTTTTGAACAGATTAATATTAATAAACATAAGGAAACAAATAACATAAAAGATGGTAATGAACCATGGATGATCAATCTTAGTAATACTACGATTCCGGATGAGGTAAACAACGTTCTGAGGTTAGGCGAAAAACTTAGTTCATCGTTTGTCATCAGTAAACGTAATATTGTTTTCGATATTGTTGAAGATGTGGAGTCTAATATTAGATTGATTGAAAATTCAGAGGATAGAGATTTGCTCAGACATAGAATCCTAAATTCATCACAACATTTTTTGAACAGTGATAAAATTTCACATGTTGATAGAAGTTTGTTAAGCATATTAAAAAAACTAAATTATTTATTGAATAAAACAAACAATTACTCATAACTCATGCAGACAAAGGCAATGTTACTGTTGTTCTTAATAAGGATTCTTACACTAATATAATGAACAATTTACTAAATGATATCACAGTGTTCGAAAAGCTACCTATACGTAAACTCAATTGTCCTATGCGTCCTGTCGTATCTCTTATCAATTCTCCAACTTTTAAAATGGCAAAACTATTCCATAAAATATTAAAAGAAGCTTTAGTTATTCCAAAAAGTCAGGTAAAAATTCTTTTGTCTTCAAAAATATAATAACTAAACGAACTGTTCCTCATGATCATATTTTCGTTTCATTCGATGTTTCATCTTTATTTACAAATGTTCCATTAGAACTAGTCAAAAATAGTATTCTCAGCAGATATTGATACTATTAAATCTTTCACTAACTTTCCTTCTGTGCTCGTACCTTTGATAAAACACTGTCTCAATAATACTTAATTCTCGTTCAATAACTAATTCTACGAACAAACCTCAGGGGCAGCAATGGGATCCCCAATCTCACCTGTAATAGCCAATGTCTTTATGGAACATCTAGAAACAAAAATCTTTCAACCAAGCCAATCTTAAACCAGATTTCTGGTTCCGTTACGTTGATGATACATTTGTCATCTGGCGACATGGACGAGATGAACTAAATTAGTTCTTCGATTTTATCAATTAATTACATCCTAATATCCAGTTCACCATGGAAATAGAACAAAACGGAAAATTGCCTTTCTTGGACGTATTAGTTTACAAAAAATCTGATAACACATTACGACATGAAGTTTACAGAAAACCCATGCATACAAAGAGATACCTACATGCTTCTTCCCACCATCACCTATCTCAAAAACAATCGGTCATCAACTTACTTGTATACAGAGGTGTCTCCATAACAGATAAAGATAACTTACAAAAGGAAATAAAAAACGTTAAACAAATATCCTCATACAGAACGATTACACAAACAAACAAATTGACAAAGCAATAAGAAAACACACTGAAAAAAGCAAGCCAACACAAACTACGAAAGAAAGAGAGAGAAAAATGACCAGCAGCCTACCCTACATCCATTGTGTCACAGAACGAATAGGAAGAATTCTCAACAAACAAAACATCCAAACCATATTTAAACCACCTGCGAAAATAGGACAAACTACTAAATAACCCTAAAGATGAAAAGGTACCCCTCAGTGATCCAGGAGTATATAAAATCCCTTGTTCTTGTGGCAAAGTCTATATTGGAGAAACCGGGAGAGCGATGAGCCAGCGTATTAAGAAACATGAGAGTAAAGTCAGGCTGAAACATTTCACGCAATTAGCACTAGCTGAACATCATATCAAAACAGGACATGACTTTTTATTTGATAAAACAACAGTCATTTCAAAAACGCACAACAAATTTCCAAGAAAACATAAAGAAGCAATCGAAATCTTAAAACACCCTGATTACATCAATAGGGACAATGGATATAATACCAATCCGATTTGGCTTTCCGTTCTCCCGGATTTAAAAAAAAAGACTTGATTGGCCAATCAAGTTCAACCAGTTACCCACAGTGGGGCGCTCTGGCCAACCACAGGCATCGTAGAGAGTATACCTAAGAACAACATGACCTGATACCTCAGTTTCAGGTCAGCCCTGAAGATTTGAACTGCACTGTTCACGAAACGTCGGCAAACAATTCGTAGTTTTTTACACGAGTGAAACCCGAAATATCTCTTTTAATCAAAATATTTTAGTAATCGTAGATACATTCACTAAGTACACAAAATTATATCATATGCGCAAAGCCACTAGTGAAATGACTATAAAAAAAATCGATAAATTCATTAAAGACATAGGGATGCCACAAAAAGTACTCTCCGACCGAGGCATTCAGTTTACCTGTCATCGATGGAGCGAAGCGCTCGAAGAGCGAGGAATCCAGATGATACATCTATTCGCGAGGGGTAACCCACTCTAAAACCATGATTTTTTAAAATAAAAAATCTGTAGATGGTGTTAAAATAAGCGCAGCTTTATTTTACTCAAAGCAGCGTAACTGTCGGTAAAATATGTTTCTTATGTATAACATAAGCTTCTTATTGCATAAAATGAAGTCATTCACATACGAAGAAAATCGATCAAAATCGAAGGTTAAGAAAAAAAATCACAAGTTTAGCCACACGCAACACGCCGCTAAGCGAAATAACGATAGGATAAGCATCGAATAAGGAAAAATAGCATTCGATCGCTTACTACAGCATGTGGATTTCTCGGAGTCTTACTCTTCGTGACGAGTCGGCTAAACTCGGAACACGTCGGACCAGTGTATTCATTGTGTAAAGCGTGATCGAGAAATCAATGCTATTTCTATTGTCGTGCAACTTCCTTTGATTTGCTTTACTTAGGTAAGTTTAATTCACGTTTGATAACGCATTAATGACAATTGGACGGTACTTTTGTTCGATTATTTTATCCTGCAATATTCATAGAATTGCTTACTGAGGTAAGTTTAAGCAAAATAAATTTTAATATAATTCATCATTGAATATATATACCAGGTGTATACATATGAAACCGGTATTTCCATTTAGCGGCCAGTAGGCACACTTGTACGCACTGTCGGAACTTACTATTTGTGCTAATTGGCGTATTGTCATCTGTCAACAATATCCAATACCAAACATTTCAAGTTTCATATGACATCGTGATTTTTTT
>NC_046661.1:50828598-50850001 GCF_010883055.1 Belonocnema kinseyi | reverse complement strand
CAGCTGGCAACCGCTACCCCACCCCGCTTACTCACCAGACTTGGCTCCATCCGACTACCACTTATTTGCGTCGATGGGGCACGCACTCAGCGAACAGCGCTTGACTTCTTACGAAAATGTTGGAAAATGGCTCGATGACTGGTTTCCATAAATTGCCTGAGAGGTGGACAAAATGTGTAGCCAGCGAGGGCGCATACTTTGAATAAAATATTTGTTGTCATTCTCTTGAAATAAATGTGTTTTTTTCTTGAAAAAATACCGGTTTCATATGTATACACCTGGTATATAGTCATACGGAATTACAAATATTTGACTAGCGTCAAAAATCGAGGAATGAGCGAACCTATAAGTCTGCTTTAACGCACGGCTCTTAGCTCGTAAGAAAAAAATCACCCGATGAGTTAGGACTAAGCGTTTCTAGCGCCGCTATAAATGATGAGCTTATCGCTATAGCTTACAAGAAAGGTGGAGTAACTAAGGCGGTACAAATAAGGATCGTCTACTGCGTTGATGTTATTCTCACAGAGTCGTAAGACAGATTCTTCATCTTAGTTACTTTAGCGTCACCTATATACAAAAATCAGAGCACAACGTCCATGTAACGCTAAATATTGTTTCGCTGATTTTACTGATTTTAGAGTGTCTATTCGTCATCCACAGGCGAACATGGTAGAAAGAGTGAATAAGGAATTGGCGCTACTCTTCAGAACCCTATTAAAACCCGATGATCACAGCGATAATGTAAAATGAGATTAGCTTAGGCATTTTTGAATAAAATAATGTATTTCTATGAAAAATAAAAAGCTTATTCTTCTCTCCAGAAGATCCCCTTTTTACACATTTAATAAATGTTATATTCCGATGGCGATTTAAAGATTGCATCCTCTTAGTTATATAGTTATATCATTATAATAAGTTGACCTAAATAGAAATATTGTTTCCTAATGAGAGCGTTCAAGGCAGTCAAGTGAAGACATTGAATCGTCCAGCTAGTCCAGGCAAGATTTAAGATTGTATGTCCAATGAAGGTGAAACTAATTGCTTTTTTTCTTATGGAAACGTTCGCGCTTCATGTCAAACGATCTTTGAAGAGACTTTCATTTATGTCTAGTAGGGTCATTATCATTTCTTTGCAAAGACCAGCAATATTCGGCCAGCATTCTTACATTGCATCGACCTTGATAATGTTGCTCTTTTTGGTGAATGTCATGATAAAAGCGTTCGCCCATTTCTTCACTGAATGCTCCAACATTTTCTGGGAAATAATCCAAATGAGAGTTGAGAACATGTAATTTCATACTCATAAAACAACTTAATCTTTTAAAAGTCTTTAACATACTAGATACAATAGTTCTAAACTTTGGATCTTGATTGTTCTCTAAAAATTTCTGTATAACATCTTTGAAACTCAATCATGCATCCTTTTCAATAGATGTCATGGTTTTGATAAAGTCATCATCTTTGATAAGTTTTCTTATATCAGGCCCAACAAAAATACCTTTCTTGACTTTGGCATCACTTAAATGCGGAAATGTAGATCTGATATAATTAAAACATTCTCCTTCGGTGATTAGGGCTTTCACAAATTGCTTCACTAACCCTAGTTTTATATGGAGTAGTGGCAATAATTCTTTCTGTCAACAAAACTTTCATAAACAACATTATACTGACCAACTGTCCACTCTAATCTGTCTGGCCATTTCTCCGTTATCCATTGTTCATCCCTTGCACGACTGTGCCAAAGGCAAAGAAAACAAGGGTATTTAATGTTTCCTGATTGTAAACCTATTATAAGATTTATAATTTTAAAGTCACCACAAATAAGCCAATTAAAAACGTTGTATTTTATTTTTATCAGGAGAAATTCAAAAGTATCATAAGATTCTTTCAGTGTAGTTCAGTGACCTACTGGAATTGTGGCGTACTTATTTCCATTATGTAATAGTACTGACTTCAGACTTTCTGTAGACGAATCTGTGAAAAGATGATAATCCTCTGGCGTATATAAGTTTATTTTATACAAATGAATGAGTCCTTCGACATCATTACAATACACAATCCCACTGTCTATTGAAAAGTACTTGATAAACTTTTCTTCTCTATTTCTATAAACAGTTACTCTAGTGCCAGGTAACAATAGTTTCCTCTCTTTGAGTCTCGAAGCGCAAAGCTCAGCTTTATCTTTTGGAAGATCAAGGTCACGTATAAAATCGTCTAATCCGTCTTGGTCAAAAAATTTAGGATTTTCATCATCTGATCTTCCCACGAAGAATCTTCAGTTGCATTAGGATCGTCACTATCCATTGATTCGTGAGTTGATCGGTCACTTTTGCTAAACAGGTGGTTAAATAACAGTCTGCGTCTTGGTACTTTCATCTTTCCAATTTGAATAAATTTAATCTACAAGCATGACAAATTGAGGTTGGTACCCACGGCTTATCCAAATTTTTCATTGAAGACCCATAACAAATGAAGTATTACGTTTTTATCGAATCATTAATTGATCGACGGTATTTCCCCCATTTCACACTTTCCACGAACGTGACAAGACGTATTAGCTTTCTTAACTGTACAGTCTGAAATATAATTGGACGTGTTATATTGTATTTCCTTGTTCTTTAAGTTATCGAAAAAATCTGCTAGAGCAAATAAAAATTGTTTAGAAAAATAGAGATTTTGTACCTATGAAACACAAATGGTTCTTTTTAATGTTATAGAAATATTGTTTAAATTTTTGACAGTTTTTACATTATTTTTGAACTCACAAAACGATAATTATTGTAGCATTTTGAATCTAATTTCAAGAAGAATTGAAGGTTACCAAGTTTTTAAAATAATCTATCTGAGACAGGTTATTTTACATGAATGTTCTTTAAAATTCGATTTATTATAACTACAAATTTTGAATGTATTGTTTATCTTTTTTTTTAATTAATCGTACAGAATATTCAGGCAATACGCGGGGCCACCAATTCACTGGACAGAGTTCTGAAATAGATAAAGGCAGGTCTACGTCTTATATGTTTTTTCTCTCTCTAGAGCCCATTTCAGTTCTCCCCAAAGCGTTACCGGTCCATTTCTATATGTTGATGGTCTGAACATACTTTGATCCCGTTAGGAGTATATGCCAGATGGCGCAGCGATTGCGCTCCCCGCACTTCACTCCGCTAGTCCAAGTTTAAAATTTCCAAAATAGCCAATAGTAACCACGGTAACTGTTCCTTGTATTTGTTTTCACCGGCAATATGCTTAGAAAAATATTTTCTCAATCTTCTTTCTTCATATCAACACATTTTTTATATAGAAACCAGTGCAGAAAGAACTAAAAATGCATGCATAATTATTCTGATAATTATTTATGTATTTATACATGTTTTTATATTGTTTTCTGCAATTTATTTAGTTTTTTAAGTCTATTATCTAAAAATTATCTGGGTATTATCTTGATTATCTGAACGGTAATCTATTATGTTCTCTCAGGGATCTGAGTATACGCTAGGTGGCTCCAACGTCGACTTTGTTGTGACACATCTAAAGCATTGAGTAACCACCGTCTGTGTTCAGCTCGGTTTTTCCTGACATTGTTCTTGCTGTTGTTTTTTTTAATAGAATGTGGAGAGTATTTTTTGTTACTTTAAACTGGCGCATCTGTGTATTTATGTATATGTATGCATTTGAGGATGGTAAAATATTTACACGCAAAAATTCCGTCATGTGTTTTAAGAAATTCAAAAATATTCACGTGCCACCGGACACTTGCAAATCCGATTTCATTAATATGGGGAAAATATTTATTTTTATAAAAATAGAACACATTTAGTAGGGTTTCATCGAAACGTGCCAAGTTTTGTAGGGATAGAACAGCCGTTTGAGGGACACTTGAAGATAAAGGTGAGTCCCCCGCTTTCCGCTCCTGCCTCTCGCCGACATTATACTACCGTGTTCCTCTATAGCTCGCGCGACTTTCAAGCAAAAAAATACGCTCAATTTTCATGTACAAAAAACAACAACAAAAAGGACATTTTCAGGAAAAAGCGAGCTGAACCGACCGGCATATATGACTTTAGATTATGTGCTTAAAATATAGCGTTCAACAACTCATTCGTTCAGATTTAGTTTGACTCTATTGAATCAGACAGCCGCTTCAAGCGCCTTGAGGTTCTTCCTCAAGCTTAAAAATTAGCCCATATGTTACTTAACCAAGCTTTTCTCCTACAATTCTTAATTGTTTTATTTCGTATTTCAACCACAGAATATAAATGTCTAAATACAGAGTTAAATACAGAGTTAAAAGCCTGGGAAGCAGCAAACCGCCACCATGAGCGTTCTCATAGTGAGCTGGTTAAAAGAAATTTGAAATGATTAAATATTAAGAAATTTCAATTTATATTCTGAATTCGGTTCATCACACAACGATGAGACGATTAAAACAGATAGAAGAAAATCGGTTAATTCGTTCAATTTCTGGATATACCTTTTTTCTCTCTTCTCCGATTGTACGAAAAAAAATACTGAAAAAAAGATGCTGCACCCAGAATTGGAAATTGTTGAATCGGAAAAGCATGGAATTTTGTGACTACAAACTTGTCGGTAGTCTTTAAAATAACACAGTAACCAGGCACTTTTCACTTCTTATTTAAACAATCTTTTATTCAGACCGATTTAGTACATCGCTCAAGAGTCTACGAGAACTGAGAGCTCGCAACTCGCAACACGCACATGCCAGTGCAATATACAATGGTGCCATCTAATGGCGCCCGTTGAAGGAGTAGAAATTCTTACGCTCCCTCCCTCCCTCCTTCAACAACGCATCTTAATTTTAATCTTTCTGCAAAAAAAATATTCAAAAAACGATTCCTTAAAACGCAAAAAATGTAATATTATTTCTTTAGAACTTATTTATCGTAGGCCGTCATCGGTCAGTACCATGCGACTCGAACAGAGCATCACCATCCTGACTTCGTCGCACTCTACTCATCCTCTGGAATCTTCTAATTCATCTTAAGATCTGTTAGGGTCAAAAAGAATTAATTAGTTAGGGTTTTGGAAAAATAGACTCTATTTGTTTCTTCTACTCTAGCTTGTGTTAGCCCCTGGCTATGTTTTCTTTTGTAGGGACCCATCTAACATTGATTCTACCATACTCCACGCAATTTTTCATGTAGTCACCATGGGTGTCAGCCATGTGCTTTTTATTCCAAGATTTCTCTCTATCTTCTAGGTAAATTTTAATGTAGTCTACCGGATCATCGAAATTATTGTCACACCAGATTCGAATGGGATATAAGATGTTCCCTATGATGTCTCTTATCGCTTTGTCTAATGAAATGAGTTTCTGGCACGCCTCACTCATTGCCAATTATTCTGCTTGACAAGTCGGAAGCGTGGCATAGGACTGTTTTTTGGGTTCAATTTCTTTTATAATTAAGGATATATTCAGGTCATATTTAGGACTTCTTTTAAATTTATAGCCCACAGTCTGGCTTCAAGAAAATTTTAAGATTATGCAGCGGCTTGATGTTAGCCCACCGTCTAGCTAACAACTAGTTTCTAAACCATGTAGTGGCTTGATGTTAGCCATGATATCGCTACTGACTACTTTCAAGACTACATTGGGTCTAACTTGTAGTTCTATAAATAGTTCATTTTAAAGATTTCATTCTACGCTAGTTTTTAGCGGGGATGGTCTAAAACTAGCATCTGTCATAGCTTCTAGATTTTCTGATTGTGCTCTATAAGTTAGTCCCGGTTCAGTTTTTACACTAAGACACGTGAGTACAAATTAAAAAGTCGATTTTCTGAGAGTTTTTGATCTACTAGTCGTAAAAATTCCAATTTATTATCTAGCTTTCGTCCCGCAATGCCAAACCTCATCAGGACACATGATTGCAAACGTTAGAAAAAGAGGTCCGTTCGAATTTTGACTTTGTACATGGTATCGAGCTAAGTATACGGCCGTCAGAATTGGCATAGGGCATAGAAAGAGAGGGTAAATCTAGAAAGTCTACCCCTATATCTATTTTTACAAAATTGTCAATAAGCCAAGTAATAATTCAATAAAAACATATTAATTTGATCGCGGCTGCCAGCCCAAGTCGGCTACATAAGGTATGATTTCTATTAGTCTATCATTTTAACGCGCTGTCTTTATATGTTGCCTCAGATCTAATAACTAATAACAAATAATAACTGCATTGCAGTTTCTTAATCTATTTTCTTATATTAAAAGTGATATGAAATGTGCTTACATACTTTATCGTCCTTAACACTATTTTTCTTGATACTAAATGATGTTACAATTATTTTATACTAAGACAATTTATATTTCATTCAAATAGAACTTTTCTTATGTTGTTATAACCACTGTAATTATGACAAATTTTATTTAAAACTTTGCATTTAGACGAATACATAGAGACTACTGATCTTAACTCTTATTGACCCAATTTTTTCGTTTTTGTCTGTCAACTTTAAGCTCGGACAACTTTGTTAATTATGCTGGAAAATATCTGAAAATGTATTGACGGGTATTTTCAAGTATGCCCGTCCTATTTTTCAATTTAAAAAACAGGTGATTTTTTAAGGTAATTTTTTTAAATCGTATTGTCGTTTCGAAACAGGTATTGAAAATAGCTGAAAACACAAAAACTCCGGTTAAAAATATCCAGATAATAAAGTTATACACACAAAAAATTCATTTTTCATCATAAAAGGATTGTAGGGCCACGCCTAAAATAACATATTTATGAAAAATCGCTGTTTTACGGATTGTTCTGAAATAAGTTTTTTCCAAAGGAGTGAAAATCGGCAGTTTTTCAAAAATTATATTTTCAATGCCAAAAAATTGCAAATAAATTAAGTTCTAAAGATCAATAAAAGTTGAGTTAGGTTGAAATTTTGAAAATCTGTAGAGTTTAATTCACGTAAAATTTCATTTTATTGATTTTTTGATAAAGATGTTCGAAATTTTTGTATGTGCTTTGCGTATGGAACGTCTTCAGCCATTTCTTCAATAAAAATGTTTTCAGTTATTACCCCGTGGAGGTAGACGTTTATAAAGAATTTTTTTCTTTTTTCTTGTTTGTTATTTTATAGTCCTTTTTTATTTTTTTGATTCCAAATTTTTTTATTTTGAGAAAAATCCGTATAATAGCGGTTTTTTTGTAAATATGTTATTTTAGGGGTGGCCGTACCACCCCTTAATGATGAAAAATGAATTTTCTGTGTATATAAATTTGTTGTTTGGAAATTTTGAGCCGGAGTTTCTGTGATTTCAGCTATTGTCAAGACCTCTTTTGCATCGGAAATACGAAAAAAATTACCTTGAAAAATCACGTTTTTTTTTAATTAAAAAATAGGGTCAGATTCTGAAAGAGCACACTTGAAAATACACGCTAATAAATTTTCACATGTTTTCCAGCATGATTGACAAAGTTGTCCATGCCTAAATTTGAAGGACAAAAATGGACAAATTGGATCAGTAAGGGTTAAGGACGACGAATTATGTCAGCATACCTCATTTAAGACTTATCTTTAATAGGGCTCAAAAAGTGCAAATCTTCAGGCTATGTGACGGTAACCTACAAAAATTGCTTTTACATTGGTTTGAATCACAAATTACGTTCAGACGAAACGCGATATCGAATTTAAAATCCTTGAAATTATATATGAGGCAAGTTCAAACGTTTGTCAAGTCCTACATTTTTGCAATTTTAACAAACAAAATTTCGAATCATTTTTTCTTTCAGTTTGTCAGCTCTATGGATCCGAACGTTGAACCTTGAATTTATCCATTATTTTATCATTATGGCACAGAAGGTTGGAATCACATCATACCATGTGTTAATAGACGAGGCAAAGTTTTACGATCTGCATATATTAAATATAGAATGGCAACTAGAGATAATAATATACTTTTTATGGGTGGACGATTATTTCAACAGTGGGTGGTCGACAGTGATGTAAAAATCGAAAAGGATAGAATGAATTACTGCAAATTGAATCAAAAAACACTTTGCGCTGAAACTTATTAGGGATTAGTTGATCATTTATTCCTCTAAGGTTTTTTTTTAATCGTTTTGAATCTCGTCCTTATTTATCTTTCGGTTTTCTTATAAGTAAATCTGTCTATTTGAGTCTGGACTTGTGAAGTTTTGTTAAATTCAAATCATTTTTCGTTGGAAAAAAACATGATATTGTATATGGTCTAATTTTACTATTAATTTTTCGGAGAATTGTTTTCATAGTTCTTCACAATTGTCCCTAGTTTTGTGTTGGAAGTTCCTGTTCTCTCAATGTTTTTCCGCATCTGATCCTCCTTAATGATTATCTTCTTTCTGAAATAAATATACCAAGAGAAACGAAAAACTTGTCCGTTTAGTCGATTGTCGTGTAAAAATTCTTGTTTTTGGAATCGATTGTCTTTTAAGTCTGTTTTTCTTTTCTTTTAAGTTGAGTTACTGTTGTTTCATCAACTTACAAAAAATTTCAATACAATTTAGGCTGTGTTATTTAGTTTCTCAACAAATAGTCAGAGTCGTTTGCTTCCTGTTATAAGTTTTTAAGTTCTGCGTTTTGCTTTAAGTACTTTGGTATTTTCTTTTTTCTAAAAGGTAAAGTTCCTTTCTGTCTGATTTGGTCCTCAAAATACAATGAGTCATATTATTTAGGTTTTATTGAGTCAGTTTTTGAGTTTTGAGTTAGATATTGTTATTAATGCTATTGAGCCTTTGCCATTTTGAATAGAACCATACTAACCTAAGTTTCTTTGCATTTCTAATGCCTATCTATTCTTATCTATTTAATGGTTTCTAATTTAAAATCGTTTATGTTCCATTCTCCTATGCTTTTACCTTTAGTATTTTTTAATTCATAAATCGTTGGGAAAATTTTCTCTTTTATTATGAACGGACCTTCGTACTTATCATAAAGCTTGCCTGCTTTATTATCTGCTTTATTTGATATTTGGGTTACTTTTTTTAAAACCTTGTCGCCTATCCTAAATTCTACCGGTCTTCTTCTTAGATTATAACTATTTGCTTGTTTTTTATTTGCTACATTCAAGTTTTTTTGGACTTCTTCGTTTATGATTTGTAATCTTCTTAGACTGTCTGTCCATTTATCTATGCTTTGAAATTGAATGCCGCTATCGCTCTCTAAATTTTTTCTTAGGGCCTGGAGTGATTCCAATTCACGACCTAAGTTTAATAATGCTGGGGTTGTGTTGACGAGTTTTTGCTAGTATTAATCGCGAACTGCAAATCGTCTATGTATTCGTCGCAGGTGGAGAGATCATTATCTAGATAAGTTTTGATTATTTCTTTAATAGTTCTGTTATAGCGTTATGTCGGGTTCGCTTGGGGGTAGTATTTAGGTGTTTTAGTGTGCCTAATACCGAATTTTTCCATTAATTCTCTTAATGTTTTATTGCAGAATTCGGTGCCATTGTCGCTGTGAAGAAACCTAGGTGTTCCTCAGTGCGAAATCACACGTTTATGGAATTCTGACTCTATTGATGTGTCGTTAGCTTTTCTTATCGAAATTATTTCAACCCATTTTGTAAAAAGATCTACAAAAACTAGTAAATATTGGTTCTTTTTTTTTTGAAATCGGTAATGGTCCAATGGTATCTGCAGCAATGATAGTCCATGGTTCTTCCACGATTCTTTTTCACATCTGCCCTAATTTCGGTTAGTTACTCGGTTTAGTTCTTGTGCATGTTTTACAATTTTTAACGTATTTGATTACCTCCAAATAAATCCTTGACCAGAAGTAGTACTCTGAAATTCCCGCGTGCATTTTTTCGGAACCTAAATGTCCTGCTTGTAAGTCATCGTGATTTTCTTTCAAAACCTGTGTTCGTAATTTTTTGGGTACGAAGAGTTTCCATGGGTTAGAGTCTGGTAAAATAGTAGATTTTAATGGGTCATTTCTGTAAAAATAGAGTTGCGAATCTCGAATTCTCCAATTTTCGTGTTCTTCCGGTTTTTTGTAACTTGTCTTATTTTTGTAGAGTACCATTCCTCCGTTTTGTCTTTAATGTCTGCTTGTGGTTTTTCTATGCTACATGCTAATAGAAACGCTATATTTTTTACTTGTTCTCTTGCTCTCAAAAGAGCATCAGGGACGAGATTTGAACTACCGTTTCGGTATATGACATTGTAGTCATATTCAAGAAGTTCCAGTGCCCATCTAGCTAATCGGTTAGTAGGGTTTTTTAGGTTATGAAGCCAATTTAACGCTAAGTGGTTCGTGATTACTTTGAAATTATACCCTTCTAGATATGGCCTAAATTTTCGAATGGCCCAAACTACCGCTAGGCATTCTTTTTCAGATGCTGAGTATCGAGATTCTGCCCCGTTTAGGCCTTTGCTTGCGTATGCTATTACGTAATTTATCCCGTCAATTGTTTGAGTAAGTACGGCTCCTAATCCCGTATTACTCGCATCGGTTTCGAGTAGGAAGGGTTGAGTAAAATCTGGGCAGGTTAATATGGGTGCTGATGTTAAAAGGTCTTAAATTTTTTGGAAAGCCTCATCTTCTTCTAATCCCCAATCCCATTATTTATGTTTTTTAAGTAATCTATTCATCGGTTCTATTGTTTCGGCAAAGTGTGGGATAAATTTTCTATACCAACTTGCCATCCCTATTATGCGCTGTAATTGTTTAATATTTTTAGGTTTAGGGAATTCCAATATTGTTTGAATTTTTTCATCATCTATTTGAAATCCTTTATCGTTAACTATAAAGCCTAAATATTTGATTTCTGAGGAGCCGAATTCACATTTGTCTGGACTGATCGTTAAGCTTGCATCATTTATTTTATATAGTACAATGTTCATGTATTTTAAATGTCCAACGAAATTTTGAGTTACTATAGCAATGTCGTATGAATAACAAAAAACGTTTGGCTTTAAATCTGGGGTTATGATTTTATCCATCAGTCTCTGGAAAGTGGCTGGAGCATTGGTCAGACCAAATGGCATCCTTTTAAATTGATACATGCCCTTTCCAGGTACTGTGAATGTTGTTATAGGTTTTGAACTTTCTTCTAATGAAATTTGTAAATAAGCTTATTTTAAATCAATTTTTGAAATGAATTTTGCTGATCTTAAAGTGTTCAATATTGCTGTCATGAGTGGAATTGGGTATAAGTCTTTTTTTGGTGATGTTATTTACTTTCCTAAAATCTAGACAAAATCTATAATCTTTACCCAGTTTTTTAATCATGACTATAGGGCTCGACCAATTTGAACAAGAGGAATCTATCATATCTTGTTCTAATAATTTATCTACTGTTTGATAAATTATTTCTTTGATCTTAGGGCTCACGTGGTAGTATCGCTGTTTTATGGGATCGTGGCCCTGCACGTCAATTTTGTGTTTTGTTAAATGGGTTACCCTATGTTCTTTCCCCGAATGTATATTATTTTAAAAAGGAACTCATTGATTTCTATTATCGTTTTCTAATATCTCATTGGCTTTCTGAGATTCAGTTTTTGATTTTTTCCGATTTGTAACTTTCTTATTTTTCCAAAGATTACAATCGCTATTTCTATATTCGTTCTCAAATTTTCTCTTACAATAAATTTTCCCTGAATTATTTTTCATAACTTTTTTCCTATTTCTAGGTTTGCCTAAACTAATTGAGTCTTTTGTGCTTGAGCTGTCGCTAGTGCCGTAGGTGGGAATGCTCTCGAGTGGTTGAAATTTCTTGCTCGTGGGGATGCTTATTGGGCTAGGGATTTTTTTTGTAGGATTTGTTACTGGGTTTTGGGCATTCTTGGTTTTATAGGATTGGTTGGAGTTGATAGGTACTAGGGGGATTTCGCTATCTTTGACTGTCGGAATATTTTTGTTAAATTCTCTAGTACTTTTGCGGTTAATACTGCCTCCAAATTTCGCTTTATTATTATTATTCTTAATTTCTTTGTTTTCCGATAATGTTGCATCCCTAATATCAGTCCTTTTAGTTTCTTTATTTTCTTTTCCTACAGTCTCAGGTTTATTTTCGGTTTTAACCTCGGTTATTGGGATGGGTAGTGCGTTTGGATGAGCTTCCATAGGATAGCGGATGAGAGGACTCCCTGGTAGCCACCAAGTTTTGAGTCATAATCGAGAGTTATCCGTAGGGTTTTCATCATGTCCGTACCTAAAATGCCTACGGAGTTTAACTTTGGGACTAAACTGAACATAGCGAGTTTTGTGTGTTTAACGATTTTAAGTGGGATTACCACTTTCCCAATTATATCAACCGTTTCACCGTTCGCAACCATTAACTTTCGCGAGATGGGTTTAAAAATTGAATAACTGGAATTCTGAATTTTTTCTAGCAATTCCTTGCCAGCATACGAATGTGTGGCACCTGTAACAATCAAAATTCGAAATAATTTATTTTCGAATTTCGTCATCAAATGAAAACGTGTCTCCGTCGTTTCCTCTTTATCCGAATTTAATGTTTCCGGCATTTCGGTATTTAGTTGTATTGTTTTTTGTTCTAATACCTGCCATTCCAGTTTCCCTGGTTGTAATTGCAGTATGGGCATTCTGTTTTAAAATGACCTACTAGGCCGCAATGATAACAATTTGAATTGCCTGTATTTTCCCGTTTGTTTTGTCTTATTGTTTTTTATTCGAGTTTGTACTGTTTTTATCTTGTGAGTTCTTGTTAGAATTATTAGTCGGTTTTTGGATTTTATTTCCGTAGTTTGGTTTTTGAGAATTTTGTTTATTATGATTTTCTGAATTATTTTCAACATTTTCTTTCAGGAATTCAATCATGGAGTTACTTTGTTCTTGCATTGAACCTAATGTCATTTGGTTGAAGGGTGGTAGAATTTGGTTAAACGGGTTGAATAGGTATCTTGATCTATTGTTTGTGAATCTGAGTTGGAAGTTTGGTTGAAATCTAGATTGGAAATTTGATTGAAAACCAGGTGGAAATCTAGGTCTGAAATTAGGTCCAGATTGTTTTTATCCTCGTTACCATTATTACGCTTTTGTTCGCTTCTATCTTCAATTTTTGGTTCTGTTATTTGTAAAACTTGTCCTCTAACTTTCGACTTTGCTAGCTCAGTTTCCCATTTTTGCCTAAATCTTCCAATTGTTCAAAAGTATCAAAATCGTTTGTTTTCATGTATATTTTGTATTCTAAACTAAGGTTTTCGTAAGCCCTACGCAATTCACATTCGCGGTTTTTTCTAGGGTACAATTTTGTGAATAATTTACTAATTTCAGTCAGGTAAGAGTGTACGTGTTGCTTTCGTTATTGATTTCAAAATTTAATTTTTTGTCTTACTTCCTCTTCTATTAGTAGTGCGTCCAAATTTTCAAGAAAATTGCGGTAGTTTATTTTGTATCCCCTTTTAAATCGTTTTAATTCGTTCGAAAAATGCGCGTGACTGTCATCTTTATTGTTTCTATATTTAGTGGGCCAGTTACTCATGATTTGGAAAGGTGTTTGAATCATGCCGAAGAG
This sequence comes from Belonocnema kinseyi, assembly GCF_010883055.1. NCBI lineage: Eukaryota > Metazoa > Arthropoda > Insecta > Hymenoptera > Cynipidae > Belonocnema > Belonocnema kinseyi. Next base: position 50,836,524 of record NC_046661.1, on the reverse strand, counting down.
AAAATACATGGCTGGAATTGTTTTATTATTTAGTTGATTGTCGGATTCATCGTCTGTGTCTGGGTTATTTATGCGAATTCTAAAACGTCTGTTTGATCTGTTAATTGTTGCTGGGAGTCTACTTGATCTGTTTTGATTTGGATTGTTTCTGTCCTCAAGAGGTTCAATGTCATCGGAATTTCGTTGTTTCGAATTATTCTTTCTCAATCTACTACGGTTTTCAATATTCTTTATAGGGGTTGACGAGATTCTTGTGAGTTTTCTCTTCAATTAAATTGGGCAGAATTTCTGTTACGCGATTCATTTCTATTGTTTCTGACGTTTGGTTTAATTATTCTATTTCTGTGTTCGAATGAGCTATTTACCGGCGGGTCCAGTCTAATTTCTATATTGTTTACCCTTTTTCCCCTTTCTTTAAAGAATTTTTATTTTTGTTGAATCATAAATTCATTGAAATCTATGCTCTCTAAAAGTTCATCAGTTTCTGAAATAAACTGTGTATTATTCTCAAGAAATGCATCATATTGGAATGTTTCGTTGTTTATTTCTGTTCTTATTTTATTTTTAGGGTATGGTCCGTCTACGTTTGGTAGATCCTCGTGATCCCAAAAAGAGTGTATCGTCGGTGGGGTCAAGAGTTCTGTTTCGATTTTGCGTTAGGTCTGTATTTGTTGGTGGAGTTATTCTGTCCTTGTTTAGTATTTATTTCATTGGGGTTTCTATTTTTTTCTCGGTAGACCTCTACCGCGACCTATCGATCTATTGATCGTTTTTGGGATTGTTGCCAAATTTCGGGATGTCATTGAAAACATATTTCTAATTTTTGGGTTTGTTGCTACATTATTTAAATCCTTATTTTGAATCTGAAGTACAGCGGCACCTTCTAAATCTAAGCTATCGTGATCGATTTGTATATTGGTAGGGTTAGGCATTTTAACTTTGATCTTTCCCGACCTAAGTTTCATTTATTCTTAATTTGTACTGGTGAGATACTCTGTATAGAAGTCTGATTTGGTTTCTGAATTTAAAATTCGAATTTTTTTTTGGTGAAATTTAATCAGTCTCCATTAGATATGCTATTGTTGGGGAATTCGAAAATGTATTTATTTTCGTTCTCTAATCCTTTGCTTAGAAGATACGACGCGTGACCGTGCCGCGGGTCGTAAAAGTATGGGTTGCGCGTATGTACTTGTTTGCGCGGCTGAATCTTTCTACGAGCTGGGCGAATTAAATAATTAATTTAAACAAAATATCAAATCAAACAAAATGCATGTTAATATTCCTTTCTGATTTAATCAACCTGGCTTATTTGTAATTCTAACAATATATTTCAAAAAGGGCCAAAATTGAGTTTCTTAATATCATAATTATTCTCAATTTTTCATTGAAATTTTAACACTATCCTATTATAATCTACTTAACCCTTGAATTGAATTTAATAATTCGAAAGTGAACATTTTTTTCCAGCTAATTCCCGTTTTTGGTTTTTTCATGTAATTCATTTTCTCCTTCAATTACGATCCACGAATACATAATAATATTCATTTTTGTCTGGCCTTGTTACAGTAAAAATCAATTTGAATACAATAATATAGGCAATCACACATCATTTCATGTCAATATATCAAATATCATAAGCACATATAAACAAGTAATTGCCTAGGCATATTAAGGCATATCAATCATTTTCCAAAAATTATAAGTATAGGTGGATTTTTGACACATATCAAAAATTTTCACACAAATAAAATATATCCTTTCACTGGTACTTAAAAATTAAGAAATAAATTCGGAATTCGGCAAGGTAATGCAATCAATAGTATTCAACAGAAATTGAAAGAAAAGTTCAATGCTCTTAGTGCCGAGGAGGGAAATAGGGAAATGGAATGCTGAGAGTAAGGTGAAAACACAATAAATGAGCCGATTAAAATATTGACCTTTATTGCCACTTACACTCTCAGTTGAAGATAGCCAGGTCGTGGCAAGGCAATGGCGATCGGGTCATATCCCGCAAGAGTGTAACGGGGCAGCCGCAATAGGCATGGAGTTCCGTGGATGCGGAGGTGGTCCTAGAAGGACGTTAGGAGAACTGAGATTTTCCTTCTGAACCGATCTCAGGGCGGAAAGACGAGAGCAATAACTAGCACTAGCTGGAGAACGGTGAACGACCGAGCGAACGAGCAGAGACTGACGACGGTACGTTCCGTCACCCATAACTTTGGGACCCGTGGGGGGGTTTCGGGTCATCTCGGATGCGGCTCAGCATCTTCCGTGCAGGGCCGTGTCGAGTTCTATTCTATGGTAACAGTTCTGTTACAAAGTCGATCGAACCTGAAATCTTTCGAAATTCCACCAAAAGAAAATACAGGAAAAAAATTTTTTCCGGCGCGGAACAAGTAGTATTGCTTATGTTTTTGTTGGAGCTTGTGGACAAACGAGATTAAACAGTCATTTAATTTTCAAATGTATCCTTCTAAGTAATCTAAGTTTTTCATGATAGGTAAAAACTAATTTTTGCTTCAGTCTAACATTATGTAAAAAGCAAATGAAATTTTATAGCATGCTACACAATTAAATGAAATACAAGTTTATTTTCTCAAAATTTTAACCAAATCTCCTGATTTTGAAAAAAAGAGACAAAAAAAGTTTTATGCAATTACAGGGATATGCCTAATCTCTGACTGCAATTGTTTCCAGTCCAGCGCTGCAAGCGGCCAGGATCCGGAAAAAAAGAAAACTTCTCTTTTCCCTTCTCTTTTATTTTCTTCCTTTCTCTTTTCTTCTTTTGTTTCTTTTTTTTCTTCTTTCCTTTTTTTCAAGACACTTATTCAACCTTGCATATTTATTATAGGTTAGGTTGAGTTCCTGGTGCTCCGAGCGCCAGGATTGTCAAAAGTTGACAATTGACTCGCGTTCTAATCCTCGAGAACTTTGAGTCCAATCTTGACCTCTCTCTTGTTACACTACTATAGGGAAAATTTGTGGTTAGGTTATGTTGGGCGCCAGTTGTCAGGACATAATTCGGCCTCAAAATTAAATACTGATTATGGTTCTAACCACTATAGGTGTAACGAAATCTCTGTATTATTTTATTGTTAAAGGGCCATATAATGTGAAATACCGCCAAAGTGATTCGCCGAACTAAGTGCTCTTTGTGCGTGTTTAATTTTAAATTTATTTGAGTGCGAAAATTGTTTAGCGTTTTCTTTTGGTCGGGCCTCTTCCGAAATTGTATCAAGATGAGTCCGGTGGTCGGATCGGTCGCTTTTATATGTGTTAAACCTAAATTCCGAACACGTGGTCGGCAAAAGATTTTTTTCTGTGAAAATTTTGTGTAAAATGAATTGAATAAATTTCCTTGGAGGTCGATCACGTAGAGTAAGATGGCAAGGTTTGATAAAAAAATTAATCGAGATAATTAGTCGTTCCGATAGTATTGGATAAAGCATTAGGACATGGTTTTTTTCGGTTTTCAGGCTATCGAGAATAACACCATTTTTTTGTAACTTTTTTGTAGACTAATGTCGCATATTAAAGTACCTCTCTGTTTTTCTTAAGATCATTTCATGTGTCAATAGAATGATGAACGATTAGAAAAAAATGGCGGCCTTTAATGAATTTTGTGGTTAGGCAACCCCACCCTGCAGACTCCTATTGTTCTAAATTCCTTTTGTCTCATATGTTGAGACGATTAACAAAAAAACGTGAATCAGATAAATAAATTAACTGATATTTAACGAGGACCATCGTAAACCTTTTTTTTCTGTCTCTCCACTGTTGGCTGGCGCCTTAAATGTACGAATAAAGTTACGCTTCGACTACAATAGAACTATTCTATCTGAAACTATTACTAATAACAATCAAAGGGGCTATAAGTTCCCAAGATCGCAGAACTGTTAATAAATAAACTTATGATACTTTTCAAAGAACATGTTCAGCATTAGGTCTTATCGAAGATGATGCAGAGTGGGATCGTGCTATGGCAGAAGGAGAAGTTTGGATGATGTCCCAACAATTAAGACGTTTATTTGTTCGTATGTTAATATACTGTCAACCTATCAATCCTGAGGAACTATGGGATAAATTTAAATATTCTATGTCACAAGATTTTCAGAGAAACTATAATATACAAGAAGCATACGTAAGATCCTATATTCAAATAAATAATTATCTTTCTTACGAACATCCGATATTAGTAGCTTCTCAAAGATGCCACAAATAACTAAATTTCGAAACGATATTGAGATTCACGATGACGAGGTATCGCTTACTCAACATGAACAACTCGGTCAGACTCATTACCACAAATTAAATGGAAAAAACAGTTATTGTAGACACAATCCTTAATGTTGCTTTGTCGAACGAAGAAAGGCCTTTTCCATCATGTTTTTATACTGATCGATCTGGTGGCTCAGGAAAGACATACATTTATACAACTACATATCATTTGTCAAAAAGCAAGGGAAAAAATATATAGACGATGGAATTTACAGGTATTGCAGCAATATTACTTCCACAAGGAAAGACTGTACATAAAGGTTTAGGTGTGCCAGTTCCTTTATTTTTAAATTCCGTCTCCCGTATACAAATTTAATCTAAATATGCTCAATACAAATTCATATATTCTTGGACAAAAATATAGGATAAACTTAAACTAAATAAATCTTATAGTAAAGAAATACATAAAAATATGATAAAATATAATACTTTCAAAAAGAAGTTAATATTAAACAATCTTGCAACTTCTGTCAGTATTTCAAAAAATAAATTTGCTCATTTCCAATTTTATTTTTACGATTTCAATTTTTCAATAAAATTCAAAAAGTTCTTTTGATACTCTTGTAGAGCATTCAGAAAGTTATATTTTTCTTCTCTGGTCTTTTTTTCATATCGTGCATTATTGGGCTTAAAATATTGATATTCGTATGCTTTTTGGAATGTTGCAAATGCTATAACTCCGGTAAATTTTGGTTTGATCATAAAATTCATTAAGATAAATTGTTCTTCTTTTTGAATACTATAAATATCCGTGCAAAAAGTTTTTGAAACTTGAAAAAAATGTTCTCTAAAATTTTTTAAATGTCCTATCTTTTTAAATTATCATCCAAAATGGCTGGCTAACGAACATGACCTTTAGTTTCTGACACACAGAGAGTATAATAAAGGGCCAATCGCATAGATTAATTTTTTTAATTTCACCGTAATTGGCGTTGTTTGATTATAAATTTGAATTTTCGATTTTCTTATGGAATTTTTAACGTGTAAATCAAAAACTATTGTTTTTATTGAAACTTTCAAGAAAGTTATCGTGTCGTCAGACTGCAGGCAGACAGGCAGACGGAACGACAGGCAGACCGACAAACAAACATGTTCGTAAAGCAATTTTGTAGATTTATTCGAGGCGAGAAATTTTCCTGTTGACTATTTCACCGTAATTTGCGTTGTTTCGTTGTAAATTCGAATTTTCGATTTTCTTATGGCATTTACCACGTTTAAAACAAAAACTATTGTTTCTGTTGAAAAATAATATAGAGGAATTTTATAGAACTTTTGAAAATAAATAATTTTGATCTCATGCTGTATTACTGAATTTTGCTTAGTTTCACGATGAAAGTTGAATTATTACGTTTTTCAGTTTAAGTTTCCATGGCTAAAACGATAAATATTGGCAGAAGAAGGCTGATAATGAACTTGACCTGTATTTTGAATCACAGACCAGTGTGCAAAAGGAAATTCAAATAAAAAAATTACTTCGAAAGTTATCGTGTCATCAGACTACAGGTAGACATTTTCATAAAACCAATTTTATCTGACTCAGGTGGTCTCGAAACGTCCAGATTTGAAGAAAACTTGATAGGGTCTGTTTAATTATGTAGTTTTATTCTGTTAAGCGACATTTTGTTGATAATAATATCTTAATAACTAAGGTAGGAATTTGAATAGAATGAAATATTTCACATAATATTCTTTCAAGTTATGATTCTTCGATCATGCTTTAGACTCTTTCGCTGCCTGTGCTTCGAGCTGCGACTGTTTATGTTATAGCGATAAGTAGTCTAATCTTTGGTAAAATTCCTAAATGAGATCATGAATTGGACGAAAACCCATTCTCAAAGAGCCCTTTTCCCATACAAGGATGAGAACCTTAGCGTAAAATCTCAGCCAGTTACTTGCCAGCTCTAAAGCTTGAACCATCGCTTGAGAAATGTTTACAATTTTTTGGTCAGTTTGTTGCCAAAAAAACGTTTAGAAAATCAATGAGGCTCTATTATAAGTTTTCTTTTCACTGAGTAAGGCTTTATTCCGAGTTTTCTTTTAATCAAGCATATGTCCCTTTTCGCTCGTTAGTTTTTGTATCTTTAAACCCTCTAATTACTAACCTAGCTTTGAATTTACTTGCTGTAACTTCTTCCCTTTTTCTTATAAATATTCATCTGGAGTCTATTATGTTAAGTTTACATCCATCTTTCATTATATTCGGTCTTTCTACTAATTTCCAAACTTCACTTCCTTTCATAGATTTGAGTTCCTCTCTAATAGCCTTTTTCCGCTCAAATTTCTGCTCTGTATTGATTGATTCTTTATAATTAAATGTATCTTTGTTTATGATTGCTGATAGCGCATGTTTTAACTCGCCTTCGTCTAGGTTCTTATTTGACAACCCCTTTTCTGCCTGATCTCTAAATTGAACATTTTTAACATCTAATTCCTTAGCTGTGAATAAAGCCAAATTAGTATACTTTACTAAAGGTTTCCCTGTTTTTCTTACTAATTTAAAATACGTGTCCCTATCTAAATTTGCTTTCCTTTCTGGTAGTAGTCTTTTTCGCCTGCAACTTTTTCTTTAACGTCTGTTTCTTATTGCCGCTTTTTTGGACTTCCTCTTTTGTTTTGTTTAACCAATATCTTTTTAGGTTCATTTATCTTATATTCTTTAAATTCTTTTAGCCAGTTTTCATCGTCTAATTTTTTGTTGTGTTTCATTGGCTTGTTATGGAGCTTATTATCTTTAAACGTATCGCGGTAGCTAAGTTTCTCATTGAAACGTTCAACGTTTCTCATTGAAACGCCTTGACTCTAAACATTTTCCTAAATTGGGATGCCATAAAATATACCCTGTTGACGTATAGCCCACTAATACCACTTTGAATGAACTTTCGGAGATTTCGTTTCTGTTTTTGAAACACTCGCGTACGCTATACACCCAATTGTTCTAATTTTGTCATAGTGATTATTTTCCTTTTTACAAATTTATTGATTGGCACCTTATATTCAATAGATTTATGCGCGATTCGATTACATGCATGCAACCTTTCCACAGTGCGATTGTGTTCAGGTGTGTATGGAGGTGCGAAATCACTTTCTATGCCTCTTTCTCTAATACCTCTAGAAATTCCCTTCCTGTGAATTCCTTTCCCTGGTCTGACCTCATATAAGACACCTTTACGTCTTTCCCTAATAGGTTTCATACTGATGTCAAGAATCTCTTGAGGTATTTTCCCGTTTCGTCTTTAGATTTCATAGTGTAAGCCCTAGCCAGCCTGTAGTGATCACCTACAAATACGGTTATGAATTCCCCCCACGCCCCGGTGTAATACTGGTTTAATAGGACCCATCGTGTCCGTATCAATTATTTGCAGGGGCCTCATTGCTCTAGTTCTTTTATCTCTAAATGGTATTATTTCCATTTTTGCCATAATGCATATTTCACAGTCTAAAACTGACTCACCAAATTTCACATTTTTTAAACTATCTTCTACTTTTTGTAATTTATTACGGTAACTTAATGCCGCGTGACGTAACCGTACATGCCATAACATGGCCTTACTTACAAGGAAACTATCCCAGGTGTCCCTCACCGATTTTGATGAAACTGCAATATGTTGTAGTACATCGAAAAATAAGAGACACGTATTTTTTTTTATC
>NC_046661.1:50819563-50828498 GCF_010883055.1 Belonocnema kinseyi | reverse complement strand
TAAAAAAAAATACGTGTCTCTTATTTTTCGATGTATTACAACATATTGCAGTTTCATCAAAATCGGTGAGGGACACCTGGGATAGTTTCCTTGTTAGTTACGACATGTTGTCTGTTTTTGTTTCTAATGGTTTTGCTGTGCAGATGTCCCTAATTGAATCTGTTGATTCTTCTTTGTCTAGTTCTATTATTCTTCTACCCAAAATTGCCTTGCTAAAACCTGCATTTTCATCTTTACGTTCTATTTGAACTTCTAACTTTTCTGTTTGGTCGGGTTCTCCTTCGATATTCCTCCCAACCGCAGACTTTATACCATGTAATGTACCTTCTAATCTTTCGGTGTCTACCCCGTCGACCGGTGTCCATCCTTGTTACACCGAAAGCATTGTCCATTGCTTTCAGTGTTCTATTTCGTCTCGATTTTTCGGATAAGGCCGGCCTTGTCCACATCTAAGCTGTTATTATACGTCTTTCCTTTGGCTTCCAACTGAGATAATGAGAATTTTATTTCATCTAAATTCATTTCTCTATGATCAGTCTTTCTTCTTTGATATTGAGTATCCTCTTATGATAATCTTTATCTCAATGGTTAATAATGATATCTCTAACTAATTCTCTTCTTTTAGCACTTGTGTCCTCGTCTAACCTCATCATTTTGGGTGTTGTACTATCTAAAACGTCTAACAGATTACTTGCCATCAGTTCTGAGTTCAAGGGATCTAACCGCAAATTTAAATTTGCTTTTCTTGTTAGTTTATAGTCTCTTTTAACAATTTCCTTGGTTAAGTTTTTCTCTACTTCTAATGATTTCTTTAATTCATTCATATTGTCTATAATTTCATTACTAAGTTAAGAACCTCTCTAACATCTAAATTATTTAGTTCTTTGCGACCTACCTGCGCCACTCTAAGTTTGCATTTTTCTGCCTCTAAATTTGCCGTTACAGTCTCTGTAAGGGTTTCAAGAAGGGCGTTGGCGGCTTCTAAAATCTCTAAAGCAGAAGTGGTTGCACTTCTAACGTTTTTCCCCGGAAGTTGTTCCCCTCGGAAATGCATCTATAATGATATAATTACCTTTTCGGATCCGACATCCAAACTTCTGTTTTAGTTCACACTATTCTAATATTTAGCTTACTTTCTTCTTTGGGATTTTGGCTGCCTTGGGGGTTGTCCTTATCCATTGCCTCAGAGTCGTTTGGGAAGATTGATTCTGAGTCTTCGTAATTTAGATCCTCCCCCAAAAGGTTCACCTCTTCCTCCCAGGTTAGTCCCTTATCTGCATTGTTCTTCTACCGGGGTTAAGGACATTTATTTTATTAATCAATTGAATTGTTTATGCATTCTCTGGTTATTTTCTACATCTAAGCTACCCTCAAATCTCGTCCTAGTACTTCTAGGCTAGCTCGACCGCACTGAAACTCGGGCCCACCTAAAGTGAATGATCTACCTAGCACACTCCAACACCAGCACACGCACCCCTTTTATCTCGCGAATCTCGAAGCAGAGCTGATAAGACTGCTTTCGGGAGGGCGATCGTGCACGCGCGCTTCATCAAAGATGCGCACAGTCCGACCATTATAATTTAGTGCGGGATAGCGACAATTAGAATGAAGAATCTTCCCTTCACTGAAAGACTTTCTCTAATAATCGAAGTTATCATAGTTCTATTCAATTTCGTTCTTAGCTTAAAATTAATATTTTCTATAGAGGGAGAATTTTCTCTAATAATAATTTACTTTTATATCTGAATAATCACATTTCCATTCAACTTTTATCTAAAACTAAAATCAAAGTCTTTCATAGAGGGAGAATTTTCTCCGATAATTATTTATTTTTCTATCTAAATAATCAAATTTCCATTTAATTTGTATCTGAAACTAAAATTAAGATTTTCCATAAAAGCAAAATTTTCTCTAATAATCATTCATTTTTCCATCTAAACTATCGCCTTTTCATTAAATTTTTATCTGAAATTAAAAAATTCTATAGAGGGAGAATTTTCGCCAACAATCATTCATTTTCTTATCTAAATTATCTGGATCCATAAATCTGCTATTTGAACCCACGTGCGACCCTTGTATCGGTAATTTCTGGGGCCAGTCCACAAGGAGAGGTTGTAAGCGTCGACGTTCAGTTTTATAAGCGTATTTGGCGTCATACTCACGTTGTGACCAACGGTCGTGGCGCGAAAAAGAAAAATTCGAAACGCTAAAACTGCTCAGATAGTTGGCAAGAACGTGCATATGGGGTCAAATACGCATATACGTTCGAACGTCGACGTTCACGACTCTCATTGTGGACTGGCCCTCAGGGTCGGAGTCAACTCACATATTGTCTTTACGGGGATAGACACAATGCATCGACAGAGCTTTCAAGGTTATCAATCGCTAAACTTGCATATAAACACAATTACACTTACATGTCCGGCCGGCGACACGTGTCTTTCCCTCCTTTTCTTTTTTTGCATGCATTCTTAACTTCAAATTCTACGTTATACTTTACCTTATACTAGTTGATACCTCGTTTAACCAAAATTTAAAAAAGCGCGTGAATCACAGTTTGGACCTTCACGGCAGTCAGCACTGCGATCACAGTGTTCAAAATTATTTTCAAGCTCAAAAGCATTGCGATGTCGCAGCGAAGAGAACCGTCTTGATCACAGTCCTGGCAACCATTGAAACTTTATGAATAAGCTGATCGTAACAATCTAAACCAATTGATTGACGTGGTTTTGCGCCTGGTCAGCGATGTATGGTAAGGGATCCACTTATTATCATAATTAAGAAAAAATAATATGTCAATAATATTTAAGCGATGTAAATGTTCATTGATGAATTTTATTTTCATTTTTGAATATTTAATGATGTAAAATATTTGAAGGTTGGTAGTAAAATAGGTGCTAAGAAACATTTTTATAAAAATAGGTTTATTGGTCCACAAATTATATAAAAACCAATTACACATCCCGGTAAAAGCATTTTTTAGAAATCCATTTTTAGTATAGTAATAAAAAGTAGATATGCCGCAGGTCAAGGGACATGCTGTACTGAACCCCAATGCCGTGTTCGTTCTTTTTCTTTTTAAATATGAAGTTTTTTTATATAACTAGTTTCGTTTTTATTCGCGAAAAAAATATAATCAAAACTGTGTCAAAAATATAAAAATCTTATATAGAAATTCTGAAGAAGAGAAGTATTACTTGTAAAATGTCAGAAAATTACAAAAATTAAACGAACAGTGCATGGGGGTTAAGTACAGCATGTTCCTGAACACCCTGCGGCATACCTACTTTTTACAACTATACTAAAAATGTGATTTCTAGAAAATCATTTTACGGTGATGTGTAATGGGTTTTTGATCATTTGTAGACCAATAAACTTATTTCCATAAAAATGTCCCTTAGAACCTATTGTACTGCCACCCTTCAAATGTTTTCCAGCATTAAGCATTCAAAAATTAAAATAAAATTCATTAATGAACATTGAAATCGCTTAAATATTATTGACACATTATTTTTTATTCAAATTATGATAATAAGTGGATCACTTACCATAAATCGATGACTAGACGCAAAACGACGTCAGGTAATCGGTTTACATTGTTATAATCAGCTGATGCACAAATCCTAAGCGGTTGCCAGGACTCTGATCAAAATGGTTTATATCGCTGCGATATACCTTGATGTTGCGCCAGAAAATAATTCTGAACGCTGTGATCGCAGTGGTGGCTGCCGTGAAAGTCCGAATTGTGATTTACGCGCATGGTCATCTTGAAGCACTCGAGAATTTTGAAGCACTTTTTTTCCATCGCGTGTATCAGCGCCGTTAGCCTCAAATCGGGAGGCTAATCACTTTCAAATCAGTGTAAACGTTAAAATTGAACATATACCTTACTGACGTTATTGAAATTAGAAAAAACTTACGTGCTTTATCCGCATTAACTGAAACCATCATACTACAAATCGCACAAATTCATAGTGTAAATACAGCGATTACACTATGGAGCGATCCGACTTCAAGCAAACGCTCCTTATGAGAGCTATTAAGCTAGAAGTCCATTAAGCTAGCACCTCCAGAATCGAATTTCGAAATTCTTTATAGCTCAGAATTTTGGTATTTTTTAAAGATTTTTTTGTGCGCTATATAACATTTTTGGGCTCTTTTACTTTTTTTTTAAAATTAGTTTTCTTGTGTAGGTGCTACCTTATGTAAACCTAGCACTTCCAAATGGAAAAATACAAAATAATAAAAATGAAATTATACCAGAATTTTGGGCTCTTGAAATCCGTAATAAAAAGATTTCAAAAAACAACCCTCAATTCCCAAAAGCAACCCACTTCAAAAAATTTGATTCGAACATACCCACAATGATTTTTTGGTTTACAAGTGCCACGCACAGTCGATCTTCTGTTGTGCCGCCTGACGTCACGTCGACTCGTTTGTACACGCAAAGGGTCATAATTATTGACAGTGATTGTTTGCATTAATTACACTGATTCGAGAGTGATTTGCCCCTCGCCTCAAACTTTGAGAAATGTATGAGCCGACAGAAGACTACGTTAAAATTTAAAACTTAATAACGCAAGATACAAAAAATCAACTAAATATTATCCGGCTCAGCTGGCTCGCCCTACGTTGTGAGTTTTTTGGTGTGTGTCAGATGAGATCTAGTTGAAAATCTTTTTTGATATCTTTTTTTAATAAAAGACCCCGCAGCAAATGTATATGAAATGGCTTTCGGTCGATTTTGATTAAACTTCATAAACTTTCAGTCCTCAATGTATCGATTAAAAGTGTTCTGGGGCACAAAGTCCGAAAATGGACAGTTTTTGAGTTATAGAGGATTAAACATCCAACCCTTTTAAGAAATATTACCAAATATCACGAAAACTGCAGGTCTGCGAAAAAAATGTTCCCTATGAAAGTTATTGGGCTCTAATGGGTAAATGCAAAGAGAGTCATGGCCTTAAGACACTGCTCATTTTTCAAGGTCATTCAATGTGAACTTGTCATTTAGTGGTAATATTCAGCCAATAAAGACAAGATAGCTAGCCAATGAAAGTCTAAATCAAGCTCATTTCATGCCATTTTATTGAAAGCTCTTCTATCATTTTTGGGCTATTTGTTTCTGAGTACATATTCCCGTTACAGGGGGCCAGTGTGGTACACTTGTTTTGTCTGTTCTTTTGTTTCTTTTAATTGGCGATTGTTTTCTGCACACACATTCACGATACTGCGAGGCAGATTGCTACATGTGATTTTGTTATTCTGAATTATTTTCTCTTTGAACTATGTTACTTCATGGATGAGTAAACGTTAGATCCGCTACATTGTATAGTCAGTCTAATTTTTTTTTTGTATAGTGTTGTTAGAGTGTGTTTACTAAAGCAATTCCTAATTAAGTACTTGTATTATATAAATGTAAATCTTTAATCACAATGACATTCAGAAATATTTACGGTGTTACGTTTGTGATGGACGATTTGCTCCTCGTTTCATGACTCGAATCGACGGAGATGGGAATGCTGTCAAAAGGGAAATCGCTATTCAAAGACGAGATGGATTACGCAGACCGCCATTAGAAGTTACACATCTGACAAAGATATGCTCTGATTGCAATCGATCGATTTGTAACGAAATCGCTGCTATGGAGGAGGATCCCACATGTTTAAGACAGAATGTCTTAGCGCAGACTACAAGTAACACTTGCCTTCTCTGCAATTCCGTTGATAATACACCAAGATTATCAGTCGAATGCAAAGTAAATGTTTTTATTTTATGAAATATTTACATCCCGGAAAACGTAAGATCATGTCCGCATCATTTAAATGATGAAGGTTTAATTCTGCAGCCACTTTCACAGGGCTTACGTTTCATTAACAGTCCATATGTAATTAGAGGCCCACTGCTGAAAGCACTTTTGCAAGGACTTCGTAACGTATCTTAAAGTCAGACTAGACTTGTTGACGAAAATAGCCTGTCTGACACTGAATTTGAATGTCTTTGTCCTGTAACCAAAGAAAAGTTTCGAAAATTATTCACTTTTTGTTATAGAGTGCCACGTGAAGGTAGTTACAATTATGTGGAAAAGAGACATTTGCTGATGTTTTTATGTAAACTGCGTCAAGGTCTATCGGATCCTTTTTTCAAGGTTATGTTCCAATATCCAAGTAGACAGTCAGTTAGTGGAGCCATTCCCAAGGTCAGAAAATCCTTAATGCAACGTTTCGTACGTAACAACATCGGATTTGACGCAATTGTGAGAGAAGATTATATTGCAAGGCAGGTTACTCATTTCGCTAATCAATTATGTAAACCGGAATCACAAAATCCGTGAGTTATTGCGGGTATTGATGGCTCATAATTTTAAACTCATAAGAGCAGCAACTTCAGGGTTCTGCGATAGTCATATTGCGTTCACAAAGGACGGCACTTAGTCAAACCTGTATTAATAGTTGCACCTGATGGTTACATTCTCGACATTCAAGGACCGTACTTTTCTGACAACCGTAATAATGATACTGCTATATTATAACATGAATTCGCAATAGACGATGACAGAATGAGAAGGTGGTTCCAAGAAGACGATATTGTCATTGTTGGTAGGGGATGCCGAGATGCCACTAATCCTTTGGCGCGTTTGGGTTTTATCTGGAAAATGCCAGCTCTTCTTCCACGACATCAGCATCAACTAACAACAGAAGATGCTAACGAATCGCGTCTAGTGACAAAGTTTAGGTGGATCGTCGAAGCTAGGAACGGACACATCAAATCAATTTTCAAATTCTTTTAGGAAGTAGTCCAGATACAACACGTTCCTAACCTAGGCGATTTTTTTCGGATAGCTGGAGCTATACTTAACAGAAACCATCCATTAATTATTATCATGGAAGAAGCTGATGCCGAAATGACCAATGAATTACTTGAAAAATATAAGGAACCGAATGTCGTGCAAGCGCTGGTTGAGGCAGAAGACCTTAAGACAAGGAATGCCAAACGATGGGTTCAATTAGATGCGGGCCAATTATTGGACTTCCCAGTCCTGACACTTGAATTCTTAAAAGAACTCACAGTTGGCGTTTATCAAGTGAAACTTGCACCTTCTTACGTGCAAGACAAACTGCAAAAAGACAATGACGAAGAATTCCACATTGAAATGCTACAAGGGGATAATCGAATACCACAGTCGGGATTTATGAGAATCAGAGTTTTTTCTCGATTTCGAAACGCGTCTAAGCATCAACTCTGGATTGCTTATGGAACGAACGGTGATGATGACATGGACGATGGTATGGCTGACAATGAAGCACTTACTCCTATAGGAGGACATTAATGTACATGCCAGTCAGGTGCTCGAATGCTTGGAACTTGTGCACATATAAGCAGTGTATTATGGTTCTTGGGATATGCTCGGCATCAAGAAAGAACTCGCTTTCCATCACAAAGACTGATTCAGACCATAAATGACGCAGGAAATCGATTACCAGCAAGAGATATTCAGTTACCAGAAGTTGCCTTCATTAGCTAGAATCGACGACATCCTGGTCATCTCTTGCCTTTATTGGCTAGATAATGACTAAATCTCGCTCATATCTTGCCTTCATTGGCCGGATATTATCTAAATCAAGCTCATTTCATGCCTTCATTGATTAGATACTGACAACATCCTGGACAAATCTTGCCTTTATTGGCTAGAGAATGACTAAATCTCGCTCATCTCTTGCCTTCATTGGCTAGATAATGACTAAATCTCGCTTATCTCTTGCCTTCATTGGCTAGATAATGACTAAATCTCGCTCATGTCTTGCCTTCATTGGTCAGATATTGTCTAAATCAAGCTCATTTCATGCCTTCATTGGCTAGATATTGACAACATCCTGGACAAATCTTGCCTTTATTGGCTAGATAATGAAGCAATTTTTTGATCATGTTCTGCCTTCATTGCCTAGATAATGACTAAATCGCACTCATGTCTTGCCTTCATTGGCTGGCTGTTGACTAAGTCATTCTCATTTCTTGCCTTTATGGGTTCTATATTGATTTCCTCTTTATATCTTGTCTTTATTGGCTGAATATTAGCAATAAATGATAATTTAACATTGAATGACCTTGAAATATGATCTGTGTCTTAAGGTCATGACTTTCTTTGCATTTCCCTGTTAGAGCCCACTAACTTTCATAGGGAACATTTTTTTCGCAGGGCTGCAGTTTTCGAGATATTTGGTCCTGTTTCTTAAAAGGGTTGGATGTTGAACCCTCTATAATTCTAAAACTGTCCATTTTCGACTTTGTGACCCATAACACTTTTGATCGAGACGTTGAGAACTACAATTTTGCGAAGTTTAATCAAAATCTACCCAAAGCCATTTCATGTACTCGTACATTTTCTGCGGGGTCCTTTGTACTTTAATGTAGTTTTCTGTCGGCTCTTGAATTTTCTAGAGTTTGAGTCCGATATATTATGTCCAAAAAAAGTTTGAACGTTAAAAAAATGTCGAGTTTCAGAAAAAAAATGTGGAAAAGGATACAAGTTTTAATTTGGTCGGAAATAATTTTCAGTGAAGTTCCTATCCAAAGAAAGTCCCTAAACGTACTTTATTGAACTCTAATACACTTTCTAAGTTTCAGCTCCATATTTTATTCACAAAAAAAGTTCTTAGGTTCAAAAGAATATTCAGTAAATTGTCAAAGTTAATTCGGTAATATAGGTATTTGGCTGTGTCGCACGCCCTTAAATCAGAAATTTTTTAATACATCATTTTAATTGTTCTTAATTATTAAAAAAAGTGTTTTTAAATAATCGTGTTGTACGGGAGTAGGAAGTGAATATATACCGTATAAATATACAGTCTGTCAAGTTAAAGCGTGGGTGGCTTTACTCGCAGTCGGTAAGGTGTATCGACATGATTTTGGTGTCAAAATATTAAGAAGAGCTCCC
>NC_046661.1:50799094-50819463 GCF_010883055.1 Belonocnema kinseyi | reverse complement strand
GGAGCTCTTCTTAATATTTTGACACCAAAATCATGTCGATACACCTTACCGACTGCGAGTAAAGCCACCCACGCTTTAACTTGACAGACTGTATGTACAAATTTTGGTTAGTGACTTAATTTTCAGCAGTGTTTCCAAGATTTTATTAGACAAAGCAGCTCTCCTACTATCGTAATATTGCATAAAAATAGTATACAAATACTGTTTCCCATATTTTTTCTGGCAAAAGTTAAAATTACACAATTCTAAATTGTTTAGATAGGAAATTAATGACAAAAGCAAAAAAATCAAATTGAAGAATTAGGGCAAAGCATTAAAGAAATACCATAAATTCGTGATATCATGGATAATAATTTGTTCAAAGAACAAAAATTGTTTAAGGTATCATACGGATAAAATTCTTTTTTGCGAATTTTTTTGAAATTAGGACTATATTTATTAGAGAGTTATTTAAAGTTTGGTCTAATTAGAAAAGTTCTGACCATTTCGAAGTTGAGATAAGTAAAATTCAAAATCGCATCTTATGCACGTAAGGCCTATCCCAAGGTATTGAAAATGTAACATATTTTAGCATAACGGCTAAACAGTTCTGACAATTTATTTCAAAAACTGATGCATGGTAGAAGGACGCAATACAAAGATTCTGTGAAAATTTCAGAATTTTCATCTATTTCGTTCATGAAGTAGAGCCCTGAAAGTATGAAAGAACAGAGCGGTCCGATAGGTTAAACACTCTCACATGCATTCAGTTGATCGACATGAAGTGGGAGCGTCTTCAATTGTTGTTCACATGGACAGCTCCTTTTCTGAATTCATCCGTATAATACCTTAAGCAAATAGCAGTAAGTTAATTCCATAACATTAATTTGTGATTTCCTATAAAAAATTTAATTCAATAAAATTTGTTCCAAAAATTAAAAATGCTTTTACAAATACTCAAGTACTTTTTATTTATTCTTTCACGAGTGTCTTTGAAAAAAGTGATACAAAAATTTCTTTGTTTAAAATTCATCTATTTTTGTAGTCAGCCTTTTTGTTCGAAAATTTCCTCTTGTGCAATTCAGTCCTTTTGGGATTGAAATTTCATCTTTTACAATATTTTACAATTCAGAAAACGTCGTAACGGGCAGTTACGCTCTCTTCGAATTACGGACCTCAGAAATAGGCCTGCCGTGATTTGAGAAAACGCCGTTTACGGGAAAAGAATTTCGCAGCTAAAAATAAATGCAGTTACGGCGTTTCTTGAATTACAGATCTTTTTTTTGGGGGGGGGGGGGGGGGGGGGTCGATGATTCGGGAGAACGCCGTAAGCTCGAACGGGCCTCTTCTAAATCTAGAATGCTCGAGATCACTGTCCGATAATTTAGCAAAGTCCGTAACTACCCGTTGCGGCTTTTTCTCTAATTTTTCTGTGACGTATTCAGCTGTCCATCATTTGAGTCTGCAGTTAACGGTCAGTTTTTATCTTGGGTTATTTTGCAGAAATTTATGGATAACATCGAAGAACCTAAATCCTGAGTAGATAGTAGGGAAGAAGTTGATGATATAAAGTTTTTCCTTACCTATCCTAATGTGTTGTTTCTCAGACGTAAAATTAAGAATTTTTACATCCTGAAGTTCTTTTCAGAATACAAGTCAATTTTTCAAGGAATCTGTATTATTACCAGAGAGGGTAACACTGATTAATAGATAGCTCTTTTTCACCCACCGTGAAAATAAAAATCAACAATATCGATCTAAGTTACCTCTTTAAATAACAGAAATTATTGAAGTCTTTTAATGCTAGACGGAAATATGTATTAAAAATTTAAGCTACTAGAGAAATCGAAATTAATGGGAAAAGAACCCTACCGGCAATTGGAAGTTTTGTGGTTTGATTCCCAGCAGAGTGACTAAGAGGATCTTTTTTCAAAGAAAATTTATTTCACAAAAATGTTTAATTCATATTTCTATCAAGTCTGAAAAGACCTCAATAATTTCTGTTATTTAAAGAGTTAACTTAGATCTATAGTGTTAATTTCGATTTAAACGATGGATGACAAAGATATCTCTAATGATCGGTGTTACCTTCTCTGGTGATAATAAAGATTCCTTGAAAAAGTAACTTGTATTTTTGAACGTAAGAACTTTTTTATACACAAAATATCAGCCTCAAACTTTGACAAATGCAAGAAAAAAAAACGATTCCTAATATATAACAGCTTGCATAATACAGCGTGAGTTTCTGAAAAAAGATTCTTCTTTCGATCTCTCTATTAGCTTATGGGAAAAGCACCAGACAGTCAATCGATAGTTCTGTGTTTCGATTAAAGTAGTCCGGCTATTGGATCGATCAATTGAAAGATCATTAAAATTAGTTCTTTTTGCGGAGAAATGTGTCCTCTTTCACGTAATGCCTTTTTTAGGGGCCCTTTCCAGGTCAAAATTTAAATTATCACTGTTCAAAGTCATGTAAAAAAACTTTGGATCTTATGGAGAGGCCTTTTGCGGGCTCCAAAAATGTTTAATTTTCGCTTTACAAGACGTTGAATATTGTTAGGAAAACTTTTTTTCAAATAGAAAATATAATGCAAAATTTGAATTACTGCTCAAATGTATTTTATTTAATATATACATGCTTCCAGGATATTTGAGCTTAATTTGAGCAAAATGTAGCCTAGATTAAAAAATGTAGCTAGAATCAAGTCAAATCAAAATAAATTTACATTTTATTATTATTTACAAAAGATTTTATTTACATTTATCAGCATAAAAATTTGTTACCTAACTTAATAATTGATATCCTGGCCAAATTTTGTATTTGATTCCAAATTTCATAAAAAATAATGCATATAGCTTTGACTAGCTTTCCCAGTAGCCGAGCTACTTTAATTTAGTTTACTAAAATTGTTTGGTTAGAGTCACTTTTTTTTAATCAAAAATTAAACTTTTTTGTTGAAAATTCGTTCTTTTGGATTCAAAACACAGGTTTACAAATATTGATGTATATATGTATTTTTATGCGCTGAATTTAAATCTGTCGCCCGTTTCCCGGAATCAGGTTAGGTTTTTGCGATTTCGTATGTTGGTAATATGGCTATTCCAGTATCTGATCAAGCTTTCCCCCAAAATTTCCTAAGCAGAGATCAAAGACAGAACATTGGACAGACTACATATTAAAAAATTGAGTAACGACAGCTTACCAAATGTTTTTCAGTCACAGAAGCAGCTACATAGACATTATTCAAGAGAGTCGTTCGACGATTACAGGCGAATTGTCGCGGATCATCTGAAAGATTAGTGCAAAATGGAAATTTGAATGTCGTTAGAAATACATTTTTTATATTCCCATTCAGATATCTTCTCTGACAACTTGAGTGATGTGAGCGACGGACAAGAAAGCGGCTACACGAAGATTTTCAGAGAATTGAGAAAAACTATAAACGTTTTCTTGTATTGAAAATTCAACTATTTGGTTGAAAATACAACTTTTTTGGATGAATTTAAATTTGTTTTGTTTGACAATTCGACCGTTTGTATGAAAATGCATATTTATAGGTGGAAAATTCAACTATTGAGTCAAAGATTCAACTATTTGTTTAAATATTTCAAGTATTGTGTTAAAAATTGAATTATTTTGTTGAAAATTCAAATATTTTATTATAGTACGTTTTTTGAGTAAAAAATATAACGGTTTTGTTAAAAATCCATCCTTTTGGAATGAAAACGTATGTTTCATGATAGAGAAGTCATCTTTTATGGTAAAAAAATCATTTTTTGCTTGGAAATTTAACTGTTTAATTAAAATTTCAATTGCATTAATTTAATTTGAAAGTCCTTCACAGAAAAAAATCTAAAATTAAATTCTGTTGCATTTAAAACTTCCAGCTCTTAAAGTGTACATATACTATTTGGTGAAAGTTTATTTTATGATTGAGTAAAAGACGTCGTCTGCTACGTCTTAGCAGAAATCGAAAAACGGCTAGGAGAATAATTCTGATCTCGTGTACTGCATCACGCTGAAGAGAGCTAATTTCGGTAAATCATGTAGAATCAGAAACAGAAAACAAGAATAAACTATTGTTCTTATTGATAAATCCCCTGCGAAATTAGGGTAACCAAAAGGGTCGTGTCAAAATTCAGGTCACGTAAAAATGTTTTAAAAAAGGTCATCGACGTAAGTTGAATTGCGTGCACGAATGAGGAAAAATGTTTCGTGAACAGTTTTCACTGAAAGTCGTTTGCGCTTATTGCTCCACTGGAATTTTATCAACAACAAAATTATTTCGCAATTAGTGTTGAAAATCATAACATTCCTCGAAAAAAAATCTGTATTTGTAAAACCAGGACATTTGCAAAGTTTTTAAGAGAAAACCAGTATACCAAGACAGATGGGGAAAACCAGGAAATGCCATGGAAACACGGGACGTCGGGTTGTCGTAGCGAAATAGATTAGGCTATTGTAGACGATTTAAAACTTATATAATACCACTTAACAAAAAGCAACCGACATATGGGACTCCCCATTTATGTATAATTTAATGAAGTTAAACGACGATAGATAGCGCTGGCAAGGTTAAAAATCGGAAATTATCATCGATTCGTGTAAAGTTTATTTGCCAAGGTTAATTTTTCTTGCGATGCGTCTTTCATTTAGAAATGATGTAAACTTTATCTTTCGCTTTTTCTGTAAAAAAGCCCAAAAATGGTAACGTCTGCCGTGATTTGAGAAAACACCGTTAACTGCAAAAAATCGAAAAATGATTTTTTTATATCGTTGGAATCTTAAAGAAAAGATGCATCTGATTATTGAAATGATTTTTTTAAATTGTTAATAACTTTTAAAATAATGATTGCTAAATGTCGGAAAAACACCGTTAACTTCAAGATTTGGTGAGTCGTAATTTGGATGAGTGCCATAACTGACTGTTGACTGCAGGCTCAAACCATGGACAGATAAGTACGTCACAGAAAAATTCGAGAAAAAGCCGCAACGTGCAGTTACGGACTTTACAAAATTATCGGGCAGTCATCTCGAGCCTTTATGATTTCGAATAGGTCCGTAAGTGCTTATAGCGTTATCAGGAATCATCGAACCTAGAGAAAAAAGGTCTATCATTCGAGAAACGCCATACCTGGGTGGAAAAATTATATATATAGTTTATATATAGTTTTATATGTTTATAACAGCGTTTTCACAAATCACGGCAGGCCTAATTCTGAGATCGGTGATTCGCAGATAGCCGCAACTATCCGTTACGGCTTTTCTGAATTTCAGCATCACAATCAACAGCGCTCACTGCATTTTATATAATTAATTAACAATTTTTAAAAATTTCATTGCAAAAATGAAATTTTTATATGCATAAGAGTAAAGAACAACGAAAAACACTACAGAAAATTAATTAGAATCCGCGATACACGCGAATAAAGATTCGAACAGTTTTCGTAGATTTTGTCTGCTTTGTTCGTTTTGCAGTTAACGGTGTTTTCTAAAATCACGGCAAACATAGTTTATGGAACAAATTTAAAACTATACTTTGTATACACATATATAATATATATGATATACTTTATACATAACATCAACGTAACAACTGTAAATCTATTATATAGTAGGTACCATTCGACAATAGTATCAAGAGGGTATTGTTTGTAAAGTAAAAGACTATCTTTGTTGAAACACCACATTCGAAATTACCAAATGAAGCAACGAGAATCCATCTATTTATCTGCTTCCTTTGTCACAAGGCTCATCTAGGAATGTAGCATGTAGATGCTTTTGTCAATGCGTGGCATGTAGAACACTCAGGCGTTACTAGTCGTCACGATAGTGACGTGCTCGAATTCATACACGTGTCCTCAAACCAAAACCACGATTCGCATCCGCAGTGTTTGTGGTATGTGCGAAGCACGCACCATTGCGTAAAACCACTGGCACCCTGTGCGCGTTATACCGTATCAAATACGTACATATATCCTTGTCAGAGACGCACTTCAAAACTAAGGTCAATCGACTAGTAGTGCTTTAAAATAAAGGAAGTCGAAAAAATTTTTTTTGTGAAATCTGTACCGAAAATATGTATTTTCGTGCATGTTGAATAGCTTTTTCTCACCCGAAGATCAAGTGGGCAGAACGTAGTCTTCTTCACTCGCTTCTTTAGTCTTCAGGCATGAAACGCTACTTTGCGCCTGCTTCACAGGCACTCAGAAGCAACTGTTGTTTGCAGGTAATTTTATTATTTAAAGCCCTAATCCTAATAGGTTATTGGCCCAGATTTTTGCAATAATAATTAATAATACTTATATAAACTTGTATTGTGCGTGATTACATTAAAAATTGATAAAGATGGAAACTAAATTAACAAAACGCAATATACAACCATTTGGTGGCGAAAAGTATACCATGTTGAAATTTCGAATGAAATCGTTACTTACGGAAGTTAATGTGCGAGATGTTGTGGACAATGATCTTTCGGCTAAAATATCAGAAGAATAGCGTAAAATGGACTGAACTGCAAAAAGTGTAATCGTGGAATATTTGGGTAATTTATTTCTCAGTTCAAAAAAAAAAAAAAAGAAAATTCAAGCACAAGGGACATTTTTCTGAGTTTAGACGCTATTTATGAAAGACGTAGTCTTGCAACCCAATTGGCTTTACGTAACCAACTCCTTGCAAGGGGAAGTTACCCTGCTACAACATCTTACCAAATTAGGCACTATAATTTCTGATTTAATAGCAGCCGATGCTTCACTCGATGCGATGGATAAAATTTCTCATTTGTTACTTATTTTACGTAGTACGTACGCTGGCATCGAAACTGCTTTGGAAACATTGGGTGATGATAGGATGACCCTAGCTTTTGTAAAAACGCGACTTTTAGACGATGATGTCAAAATACGAACGGAATCACGATACACTACTACCCTTCAGATTTTCATTGCCAGTGGAGTTCCTGCAGCGTCAGGACCAAGTGTGAGTAACACGACACCAAAACGTGACAAATGGAAACCACGTAAATTATTCAAAAAGCAGCAACAAAAACTAAATTTCGTGCCAAAAAAAAGATATGGTTTTAAATCTCAATACAAAATTTCTAAAGTAAGTTGTGAGCATTGCGGACGTTAAAATCATCAGAAACCTGACTGTTATTATTATAAACGATTAATGAAGCAAAAAAATAGGGCACAAACTTTGAAATGATGGGATTCACATATCCAAATAATTTGACCAATGCTGATGAGATACCATTTTTGCCGGATTCAGGAGCAACGGACCATATCATTAACCGAGATGATTTATTGACGAGCTGCTGCTTGTTATTAACGCCTATGAAGATCTCTGCAGCAAAGACAAGGGAATCGATCACTGCAACGAAACGTGGAACTATTCACGCGATGGCAAATCTGGGAGTAGCAGGCATCTTAGAAAATGTGCTTTACCCGCCAGATGCAACATTCAATTTACGGTCAGTTTGAAGCCTGAAAGAAAAGGGATTCAGAGTAATTTTCGACACTGATATGGTTACTGTAGCAAATGGTGAAAATGAAACAATACTAACAGGTAAGCCTCTTAATGGTTTATTCGGTTTAATATTAAAAATAAATAAAAACATGACGAATGAAAATTACATAAATATAGGTAAAACTAATAATTTCTGATTTTGGCATGAACGTCTTTGTCATATCAGTAATTCTAAATTTAATTGAATAAAACATCAACAACTTTTTAAAGATGTTTTTGACCTAGAAGAAGTCAAGCCTACAGATGAAATATGTGAACCTTGTGTTTCTGTAAAGCAATCGAGAGTTCCATTTAATGAAGTTGAAAATAAAGACCATATTACAAGCCCCTTGTTTATTGTTCACACACATGTTTGTGGGCCGATTACGTATCACCTACAGTAGATAATAACAATTATCTCGTCAGTTTCATTGATAATTTCACTCATTATACAGTCACATTTTTGTTAACTTTCAAATCAGAAGTCTTGAGTGCATTTAAAGATTTTGTGTCAAAGAGTGAAGTGCTTTTTAATTTTAAAATTGTGAATCTGTATTACGGCAATGGGCGGGAATACATATCAAATGACTTCAAAGAGGTTTGCTCTGAAAAGGTACTAATGTGCCATTTTACTGTACCTTATACACCTCAACAAAACGGGGAAGCAGAACGCATGATATGAACTGTGGCAAAATAAAAAGCCCAAATTAGATAATTTGAGAGTGTTTGGTTTCTCTTTGTATATATATTTGAAAACAAGAAACAGTAAATTTGACAATGAATCAGTCAAAGCAATTCTTGCTGGATATCAACCAAATGACTACAAAATATGGGATCCTAAAACTGAAAAGTTTTAAAGAGCATGTGATGTTCTTTTGATCAAACTAATTTCAAGGTTTCACGGACTCGGTTATCTGGAGGGATTAGTCCTCCTACAAAATTTCCGATAACAAATAACGATAACTGTGATAAAAACACAGAAAACACGCAAATTCCTGAAAGTAGCAAATCTTTATTACCTGACATCAAACTGCAACACAGTAATTTGAAAGAACCCGAATTAAAATGAAGTGATAGGCTTAAAAATCGTCCTTAGCTCAGTTACTGAGCAAGCTGTTATCTATGAAGTTTCAAATAATTTTCTTAAATTAAAGAAAGGGGTGATCGAACTCGGCGGGAGCTAGCTGTGAAGGATGAAATTAATTCACTCCTGATAAATAATACGTGGAAAATCTTGTCAAACCCAAATAAAAATATTGTATCTTGTAAGTAGATATTTACATTAAAGAATGATTAATCGGGAAATCCCACTAAATACAAGGATAGGCTGGTTGCATGAGATTTTAATCAGAAATATTCAGTAGACTATGACGAAACTTTTGCACCAGTAGCAAGAATTTCCACTTTTCGTTTTCTTTTCGCATTCGCGAATCAGTTTAATCTCTTAATCCATCAAATGGATGTAGAGACTTCATTCCTAAATGGAATATTGCATGAAGAAATTTACATGCAAATTCCAGAAGTCCTAGAGGCCGAAAATAATAAGGTGTGTAAATTAATTAAATCTATCTATGGATTGAAACAATCATCCCGTTGTTGGTATGAACGTTTTGCTACAATGCTAAAATAAAGAGGTTTCCAAAATTCTTCAGCTGGCAATTTCTAAATAACTTGTACAAATGTAACATTAATAAAAATATTTATTTGCTTTTACACGTAGATGATATTGTTATTGTAACATACAATCAAGAGGCGATGTTCAGATTCAAACAATATCTGTATAGTTGTTTTAAAATTACGGACTTGGAAGAAATCATATTTTTCTTAGAAATCTCTATTGAAAAAGGATTGAAAGAATATCGTTAAATCAAACTTTATATTTGAAAAACGTTTTACAAAAATATGATATGAGTGATTGTAACTCCATGGATGCATCTTTACCGTTGAAAGTAGACTACAATGCGTTATAGAATTCAAATGAATATTACAATGCACCTTGTAAAAATGTAATGGGATGTTTCAAGTATGCGATATTGTCTTTGTTTTTCAATTGATTTTTTAAGTCTAAACCAAAGTAAGAATACAAAAGAATTGTGAAAATACTTGTAAAGAGTATTAGGGTATGTGAAAGGAACTTTGGAATTAATACTTACTTATGTTAAAAGCTATTACAAAAACAGACTGATTGGTTATGCAGATGCTAACTGGGCTAGCAATGTGCTAAATAGAAAAAGTACTTCTGGCCATCTGCTTAGCATTTTTGAAGAAAGTAAAATAACGTGGAATACTAGATGCCAAAATACTATCGCAACTTCATCCACAGAAGCTGAACACATAGCAATTTTTGAAGGTGTTAAAGAAGCGATGTGGCTTAAGGCTATGTGACGAGTGTATCGCGTGACCAGATTCCTACCTTATCGCCACATTTCTTATGTCCCAACTTATTTTCACACGAAGCGCCACATCGAGTTGAAAATTGGGGATAATAAACCAGAAGCGCTAAGAATTATGGGTCTGGTCCAAAATTTGTACAATTATGAAAAAAAAATTTGTTGTAAATACTTTTTTTTTTGCTTTTATCATAATCATTCAAATTAAGGACTAGAATAACCTTTCTTAGTGCTTCTTATTTATTATCCTAAATTTTCAACTCGATGTGGCGCTTCGTGTGAAAATGAGTTGGGAAACAAAAAAATTGGCGGTAAGATAGGAATCTGGTCATGTGACCCTCTCGTCACGTGGAATTAAGGCGGTATCAACTAGTACAAATATAAATACTATAGAAGCTATTGCCATGTATGGAGAGAATAGTAGTCGTATAAGTATTGCAAACATCCCTACGCATCATAAAAGGTCAAAGCACCAGGTGTCTAATACAAAACGGATATATATCTTTCAAATATCTGTCCACAGAAGACAAACTGGCAGATATTTTGACGAAGACGGTAACTGCTTCAAGGCTAATCGGAATAAGATTCACTATTGGTTTACATTACACTGTTAGAAAAAAGTCGCTGAATCACACCAATAAGTGAATGTTTTTCGCTCCGCAACTGAAACGTGTTATCCCACATCTCTATAGGGGCAAAGTTCGGTGTCGAACATGAGAGCGTACCTTTTTCACCTCAGCCAGTGCGACTATTGACAGTTCTTGCATCGTTCTGTTGTTATATGTTGCGTAGGCCAGCCTCGTGTAGAGCTGAAAATGCTGAAAATGCGCGAGCAAGAACCCGAGCCCCCCGACTTGCTGACTCGTTTTCGGTGGCTAACTGGCTATTAGGAGGAGTTTTTAAGTAAACTGAATTTTGCAGGGTGTCAAGAGAATGAAAGTTCATGCAATTTTGCTATGTTATATCATTATAGAAAAATATAAGGAACTTAATTCTTATTAAACCTTCTTGCGCAATTTTTTTGCACAATTTTTTAAAAGTTTATGTTGGTTTACAAAATGTGCTTTCAAATTTGCGTAAGTTTAACAGATATTGAGGAATTTTGAAACGATTTGAAAATAAATCAAACTTGTGGAAAATTTTTTTGTTTAATTTTGTAAGGTTTCACGGAAATGAAAAAAAAATCTTTTAGGTTCCTAGCAATAATTAAAGAAAATTTTTTATTGCAAAAAATTAATTTCAGGAGATTATTTTAAAACATTTCAAAACATTTCAAAAATTATCAAAGAATCTAAAAAAGTTTAAAGGCAATTCTTTTTATTTTACAGAATTAAAAAAAATCAGTGAAAATTTGAATAATTTTTAAAGATCAGAAGATTAGAAGGTCTGAAAAGATTTAAAAAAAATTATTTCCCTAATATTTGTGTAAAAATTTTTAATGAATTTTTATTTTGAAAAATGAACTTTAAAAGAAAATTAAAGAAGACTTTTAAACACGCTAAACGATTTCCTAAAATTTCGAAAAAGATTGTTGAAGGTTTTAGAAGCAAAATGTTTTAATTCACTAGGATTAAAAAGTTTAAAAAATGTAAATAATCGAATAAATTCAAGAAATATTTAGTACAATTAATGAAATTCAAAAATAATTAAAACTTTAGAAGAGTTTCAGAACGTAGGATAAACTTATTTGAAAAACAGAACAATCTAAAAATTCTTATAGAAGAAAAAAAAGATGCACCTGGAAATTGTGTACAATTGTCAGTCTTTAAAAATAAAATTCGAATGATTTTTTTTAATTACTTTCAGCACATTTCTTCTCAGGCTGAATTTTGGTAAGATATAATAGATATATATGTAAAATAAATCAATTATAATAAAAGTCAATAAACGAAGGACTTTCACACTTTTTGTCTGCGAAAAAGATTCCTCAATTCTCAAGTGTGAATTCTAAGGGAACTGACGTCAATTAAACATTCATAATTAATTAAAGATTTGCATTTTCCCCTTGAGTTCAATAGACTTATCATTTGATAAAAATTTCGTGAAAATTTTTCTTTGAAGGTGGTGTGGAAACGAGTTTTATTAAAAAATGTGTGGGATTTTCTAACAGACAACTGTATGAATTTCTAACCTACCTTATTTTTATTTTTTAAGTGTATATGAATCTGTTTTATCTTTAGGGCAAAATCACGTGCTGAAAAACGATAAAAGAAATATATATTTCTGAAACTGGTCCATAAGGTTAAAGCCAAATCTGTACAACCGTTTATTAACATTTTTGAAAGTTTTTTGTATAATTTGAAAGCCGATTTTACATAGTGTTTTACTAACTGTTAACAATTTTGTTAAAAATGTGTTGTTTTATTTTTGCTTGAAAATTCACCTTTCTTAGTTAAAATTAATATTTTTTGGAAGAAAATTATTCTTCTTGTTAGAAATTCATCTATTATAATTAAAAATTCATTTCTTCGGTTGAAAATGCATTTTCTGATCAAACTTCTTTTCCTTTGGTATAAAATAGTTTAAAGTGAAACCATAAACAATTTTAAACAAATTTTTACAAGTTTTAGTTATTTTTCAATCGTTTCAAATTTCAGAATATCTACTAAACTTTTAAGAAAATTGGGCAACAAAAATGCACGAGAAGGCTAGATAAGAATTCAGCTTTTTATTTTTTCTAAAATTATATATAACATGGCAGCATTACAAAATTTTCTACTTACTCCTTTACACCCCTTTTAAAATTTTTAATAAATCATGTGAAAATGTTGTGTCCTTTTTTGAAGTTTCTTTCAGAATTAATTTCATTCCATTTTTAGTCAAAATGTATCATTTTAAATGAAAATCCCACCATATGTTTAAAATTTTAACTATTCTGTTGTAAACTAGATTTTTTATTCAAAATAATTTTCAGTTGAAAATTCATTTCTTACATCGAAAATTAAACTATTTTGCAGAAAATTAAATTTTTTACCTGAAAATGTACCTTTCTATTTTTGCTTAAATACTTATTCTTTAGTTTTAATATTCATTTTTAAAGTTGAAAATTTAACGATTTTGTTGAATGTTTATAAAGTATTTTTTAGTTGTAAATTCATCTTTTTTTAATAGAAAATAATAGTTTTCGTTTAAAAATTGAGTTTTTGGTTGATAATTCTACTGGTTTGCTGAAAATTCGATTTTTTTTAGTGGAATAAATATTGCCTTATAATGAAAACTGACCATTCTCAGTTAAAAATTAATTTTTTTGGTAGAAATGTATTCTTTTTGTTTAAAAATTCGTCTACCTTAATTAAAAATTCATTCCTTTGGTTCAAAATGCATGTTTTGATCAAACTTCTTTTCTTTTCGTATAAAATGGTTGAAAGTTCATGTATTTTTTTGGAAATTAAACTAATTTCATGAAAATTTTTTGGTTGTAAATTTATTTTTTAATATAATAATGTAACCATTTTTCTTTGAAAATTGATCTATTTTGTTAAAAATTCGTTTTGTTTGTTGTTTTAAATTTGATTTATGAAACTTTAAATTTTTGTTTTCTGTATGAAATTATTAGTTTGAAAATTGCACTATTTGTTTGCAAATTCGATATTCTACTTGAAAATTTTAATATTTTTTTGAAACATTGATTTTTTGGGTTTGATAATTGTTTTTAACTTAAAATGTAACTATTCAATTCTTCCTTGATACATTCTTTTCAGTTGAACTTCAACTATGTGGTTGAAAATTCATGTATTTTATTGCAATTTTGTCTTTTTTGGAAGAAGTCTTTTTGTACGTAAATTCATTTCTTTGGTTGAAAATTGGACTATTTTGTTGTATATTTAATTGTTTTTTCAATCAAAATTAAATATTTTAATGCAAATTTAATTGTTCCATTTTTTGTTAAAAGTAAATCTTTTTTATTAAAAACTAATTTATTTTGTTGAAAATTCCATTTTTCATCTGAAAATTTAACTAGACCATCTTTGGGTTGATGCTTAATGTGTCAGTTTAAAATTCGTTTGAAAAGATGAAAATTGAACAATTTTGTTGACATTTTTTTTCTTGAAAAATTATCTTTTTAATTATAAATTTATCTTTTAACTTCTTTAGCTCGCACAGGCCTACACAAGTTAACTGCGCGTGCGCGTGCAAAGCAACTTATCGGTGTTAGTTTTCGCCCCGTCTTAGTGTTTGATTTAACACTTTCCAGTGAATCTTTAAGTTTAGATTAAGACTTTCACATCTGCTCGTTGTGATTTGTTAGTATTTTCAACACTTGGAAATTGGGAGTTCCTAAATTTACCAACTTTACACCGGAGAAATGTATTTTAGTAGAAGAAATGCTTTTTTGCACCAAAACATCGCACCGTATCATTACAACTTCGCACTTCGTTGTGCCGTTGTACAAATTTTTTCTAACAGAGAAGTCATTCATCACACATGTTTGAAATTTATTTAAATCTGTTTGCATACCCTGGCGCACTGAAGGAACCGAATGGAACCTCTACAAATTACCCGTAAAGTCCCCATTGGGTCTCCATTCGGTTCCTTTTTAAAAAACTCGACAAAACAGCAAAATCAACTTTTAAATGGTTGAAATTCGAATTCTAGGTTAAAATTCCCTATAGAATGTCACGGAATAATGGCAACAGATTTTTTTGTAACGGTAAAAAGTTAAAAAAAATACAAGATGTATAACGCCTGTTGATTGCTACTTACAAGGGATGTGTTTGAAGTGTAGCAGTCAACAGGCGTTATACGTCTTATATTTTTTTAACCTTTTAACCGTTGCAAAAAACTATTGCGATTATTCCGTGAACTTCCATAGGGAATTTTAACGCAGAATCCAAATTTCAACAACTTAAACGTTGATTTTGCTGTTTTTTCCAGTTTTTAAAAAAGGAACCGAATGGGGTCCAAATGGGGCCTTCACGGGTACTTTGTAGAGGCTCCATTCGGTTCCTTCGGTCCGCTAGGGTTTAGCCGAGGCTTCAACTTATTTTTACACGAAATGCCACATCGAGGTGAAAATTTTGGATAATAAATAAGAAGCACTAAGAAAGCTGGGTCTGTTCCAAAAATTAGATAATTATGAACAAAGTTTGTTTCTTTGTGAATAAGCCTTAGGCTTCTATATCTTTCTACATAATGGAGGTATTGTAGATTTCTTTACAGATTATAGTAGCGTTTTTTATGAAAATATTAAAAGTTAATATTCTCAAAAATCCCCTATTTTATATTTTTTTGTTATGTTTTTAGTTAGAGTAATACATTTAAGGTAATATGGAACATGGTTCAATAGATAATATGAGTATTCCAAGACATAGGGAACACAGGACTAGGAATGCCATCCTAACTTGGCGAGCGGGGTTGAATCCACGGGGGGGGGGGATTCCATGGGAGAGGAGAGCCGCCATCTTACGATGTGCAATTTGATTATGCGCACGAGCATATTTGCCGACAAACTGTGCATGAAAATATAAACATGTGGGCGCTGCCATGTTTTTCGCGGGACATCAAAAGGTGGCGGACCTCCCCCCTCATTGCATCACCCCCGCAATGACTTGCCTAGCTGAAAAACCCCAGCACAATTATTTACAGCTAATTAATTTAATATAGATAAACAAATATCACAGAAAAAACCGAAGATAAACTTTACATCGATTTCCGACGAAAGATTCTCTGCAAAAAAAATTAACTTCACAGGATAAACTTTACACAACTATCGGTTAAACTTTCTTTTGTTTTTCCATGACAATTAAACACATGTTTTTCGAAAGGTGTGAAGTTGGCTAAATAAAACTTTATAGATCTAAAAAATTTTCTGCAATAAATTTTATTCTTAGTTTTTTCTGTGATGTAATGATTTAATGATTTAATTATTATCTGTTCAGGTAAAAATTCTAAGAGAGAAAATATGTAGCTTCGTCTTATTTAAAAATTTAAGAGAGCAAATAATATAGTAAAAATTTGTAAAAGTATACAATGAAGACAAAAAATTCTATTCTATTCTGTATATAATTATAATATCACATACTTAATTATATAATTTACTTTCATTATGTACAACAATATTCACAATATAAAGTATACAATATAATATAACATAATTATGATATTATCATCAATAATATATGTATATATCTCTTGATTTTATTTTAAAGCGGATAGAAAAATAAATAGAACCGCCGAAGTGTTCCGACCGGCAATCGTGCATCTTCGAGTTTTTAAATTCAGAAGAGAAATGGGTTGCGCACGCAAACCAGTCATTTATGCCGCCTCCTACTATATTCACACGGACATAGCCCTGCCATAGGATTGGACGGGGTTATGCAATGAGGGGGGAGGTCCGCCAACTTTTGATGTCCCGCGACAAACATGGCAGAGCCCAAATGTTTATATTTTCCTGCACAGTTTGTCGGAAAAAATGCTCGCGCGCATAATCAAATGGCACATTGTAAGATGGCGGCTCTCCCCACTCATGGAATTCTCCCCCCTCCCGTGGATTCAACCCCGCTCGCCCAAGTTAGGATGGCATGCCTAGTCCCGTGTTTCCTATGTGCATGAGTATTCTAAAATTACGTCATACTCGGTCGATAACGTTGAAATCTATGAGGCCTTACCACTTGGTGGACTGCAAAGCATTGATTACATTGGAGTTTAACTAAAATTAACTTTTGTATACGAATGTAAGTGAAAAATCGTGATATGGCTTTGCTTTTTAGATAAAAAGCCATTTCTTTAATTATCGTTAGCAATCGGTGAAGTGTGCGATTTGGACAATCCATCAAGAGAAAATATAATGTCCTATGATTGATATTAGATTGTATTGTTTTGAGAGTGGGCAGTCAAAATTTTTGAATTTTGATAGTAAGTTAAAGTATTTTTTGAAAAGATGTCAAGCAATTATTTTTGCACTCTTAAAGGTACGAGCCCAGGAAACAAAAATCCATTCACTTGTGTTGGACGGGTTTCGAAGGCTTCTAAATTGCGTCTATGTCACTTGAATTGCAGATTGCTAGCGATTGTTTTTTTAAAAGACTTTTAGTCGTTATCACTTTTTCTTACTAACTTATATGCCGCAAAAAAGCTTTGCAACATCTAGAACTGAACTAGCAATAGGAATATAGTGGTCTTGCGCATGATTTCTTTTAATTTTTCGATAATTTAGCAATTCCAAAATTGTTGTGAAATATGACAGCTCAACCTTAAAAAATTCGATCCCATTCAAAAAGAGGTAAACCGATCTAATACGAATTTGCTTGAAATAGTCATTGCAGTACATGGCAGATTCGAAGCTGATTGAAAAAATTAACGATTCACATAGTCGCAAACCGATTCAGTTTTAACTTTCTGAATCTGCAAATGACAGATATGCAATTCACACAGTCGTCTTTTCAATTGTTTCTTTTTTCCTGTGAGGCGAAAATAAAAATTATCAAAGACTGTGATCCTTCTTAGAAATCCTGCTAGACTTCTTAAAAATCCTTAAACTTCTTTGATTTTTTAAAATCCCTTCACATGCTTTACAATCATTTTAAATTTTCGAAGGATTTTGAAAATTACTACAATTAATTATAATGATTTAAAATCTTTGAAATTTTCTTAAATTCCTTCACATAAATCCCTTGAATATCCCTAAAATCTTTGAATTTTCTCAAATACCTTGAAATCTTTTCAAATAACTTTACAATTAATCGCTTAACATTTTTTAAAGTCACCAAAACTTCTGGAAATATTTTTAAATCCTTTAGAAATAAACTTTAAAATCTAGTCCAGTCTCTATTTATTACTTAAAATCACTTGAACTCCTAGAAATCCTGTAAGATTTCTTGATAATTCTTAAACTCCTCCGATTTTTGTTGAAATCCCTTCAACTTCTTTACAATCATTCGAAATCTATCAAAGTTTCTCGAAATTGACTAAAATAAATATAAACCTCTTAAAATGCTTTTAACTTTCTTAAATTTCTTTTAAATCTCTTGAAAATCCTTAAAATCTTTGAATTTTTCAAATTCATTATAATCGTTTTTAATAATTTTTAAAAACTTGCTTGAAAGTCTTTAAATTCACTAAAACTGTTTTAATATCTTATGAAATAACTTTTAAATCCTTAAACCTTTTGAATTATTTTTAAATCTACTAAAAAGAAACTTTAAGATCCCGCCAAGACCCTAGTAATTCCTTAAAATCATTAAAATTCTTAGAAATCCTGCCAGATTCGTTGAAAATCCGTAAATACCTCCGAGTTTTTTTAAACTCTCTTTTACTTCTTTGAAATCATTCAAAATATTGTAAAATTGACTAAAATTATTAAAATCTTTTAAAATCCTTTTAATTTTCTTAGGCTCCTTAAAACTCTGGAAAATATCTGAAATCTTTCAACATTTATTAACATCATTTCAAATAACTTATCAATAACTGGCTTAAAATTATTTAAAATCACTAAAATTGTCGTAAAATCTCATAAAATCTCTTGTAAATTGTGAAACCTTCTTGAATTATTTCTAGATTATTTTTCAATCCTTTGAAAAGAAACTTCAAGATCTCGCCAAGTCTCTAGTAATTCCTTAAAATCACTTGAGTTGTTGAAAGTCCTTAAAGTCTTCCAAATTTTTTTGAACTTCCTTCAACTTCTTTGAAATCATTTAAAATATTTCAAAATTAACTAAAATTTAATAAAACTTCTTAAAATCCTTACAATTTTATAAAATCCTTATTATCTCTTGAAGATTCCTAAAATCTATGATTTTTTTAAATCCTTTGAAGTGTCTTAAAATTTATTATAATTTCTGTAAATAACTTTTCAATAGCTCGCTTTACATCCTTTAAAATCACTAAAACTGTATTCAAATCTTTGAAAATCTCTTGTGAATCCTTAAACCTGTTTGAATTATTTGTAAATCCTTTAACAGGAAACTATAAAATTCCATCAAGTCCCTATCGTAATTTCGTCAAAATCATTTGATTTTCCTGCATTATTTTAAATTCACTTCAAATTCTTTAAGATTATTAAAAATCTCTTGAGAAATCCTAAACTCATTTAAAGCCTTTTGAAATCCTTTAAAGTGTCGTCAATATATTCTCTTTGATATAAAACTACTTCAAATCTCTTAATATCGAAAAGTATTATGACATAAGTCGCCGGCAATTAGGTAACATAACCTCAATTACAGCACATCATAATTTTTCGTGATAGATTGCCTAATTGCACATTTTCCAAGTTGCCAACAATAAGGAAATAAATGACTTTTCTTTTATAAAAGCAAAGCTATATCACGATTTTTCACTTAATTTCGCCTTAACTAATTAATTTCACTCAAACTCCTATCTAAACAATGCTTTGCAGTCCATAAAGTGGTAAGGCCTTCTAGATTTTGACGTTGCCGACCGAGTGTGATGTAAATTTAGATTACTCAATAAAAACATAGGATTGTCACTGTCTAGATCTATTATTCTTCAGTTTGTGTACTCGTGATGAGATTGTGGAATCGTTAACCGTGAATTTCTATGTGAATGACGGCTTACCAGCGTGCACCGAGCGACGGGATGAAGACTGACACATAAAGGGAGTATTGCGCCGCCTCGTACGCGTGTCCGACGTCCGTCCGTCGCGTTGCCTATCAGAGCAATTACAAGTCAGTTTGTAGCCAGCGGTCAGTGTCCGGCCTCATAAAAACATCCGTGCCGTGCGCGTGGAAAAGGGGGGTGAAATGCCGGAAAAGGAAAAGAGGGTGGAGAAGTATCTGCACAACTGGAAGAAGCGGATATCGGTGAGGGTGGCACAGAGGGTGGCGGTATAGGGCAGCGGGAGAAAGTCTGAGCCAATGATCGAAATTATTTCAGTATCGGATACATACCAGGATATCAAATTGTGTGGGAGGAAATGAAGGAACATTGACGACCTGCGTCATTATCCCAAATGAAACGTATCTACAGCGCTTCGTCATCCGATGAATCACTATTGTAAAAGCATGCTTACTTTTCCACCATCTATTCAATATTGATACGACATCAATCAGAAAAATTGCTGGTAACTGTGATTTTCAATGACAAACTTAACTAGGTTTGTAAATTTAAAGAAACACTTTTTTAGTGAGAGAAGAAATAATTTCCAGCGCCATAGAGATCCATACTGTAATACGCATAGAAAAATTGGAATTTTACTCCCAACTTGAATTTACAAATTTTCTAAAATATTCCCTGTTGGTGAATAAATAAGTTTTCGGATGTAAGGTTCGGATCCCTACCGGAAAAAAAGGAAAGAATCGGAAAGGCTGCTTCGGAAAGATCCAGAAAGGTTTCGGATGGAATTCGGAAAGGGTTCGGAAAGAGTTCGAAATGGGCTATGTGAACTTTACTTCCGTTTCTTTCCGAACATCGAGCTGTCTCGCAAATCTTTCCGATTCTTTTCGAATTCCCTTTCTCCTACTTCTTCCCGATTTCTTTCAGATCAGTGCAGAGTGTTCCTCTAGTTAGCCTCTATTTCATTATATTTATATATTTATTGA
>NC_046661.1:50795458-50798994 GCF_010883055.1 Belonocnema kinseyi | reverse complement strand
TTTTCGCTGATCCAGGGATCTTTCTAAATTCCTTCGTTCGTTTTCAGCCTAATGTTTGGCTATAATAAGGAATAATATCCCTGTCATAGCTCAATTTTTTTACCGTGTATTTATTTAACAATTTAAGAGGTCGAAACTAAACAAAATGTTTCCCTGCTGCTGCTCTGAATTTGTAAGTCTTTTAGGAGTAAACGACGGAACTGGGTAAATATATAGAAAAACTTTTAGAGAAAAAAATTAATTCTCAAAGTTAAATATTCGCTTCTGTTTAATTACTTTTTCAACTAAAAATGTTATAAGCCTAGTTTGAAGATTCATCTTTGCAGTCGAAAATTCATCTCTTTAGTTGAAAAACCAACTGTTTTTGGTATAAAGTTAATATTTTTAATTGATATTTGCGGTTTAATACTTAAATTTTTTCATGTGAAATTCGCATTGTTCTCTTGTAAATATAATAATTTTATTGCCATTTTTTTCCCTCTTGCCTGAAAATTCTTACTTCCATAAAAAATTAACTCTTTAGTTGAAAATTCATCTCTTCTAGTAGAAATTTCTTTTTTTTTGTTTAAAATGCAACAGCGTGGTTGAAAATTAATCCGCTTTAATTCAGAATTGAAATATTTTAGTTAAAAATTCGTCTTTTACAGTCGGACCATAAACTTTGTGTATGAAATTCTGTCATTTTTTGTTTGGTAAAATTTCGCCATTTTATTTGAAAACTGATCTCTTTGTTTAAAAATTTAACTATTTTGTCGAAAAACATTTTTTTATTAAAATTAATTTTTTAACTGAAAATCTAACTATTCCATTTATGGTTCCAGATTTTTCTTTTATAACCGAAAATTCAACTATTTAGTTGAAAAATTTATTTTATTACTTTAAAATTAAACTACGTGTATCTACGTGTGTTGAAAAATCTAATTATTTGGTTAAAAATTATATTTTTTAGATGAAATTTCTACTATTTAGTTCAAATTCAGTATTTTGTTCAAATATCATTTTTTTGTTGAAGAATTAATTTTTTGTACAAATATTGAACTATTCCATATGAACTTCTCTCATTTTACTAGAAAATTTAAATACTTTGTTGAAAATTGTTTTTCTTCATTCGAAAGCTTTTAAACAAAAACTCAGCCACTCCAATTTCCGGTAGATAATATTGATATTTTGTTCAGAAATTCTACCATTTCTTTGAAAAGTGATCTTCTTTGTACGAAAATTAAATATTTGGTTGAAAATTGATCTTTTTCAATTGAAATTTAAAATGTTTTTTTTTTCAATTAAATGTCTTCTAAAACACTTTTTGTTGGTTCTTGAAAATCTTAAATCTTCCAGAAGTGGAGAGTGAAAGTTAGGTAAATCTGTGAAATAACCTTTATAAAGAAGAAAAATTAAAACTTTTCTTCACCCTTAGTAACTGGGTAACATATTTTCCATTTTTGTTAATTTTTTTTATTCCATCAAATAGACAGAGCTCACGAGTGAGAATGTAATGACTTGCAATTAAATCCAGTTTTAGTATAAATTATAACATTTCTAATGCAACATCAAAAGTATGGATATAAATGTTCTAATCTCAAAATTCAATATTTTCATCCAAATCAACAAATATAAACAAATATGGTTTCCTTCAATTCAAGTAATAATAATTGTTTAATAGAAAAATGACTATTGATCAGAAAAATATATGATATTTGAATAATTTTTTCTTAAAACAACAAGTTTGAAACTTAATCAGAATATTTGAAATTGAGTCTTTTTTTGTAAAAAATATTAAATCACATATTGGTCTACACAACAATCATGTTTCTGTTTAAAAAGGAATTAAGACCAAAAAACGAAAAAAATATATACTTGTAATATTTTATGTGCATCACATAAAAAAAATTGATTTTAGGGTTAGATCTTGAATCCAAGACTATATGATAAACGATAAAGGGCTGTGTTTTCGGTCCGCCAACTTATGATTATGTAAACTAGTAGTCAATTCAGTATTTATTCATTTTAAATCTGAATGCAGCTTTAAAAATGACGAAATGTAAAAGAAAGAGTAAGAGGGAATAATCATTACGTTTGCTTCAGCCCTCTGCATCTCTCCATATTTCAGATTTTAACTTGACCCCGCAACTGTCTTAAGTTGATTAGTTACTAATATCTCCAGTGCGGCGCTAGTTGTCCCATCACTCCCTGTTTTTACATAGAAAGCAATAGGACTGAATCACTTTTTTAATTTTTCAGTAAACGAGACGTTATTTCCATGCAAACAAAATCTTGAAATTAAAACAATGTTACTCATTTAACATTTCAAAATACTATTCCAATCATTTTCCATTAATACTGAATACAAAATATGACTCATATGATCATACATTAATTCTGGCAAAGTGGAATATATCTTAGATTTGAATTTGAATTACAAGTAAAATATTATTCTTAAAGTTTATTGTCGAAAACAAATTAAGAATGTTATTAATGGAATGTAAAAAAATCCTGGAGAAAAACTTGAATAGCACTAAGTTTAAACTCACCATGTGAAGACTGTCGCTTACGAATATATAATGGATATAATGTATTTCTAATTGAATTTAACTAAATTTACATTTGAAAACATTTTATTCAATAATCATTGAAAATTAAAAAATAAATTTCTTTAATTGCTCTTTTATCATTATATCCTTTTAAGCCTTTAAACGAAATATGTTAAAAAATTGATTATATTTACATCTTGAACGTTTTACAAAATTCTAATTTATATTTGTTTCTCTGAAAAATATATTTTTTTCAACAATTCGAATTATTGAAGAAACTATTTTGATTGTTCTTTACATATTTTTATGTGATATGCTTAAGAATATAAATTTAATTCAATTTCAATGACATTATTTTCATTATATTGAATAGTGTAAGCACTCGCTAAACCCTCAAATATTAAGCTTGAACTTGTAAACTATGAAAACTTTTTTGACAAAACTACACCAAACTCTCGCTTTCAGTCCTCCCGTTCTCAGCCGCAAGTAACGCACCGCAAGTAAGCGCCGCCCCGCAAGAACCGAGAGCGAAACGTTGCTTCAACTCTACTTTTCGGGCCGCAACCGTCTTACGTGATTTCGCGTCGAATGTCAGAGGACCAATCAGAGCATTTCATCATATAACCTCGTGCAACCACACGTTTGTGGCATCATCGACACTGAGTTCGAGTGATTTTGTTTTGCATTTGTCTGGATTTTCTTTTTGTTTGGTGTGTTATGTGAGAAACATATAAAAGCATTTAAAATTAAAGAAAAAAACTGCAAAAGAGCAAATTGTGGGTCAGAGGGGTCCATTGTAGAGCCGAAAAATATTTGACAATTAAGAGCACGACGAGAAAACGGTTCATTTAAAAGTAAGCTCTGATTGGCTTCCGCCACAGCGCCACTTGCGACCACTGTAGACAACTATTCCTCGCGTTACGATACCGCATCGCATCGCTGAGACTTGCGGCGTCACAACGAGCTATTTATGGTGATCTGAGGTTAGCAGCACGAGAGCGGTTGCAA
>NC_046661.1:50794251-50795358 GCF_010883055.1 Belonocnema kinseyi | reverse complement strand
CTAGACTTCTCTTAGCGTCAGATAGTATCCGTATTCTCTCAACAATATGCTGCCTGATGGTCAGCAGCTTTGACTTGTTAAGTGTGTGATAATGGGTCCGGAATTCGCGAGCGAACTTTCGAACCTTGGCGGTGAAATTCCTGCCAGACGTGATGTAGTCAATCACACATTGAATGCGGGACGTGTACTGTCTTACCCAGACTATCTTTATGGCAAGTTGATACATTCGTCTTTTGGTCTTATGATCAGCCGTTGGTTTTCTTTTACGGCTCGCATCGGCCAAAGCTCTCGCTGCATTATACACACAATAATTGATAGCCCAGAGGTCGGATTCACCGGAAAAATGTCCACAAAGCTCGTCATTCATTTCAGCCAGATCTTTAGGCTTGAGAGAAACCTTGGTGTTGATGTTTCTCCGAGTCGTAAAGCATCGCTCTTCATCTATTGGATGCTTGCCCGCGGTTGGTCTTAGTGTCGCCTCTCTTTCTTTGATGCCGGCTTATTCTAGCTGTGGTAGAATAGGCGTTCCGCTTACATAGCCTCTTTTTCGGAGTAGTTCAGCATGGTTTCGCAGACGTTGCTGCGAAAAGTGCGATAGCTCCGGGTGTTTATCGCGCCACAGAGCATGCAGCCGTCCCATGTAACCCCGTTCACGGGCCACACTAGCATCGTAGCAGTCTAGCAAGTCGTGATTCAGTCGCCCCGTCCACCCAAAGGCCACGAAATCCCGCCGATCCATCGCATTGAAGCCATTTTCATTGGCTCCCCCAGCTCTAGATTGGTCGACATTGTTGGCCGACCCATTGTCGGGAGCCCTGCGCGTTCTGTTGTTTTGAACCGTACTTACTACAACTATGTTTGGTGTTGTCATTATTGTTCCCATGAGAAGCTAGGGAAAGGGGTTCGTCCATCCTTGTAGAACCCCGCATGCAAGGATAAGGCTGCGTACTCTGAGAGGTCGCCCGGTATCCCAGAGTCACCGTTCTGGACACCTCACCCAAGTGCCATTCAGCTTCCGGCACGGTTTTCACACCTCCGCTTGGGGATTAATTCCTTCGGGACCACCCCTGGACAATTGTCCGCGACTGCCTATTTATTTTTGTAACC
>NC_046661.1:50789970-50794151 GCF_010883055.1 Belonocnema kinseyi | reverse complement strand
CTTCTCTAAATGCTCCTAGGGAAATTGAGTCAATTGTCGAGAATAGGAAGTGCCGCATATACTGGAACTTTATATTCTCGACAATTGTTTCTGTTGCTCACTTGAGGCCTGACACGGTTCTTCTTGACTTCGAGAAACGAACCATGCCCGTTATCGAATTTTCGGCACCAGCTCACAAAAACATCATAGCCAAGGAGAATGAAAAGAAAGAGAGATATCGAGACCTTATAAGGGAGTTGCAACGATTGTACCCGGAATATTTTGTTAAACTGATCGTCCTTATCATCGGCACTCATGGAGGTGCCTAGCTTTCACTTGCTAATAGCCTAAAAAGCATCCCTGCGTGTCAACAATATGCTAGAACACTTGCGGGAAAAATGCAGAAGGCGGTTGTCCTTGGGTCACTTCGTGTTCTTAGGGTGCACGAGGCTTTTGCTGGATCGTCGTATTGATTCCTTTACAGACTGTAACCATCTATCTCACGGTTGTGAGACGTGGTTGTGGCTGAAATTATACCGCGATTTCGCTGGTAGCGGGTGCAATTTTTCAGATTAGCACCCGCTCCGGGCGAAATACTGCGGTTGTCCTTATGACAAATTTTTGATTATATACATATAAATATATGCGTATATTAATAATGATAATATTATAATTATTTTATATTATAATAGTCTTATTTACATCTTGATCCGCATTTGAAAGATATTAAAGAAATTGGCGATTTTGGAATTCATCTCGTTTGAATAAAAACTCAATTATTTAATTGAAAAATTAATTATTTTGTTGAAAATGTAACTATTTTGTAAAAAAAGTCCTCTTTTCTATCAAAAGTTCAATTACTTTTTTAAAATTTTTATTTTTTTTTATTTGAAGGTTCATCTCTTCCGTTGAAAATAGATTTTTGAAACTGACAATCAATGCCATTTTTGGT
This sequence comes from Belonocnema kinseyi, assembly GCF_010883055.1. Classification (NCBI taxonomy): domain Eukaryota; kingdom Metazoa; phylum Arthropoda; class Insecta; order Hymenoptera; family Cynipidae; genus Belonocnema; species Belonocnema kinseyi. The sequence goes on along the minus strand of NC_046661.1, from coordinate 50,793,220 downwards.
TAAGAAATCATGTGTTTTGTTAAAAGGTCGTCCTTCTTTACAGAAATTAAATTGTTTTATGGTAAATTTATACTTTTTGATTAAAAATTACATTTTTCGGTTGAATTAGCAAATATAAACATGTTTTGGTTGTAAAGTCGTTCTGCTGTAAATGCAACTATATTCTTTTTAAAATTAAACAATTTCGTTGAAAGTTCATGTCTTTTGTTGGAAATTGAAAATGTATCATTTTTGGACAAAAATGCAATTGTTTGGTTAAAATATCAACTGTACATCTTCTTGGGTTTGAAAGTCGATTATTTCACTAAGAGTTGAATTACTTTGTAAAACAGAATAAGTTTTTTTAACAAGGTTTTTTAATTATGGTTGAAAATTTAACTATTTGGTTGAAAGTTTAACTCTTTCATTGAAAACTCATATTTTTCCCTTAAAAAAATCAACTTTTTGTAGATAATTCGTCTTTTTTACTTTAAAATTAAATAATTTCTTTAAAAATTCAGGTATTTTGTTTAAGATTTGTCTTTTTTTGTAGATAATCAATTTTCTTGGTCGAAAATACATCTGATTGGTTGAAAATTTAGCAACTTTGTTTAAAATTAATTTTTTCTGTTAAAAATTATTTATCTTTATCTGAAAGTGTAACTATTATGTGATTGATGAAAAATTAATCGTATATATAGATTAAGTTGGAAAATCGTTTTTTTTATAGAACATTAATCTTCTTGTTCAAAAATTCACATATTCCCTTGAAAATTTAACAATTTTGTTGAAAATTCGTTTTTTTTTCGTGTTCAATTCAATTTTTTAGCACAGTTTTTATCTGGAAATTGTACTATTCCATTTTTGGTTGAAACTTTATCCTGTACATTTTATTAGTTAAAACACCAATTATGTGATAGAAAATTAATTTTTTTGTTGAAAAGTAAACTCATGGTTTGAAAATTGATTTATTGTGTTAATTCTATTTTTTTCCTAAAATTAAAAAAACTGAAAACTCAACTGTTTTGTGAAAATTTTGTCTGTTTGGATGACTTCAACAGTTTTTAATAAAAAATGTAAGCCTTTTTTTATGAAGATTCGTAATTTTAACTGAAAATTCATCTCCTTCGTTAAAAATTTAAGAAATTGGTTGAAACTTCGTTTTTTTTTTTAAATTGAAAATGAAACTGTTTTGTTACACCGTTCGATTTTTAAAATTGTCAATTCGTAAATAAGACTTTTGAGTTTGGATATATAAATAAAAATGTAAAAATTAATCATAAAAAGCGACTTAAAATAAACCAATTCAATTTATAATTTAGACAGTTTCCAATTAAAAAAGAATTGTAATTAATCCATTTTTATTCATCAAAATGAACTATTCCGTTTAAAAATAAGTTTACACTGTTTTGTAAAAAAATCATCTTTTTGGCTTTGAAATTCAACAATTAAAAAAAATCTTTATTGACTGAAAAGTCAACTCTTGTGTAAAATTATTATCTTTTTGGATGAGTTCAACAATTTTTAATTAAAAATTAAAACTTTTTTTGTTGAAGATTTATCAATTTAGTGGAAAATGTACTTATTTTGTTGGAAATTTGTTATTCTCTTTTTTTTAGTTGAAAATTCAATTATTTTGATAGTAAGTTAATTTCTATTATCTCTAAATAACAATGCAAAAATATTAATCTGGAATAACTTAAAATAAAAACAATGTAAATTTTATTTTAAAAAGTTTTTAGTTAAAAACTTAATTTAATCGTTCAATTTTTAATTTTACGAACTGAAATTTTTTGAATTATTATCATTTTGAACCTCAAAAATAATAGCGTAATTTGTATTTTTTAATCAGAAATCTCTAAAATGTTAAAGTCATAAAAATTTTAAAATGGTAATTTCGTGTTTTAAAATAATTTAATTTAAAAAATTGTAAAATTAAAAGGTGTTAAAAGTTTGTGTTTTATGCGTATGAATTATTGAGCGTTTAAATGAAATATTTCTGAATTAAAAATTTGTCAAGCTTCAGTTTTAAAAGTTTAAAATTCAAAAGATGGGATCAGAGATTTTTTGAAAAAAAATATAATTCAGATCTGGGACAAGCCATTATAAACACCTATTAAAAACTATACAAATTTGAACTGAGTGGTTCGAAATAGAAATCCTTGAATTGTTAAAATTGTAATGAGCTAAATTTTAAGTTTGAACGCTACAATTTTAATTTAGAATAATATTCAAAATTAATTTAAAACTTGAAATTATTTGAAATAATTTGAAATACGACGTAGATTTTTGCAGATTTAAAGAAAAGCTTTTGAGAATTGTAAAATATTTATAAAGAATAACAAAAATTGTTGTGATTGCTAAGAAAATTGAAAATGATTTTTTAGTTTGAAAAATTAATTTTAAGTGAGTATTTGAAAAGATTTTAAAAACTAAAAAAAGGAATTAGGACGATTTTAAGTCAATTTTTTTAATTTGCAGTTTTTTTAATTTTAGGGAAAAAATCGAATTAACACAATAAATCAATTTTCAACCAAAAGTTTACTTTTCAACAAAATAAATTAATTTTCTATCAAATAATTGGTGTTTTAACTAATAAAATGTACAGTATAAAGTTTCAACCAAAAATAGAATAGTACAATATCCAGATAAAAACTGTGCTAAAAAATTGAATTGAACGAGAAAAAAACAAATTTTCAACCAAAAAGATTAAATTTCTACTAAACGAGGTCAATTTCCAACAAAAGACATGAACTTTCAACGAAACTGTTTAATTTTAAAAACAAAAAGAGTGTTTCCACACAAAAATTACGATTTTAATTTTTAGCAATATAGTTGCATTTACAACAGAACGACTTTACAACCAAAACATATTTATAGTTAATAATTCAACCGAAAAATGTAATTTTTAATCAAAAAGTATAAATTTTCCATAAAAGAATTTAATTTCTGTAAAGAAGGACGACCTTTTAACAAAACACATGATTTCTTAACCAAAAATGGTATTCATTGTCAGTTTCAAAAATCTATTTTCAACGGAAGAGATGAACCTTCAAATAAAAAAAAAAATAAAAATTTTTAAAAAGTAGTTGAACTTTTGATAGAAAAGAGGACTTTTTTTACAAAATAGTTACATTTTCAACAAAATAATTAATTTTTCAATTAAATAATTGAGTTTTTATCCAAAGGAGATGAATTAAAAAATCGCCAATTTCTTTAATTTCTTTCAAATGCGGATCAAGATGTAAATAAGACTATTATAATATAAAAT
>NC_046661.1:50786799-50789870 GCF_010883055.1 Belonocnema kinseyi | reverse complement strand
TTTAATATTTCTCTCCCGGCTTTCTCCCGGTTTCCTCCCGGTACAAGTTTCTCCCGGCTTTCTCCCGGTTCTCCCGGTTCTCCCGGTTCGGTGGCCACCCTGGCTTTTCCCCTAGATTCTCTGAATGAAGCTTCGTGGTTCAAATTTGTTGCAACTCTATTGAACACCGATTTTAGTGTACATTGGAGTTTCGGCGATTTTCTGTATCACTCATAATTTCCAATTTAAAAAGAATGATTAGTTATTTAACTCTGGTCTACTTTTTCCCCAAACGGAATTTGTTGTACCCGTTTTATTTATGCTGGCATACAGCAAAGGGATATGTTAGAAGCATTCTTTTTTCTACTTTTGAAAATTCAAAGATACTTACAAAATGGTGCTCTCATATGTAATATTCGCGCACCTTTTGATAAATATTAATTTAATCGTTCGAATTATTGATTTGTACACGTTATGTTTTATTTCACTTTCTTTACTTAATTATTTTTCCTTGTTTTTTGTGCACTTTTAGTTAATTTATTTACACAATATATTTGCCAATTTTCGGATCCCCTCCCCTCAGAACAGTCCCCGAGGGGGAGGGGGGGTTGGCGCCCCTGCCCGGGAGTATAACAGGAAGGGAAAATAATTGCCAGTATAGGGATGACATATTTCGGAGATTTTTTTCAAATAAAAGAAGTAAAATGGTGAAATATTGTTTCGCAGTAGAATGTATTAAATACAGTGCTGTGCACACAGGCACAATATTTTTTCGGATTCCAAGAGGCATAACTGATGAAAATTAAAAGTTTGTGAAAAAATCTGTTCTTGGGCCCAGTGATCTGTCAACAGGCGAACTTATTATATTGTCAAAGAGAAAAAGGGAAATGTGGATAAGTGTTTTTGCGTTGTGGGCCTTTAAGTGCAAATCAGTTATAAAATGCTCGGATTTGCGATGAACATTTTATGAGTGTTAAGTAAGAAATGTATGCGTGTAGAGTGTGAGGTTAGGTTTGCGAGGTTGTCTTTACCATAACCTTAGTGAAAGAATTATTTGTGATTTATATTGATTACAATCGTTTGTACTTTGTTTGTATCATACAGGCTCTGAGAGCCTGTAATTATATTTAAAAATTCATTTCCTTGGACTAAAATACAAGTATTTTCTTGGCCAGGGAAAATGAAAAATTTGTTAGCCTAACGTAGAGATTTTTCAAATTGGTATTTTTTCTTTTTTGCATCAAGAAAAATCTTGAGATTTTGTCTAGTTTTTTTAGACGTACATTTTCGGTATTTCTTATGGAAAAAATATTTCTTTTATAGATTTTTGTAAAAATACTACTACTTGTTTACATTAAACTGGGAAAGAAAAATGAAATATTAAAACTTTTTAATAATATCACTTGAGATTTTTTATTCTGCGAGCAGATCGCTATTGAAATAGGCTGCTCATAACCTCAGAATCTCAATAAACTGACATCGCATTTTTCGTTAGCAATAGAATTTGATAACTCAAATTGAAATGAATACAACACTTCACACGAATATTCCTTTATGTGAATTTTTCATACTCAGAAAATAATAAGTTATAACTAAAAACATTAACTTAAAACTAAAAATACTATATTATTAGTAGTTATTACTATATTATCAGTAATACTAGTCTCACTCAGAAGCAGCAAATTATCATTAAAATGCTTATACTTCACTTTCACCGCAAAACCAACTCCATAAAGCTTATAATATAATAATATTATATATAGCTCTTGTTTTTTTTTCTGGCAGAGGCGTAAAACGTTAGAAGGGTTTGGTGTGCGCGGCGATTTTCTTCTTTCGAAAAAAATGGAGCAAAGAGTTTGCATTAAATTTTGTGTGAAAAATGGAATCCAGTGCTCTAAAACTCTTGAAATGTTGACAGTTGCATACGGTGAGTCTACTCGCAGTAAGAAAAATGTGTCTAAGTGGTACAAGCTGTTCCAAGAAGGCCGAGAGGATGTCGAGGACGAACCTTGCACGTCAACAACAGATGAAAACGTACAAGCAGTGGAACAAATGGTGTTGAAAAATCGCCGAATTACCATCAGAGAAGTTGCTGAAGATGTTGGCATATCGGTTGGCTCATGCCATCCTATCTTTTCGGACGTTTTGGGCATGAGACGTGTCAGCGAAATTTGTTCCAAAACTACTTGATTTTGATCAAAAGATCCATCGCATGACCATCGCTCAGGAGATGTTAAATGAAGTCAATAATGATCCTGATTTTCTCAAAAGGGTTATAACTGGGGATGAATCGTGGGTATATGGTTATGACGTCGAAAATAAAGCCCAATCGTCTCAGTGGAAGCATCCTGAGTCTCCAAGACCGAAAAAGCACGTCAAGTTCGGTCAAATGTGAAGGTTTTACTCACTGTCTTCTTTGATTACCGTGGCGCAGTACACCAGGAATTGCGAGAGGCGATACGCAAAAAACGTCTGGAACTTTGGAAAAACAATTCGTGGCTTTTGCATCACGATAATGCACCTGCTCATTCATCGTTGCTTGTGAAAGATTTTCTGACCAAAAACAGCAGCACAGTCATGCCTCAGCCTCCATATTCACCAGATTTGGCCCCCAGTGACTTTTTTCTTTTCCCAAAACTGAAGAGACCCATGAAAGGACATCTATTTTCAACGATTGAGGAGATAAAAACTGCATCGCTGAAAGAACTCAAGGCTATACCACAAAATGATTATCAGAAGTGCTTTGATGATTGGAAAAATCGTTGGCACAAGTAGTGATCCCAGATCTGAAACGAGATGTGGTCCAATACTATGACAGGGATATATCCTTGTGAATATAGTAGGAGATGCTGTAAATGACTGAGTTGCGCGCGCAACCCATTTCTCCTCTTCTGAATTTGAAAAATCGAAGGTCCACGATTGCCGGTCGGAGCACTTCGGCGATTGTATTAATGTACCTATCTGCTAACTGCTTTGAAATAAATTCAGGCGATTGAGATTTTAATATTTCCAGATTTCGATGCTGGCGTTTCTCATGATTTGAATAGATCGCGCGCCTCTTGATATGTGTATATTTTGAGGTTATGTTATTT
>NC_046661.1:50782612-50786699 GCF_010883055.1 Belonocnema kinseyi | reverse complement strand
AAATCAAAAGTTACACAATTTGTATACATTCGTGTGTATATTTTAATAATTATTTATTTAAATTACAAGAATTGTTTTTCAATGTAATTTTGAATCGCGCTTTAAAGGGTAGACAACAAGCGCTCAGCCCTAACGCACGCATGAATGAAAATTATTATCATTTTACTATTGCATTAAATAGTCCTTAAAAAGGAAAAACTATTTTTTAATTGCACTTATACAGAAAAATTACTTTCTACGAAGATATTAGAAAAATAGAGCAAAAATTAACCGATTCCCATGCATTTGGTCAATTGTTATTCCCTCAGTATTCAACGAAGTGAAGTGAGCTAGTGATTGGAGTGAAAATACCTTATTGTATATGTAGATGGTCGTGACTTTTTCTATACATCCCGGCTTTAATTTAAATGTCGACGGGCATGACTAACCTAACTTTCGGAAGTTTTATTAGGAAGTTATAATTTTATTCTACGTGACTGGTACGCCCTATTAAATGAAAGAAATTTGTAAATTAGGTAAATATTGTTTCAATTGGTTTCCTTATTAACAATTATTTAGGCTAATATCGCAAAGCGATATTACGTCAGGTGGCTGACGGCGCGGTTCAGAACTCCACAACTCTGCATGAGCCAAAATTCAGTCTCTAAATGATACTTTCCCCTAGATGCCCACATGGGCACCTATGTTTAGAGGAATACATTTGAGACTTGAAAACTCTCTCAAATGATCATTGGGAGCCCAATGAAATTTGAGCTGCAACAAATTTAACACCGGCGTTTTTCTGTGGATGCAAGAAGGTAACCTGATAATTTTGTCGATTACAAAAAATATATCGTAGAAAAAGGTTGTTTAATCAATTTTGTCTAAACAGTTTTTTATAAATCTAATACAAATTTGTCTAACTTATCATCAGGTCAGTCATGTGCTCAAATCTATATATAATTTTTCAACCTATAATATTAATTTTAATTATTTTTAGATAATCAAATCCCTTTCGAGTCTTAAATATTTGTCTTGTTTCGATCTTCATATTTTACAATATTATAATAATGAAAAATAAATAATGAATAAACGCTGCTTCCTAACGGTTTAAAAACATTGAAAGTTTTTCAAAAATTTGAAAAGATCATGATTTAATTGAGTAATACTTAAGATATTCTCAATCCATCCTCCCACCACTCTAGGAAATCTTTACCCCTCAGTAGAAGTTTATACTCTTCGCTGCTGAGAAGAACCTTAAGTAATTTTTGAATAACTGATAAAACTAAATCATTGAAGTCCTAACAATTTGAGTGTTTAATATTTATGCGAAATCGTATATTAGAGTTTTAATTTTTAATTATTTGCAATGTAATTTGATCTCTTATACCTTTTTCTATTCAAATTGCTGATTCCTCATTGTATAGAAAAATTATTATCAATTATTTATTTTTAAATTAAGCTAGAAGAAATTCTTTTAATTTGATGTTTGAAATTTTGAGGTGCCATTCACGTATTTCAAGACTATATTTGCTACACAAATGCCTGAGGATATAAATGTGTTTTTACGAAGAAATTTATCATCATTGTTATCTTGTTATCATTTTCATAATCGCTCTTGTCCTTTTTTTTCTTTTTTTTTTGCTCATCACATTGTTTTTTCTCAAACTGAGAGCCTACCTGTTTCAAATAGGATTGGCGCCACTACCCCCGGGGATTCGGCCCTTTACATTTTGATAGCTTAATGAGAATGCTCTATTTGAAAGTTAGTGGTGCACAAACGCGGCCGCCATAAAATATCCCGCGAGTTCAAAAGTGTAGGTCCCTTTTGACAAACTGACCGTGGCGGCCTAGCATGGGGGCGCAGCCGGGGTTATCCGACTGTGCCACCTTGGTTGGAGTCCCCTAAGCCGTGCCAAGGCGCCAAAAAAGGATGCAATACATAATATATTCATTTATTAAAAATTTATTGGACACCTAAATGCATTTTTATGGCCACCCGCTAATTCATTGATTTTTTACATATATTAACTTTTGATGACGCCTATAAGTACCTTGAGGTATTTTCCAGATGAACTTATTCGTGTAAAAAGTATGTCTCCATTTTCCCTTACAAATATGAAAGGGGGCAACTTATCAAATTTCTTACAAAATCTCGACTGATTATCGTCTGTATTTCATTATTTTTATCATTTTAAAGTTTTAATTCAATTTTTATATTGAAATGACTATTATTAGTCGAAATTTTCTCTAAATAAGTTATTAGCTTACATTTCAAGACTTCGGATCAAAGGATATATTTCACTATTTTGGAAATTGTAAAATAATACTATATTTTGCTATAATTTACTATAATAATTGTTATTTCGTCATAATTTTAGAATTTTTTGTGGTTTTTAATATTTTTATTATGAATTACTTATTTAAATAACGGCTTAAATCTTCGTGGAAAAATACTTGAAAACTTACAGTCTATATGGTGTGACAAGTTTTTCATTCTTGAAAAATAATAAGAAACATAAAAAGAAATGAACAATTGGTTGATCTCTTAGACGAAAAACTATCTGCCCGCTGCGCGGGCACATTCTTATCACTTCCAAGTTGTAGCGTGTCTAGGGTGCGCGAATTTTGGTTCTTGCGCTTTGCGCTCGATAATGTATGTACTTCACGCTGCACGTTCGGTCTTTGTACTTTCCAACATTTGTGCACAAACTTTTTTAAATTAAAGGCCGGAACATTGACAAAACTGTAATTTGATGATTATGAATTAGGGGAGAGTAGGGTGAAACCGGGTACTTTGGCTTTGATGGCACCGTGTGAAAAAGCAAAAAGTTAAAATGCTATTATTCAATGTGAATTGTCTTCTGTGACTCTTTGGCTAAAAGAAACAGAAATGCGATATGAAAAAATTTTTTTTTCCATATTTGAAAAAAAACTTTAAAGAAAAACGCAAAATACCCGGTTTTGCCCCGTGGGTAGGGTGAAACCGGGTACTTATAAAAATCTTTCAGAAACACATTGTAATTAGGAAGAATTAAATTTAATGTAATACAATATTATAAGCTTTGGTATACTGAGTATCTTAGGTGTACTCACGAAAGTTTTAATATTATAAAAATTTCCATAATGATTATCCTAAATGTATTTTAGCAGTAGTCACAGACGAACTCCCCTCGTTCGACGTCGCTGCATGCTGTGTGGTCCCACCCTTTGCACACAGTGCACTGAATCTATCTCTTAGTGGATGTAGAGTAGAGTTCATTGCAAAAAATGCAAGCTGCATCAGTTTCTGCTTCTAATTCCTCTTCTGATGATGAGTCATCCTTCTTTCTTTTTTTAATTTCAGATTTCTTCGGTGCAGGTGCCTTAGAAACATTTTTCTTTACTCGTTTCGTTTTTGGAATAAGAGATTCCGTTTCTAGCTTTTTTTTGTAGGGCGAGGAAGTCAGAATGGCAGTTTTTCCTCTTCTTCTGTTGCTGGCTCGTTGAATCCTCCGATCTTCCTTCGGAAGTGGAACTAACGCTCGAGGTGAAACCATAAATGCTGATTTCAGAGATTGGGTCTCAGTGCTCGTGGATGTGGAAGGCTGGTCCTCAATAGCTCTGGTTGTTACGAGGGTAGTTCAATAAGTCCTTAGAATGACCAACATATGGCGCGCGAATCGCTCCAAATCCTCTGTTTTCAGTCAGCACAACTCCCGACTAGATATATGGTGCAGTCACAGTCCACATCTTCTGAGTTTACGTGTTTTTATAACCAATTGAAAAAAAAAATTGTTCGTTAAGAAAAATGAAAAAAAAAACGAGTTCAGAGCGGTAATCAAACATTTTCATTTAAAGGGTTTAACTCCATATGAGATAAAAAATGAATTGGACTCAGTTCATGGCACATCTGCCCCTGCCTTAGCAACGGTTTATAACTGGGTAAATGAATTTAAGCGTGGTCGTACATCAATAACTGACGAACGAGTAACACGACGATTAGGGTAACGAAATTAGGGTTGACGAAAAGGGTAAAACAATCACTGGTGAATATTATGCATCATTATTAGAGCAGCTGAAAGAAGAAATTTAAAAAAAACGACCACATTTGGCGAGAAAAAAAATT
>NC_046661.1:50763905-50782512 GCF_010883055.1 Belonocnema kinseyi | reverse complement strand
AGTTGCCAGCTGCATTCATGCAGATCTCAGCAGTCACAAGGGCGCCTCTTTCCCCTGAAGATAAGGCACCAACTTGCTTTTTTCCACGCAAGGCTATCACTCTGGACGGCTTATTTGGCACTGTGGATATGCCAGTTTCATCGACGTTGTATATATGAGTTGGTAATATTTCGTATTTCGTGTAAATAGATTCCAGAAGGTCATAAAGCGATTGTACAACAGTGCGGTTGAAGCCTTTCGCCCGTGCAAGGGACGTTTCTTCAGGATTTCTCAAAGATAATTCGGGATGCCTTACAAGAAAGCCGTAGAGCCAATCTTTTCCTGCTTTCTTCTTTTCTTTGTTAAAGGAATGAGATAGGTTATTCAGCTCTGCTAATTGAAATGCAAGTTCCCGAATGTCTGTCAACGTAAGACCAAAGAACCCTTCTTCCATAGCAAGTATGTGAGTCACTAGCTCTGCTTCCTGAGCCTCTGAAAATACAGTCTTATTACGGCCCAAAGATTTTCGAGCAGCTTCCTCGGGCTCTAAAGATTCAGTCTTAGCCTTTTTAACTCTATCTTCAAGCGTTGATTGAGGAACCTCGTAAATTTGAGATGCTTTTTTATATCCCATTCTTCCCTCCAAAACATCTTTAATGGCAGCAGCCATATTGCTGGAGCACCAGCTCTGCCTGTCAGTCTTCCGTTTGTAAGTTCGTGGCATCTTCACATCTAAAGAATAATTATACATTCGTTTTAAATGTCGACCCAATACAGAGTTATGTGTAAACATCGGGAGAGGCATGGCTGAGTTGAGCGATAAGAATGAATGAGCCTAGTGTCCAGTGCGGTGTAAAGACTAAAGAACTCAATGCCTTATACTTTTTCGTCACCTAAAGCATTTCACGCCCAGGCTCAGACCTTACTTTCTTTATGGAGGTTTAAGATGTTTACACATTTCAAGTTTATCAATTCAAAATATTGGGAAACGTATAAATAAATTCTCAAATGCAAATCTAATGTAACATTTTTCAGGATTATTTTCTCATGTGTGACAAAAACAACAATTTTTTGAAAGAGGTGCGAGTTAGTTTTATTTTTATTATCATATTGTCTAATTGTTTACTATTTTCAAGTTTGTTGACAGTTCTTTGCGATTGTATGGAACGTCGGGTAAGACCGGGTGTTGAAGATATATCGAGCTAGATCCAGGGGGCAGCACGAATCATGAGATATAGAGGGTACCCGGTCCCCTAACTTTTGTTAAAGCTCCTTCGACTTTAACGAATACATTCTCATTACGTATCTTGTGCTTCGCCCTCGATTTTTTCCAAAATGCCAACTTTTCTACATAACGTTCAACACTTATATCAAATGTATATTAAATTTATTTTTGTATCTCGGCCCGGGATTGCTCATTCAGTTATTGAAAAATAAAGCACAAATTTGATGTATAATGAATAACGTATTGTTTTGTTCCTTATTTTCCTCTAAATTTTATTCTCACCTACCTTGAAAAATGTATCGTTTCAATCAATTTATATTATTACAATTCATTATAAGCATGGGTATTGTAACAGACATATTTTCACTGTCTTATTTTTATAAATTAAATAGTTCGCCATCTATAAATAAACTATTTGGTACTGAACCAATTTAATTTTTAATGTTTTTTAAGAATAAAACGAAGCTTAAAATAAATTATCGATTTTTTTTAAGTCCGCCACTGCAAACAGAAGTAAAATCGTGTGCAATTCTTAAAAGTTAATTTGGATGACAAAGATGTGCCAGGTGCACAATTAATAGCAGAAATAAGTGTAGAAGGTTACAATTTTATTCAATTAAAAAATGTCTGCAGTGTTGGGAGGAGCCGACAAAGGGGGAAAAAGAACGAACTAGTTTCAAGGTGAGGTTAGAAGTCTTTACCCATATTTATCGGATTTCTTGCATTGATCACAGTTTCTTACGTGTTATACTGGGCTTCTGTTATCAATTTCTCCTCTTCTCAACTTCAGACATGGTTTTGGAAAGTTTATCAAATGAAAAATACATTTTTCGTAGTATGCTTTCCTACGGCTGTCATTTCTACAAAGACCGTAGTAGACTCCTTCACGTTGCTCTAAATGAGAAAACAGTCTCTAAATGATGAATTTCCCCTAGATTCTCAAAATGAATCTATGTGGATCAAGTTTGTTGTCACTCAATTGAACATCGATTTTCGTGTACTTTAGAGGATCGGCAATTTTTAGTGATCTGTAATTTGTTAAGAAAAAATTAAACTTGATATATCCGTTCTTTGTGACCTAAACAAGTTTTTGAATAGAGTACCAAAACTTTCATGAACAATTTGTTTAAAGGGGAATTTTTTCAAATCCGATACAACTCGTGTAGAGCATGATCGAGAACTATTCAGGGCCAGGATAGAAAAATGATTTCAAACATTCTGACTAGATGATGAGGAAAAAAAGGCATTGTTTTTTAGAGTTCTTTTTTCATTTTCGAAACTTTCAAACACCCTGCGGCTTTTTTAGAAAAATGCAAAACTTTTTTTGGGTTTGTTACTTCGAAAATTATTGGTTATATTTGTTCCAAAAATATACTAAACGGGAGCTTTTGTTTAAAGCCAACTTTACAAACTTCGACAAAAGTCCATTTTTGTACTTGTATCACCAAGTGTACTATTAAATCGCGCAAAAATATTCCCAATAAAATTTACGAAGGCATAATATGTTCACTCTGTAGAATATAACGGCCAATACATTCCTTCCAAACTACTCCTACCACTCCCAACACTCCTACATGAAGAAATCCCCTCATAAAATTATAAAATATATGCAATATATGAAATTCTGACATTTTATACGATTTTCAAACGTACGTACATAAAATTTACTAGGATATTGATATGCTCTACGCAGGGGAGTCGAACCCTTACTATCATACTAAACCACCATTAAACATAAAATATACCCTTGAAATGAAGAAACAAATCATAATTTAGAATTATTGCCATTTTTAATATTATAGAATAACGAAAAACGTTAAGCAGAATGAGTTTTAATATATCCCTACATAAAGTAAATTCACATTCAAATTATAAAACATTTTTATTGAAAATTAGAATATTTTTTCTAGTTATAAGTTTATAGGATTTATAGAATTTCTTTATTCTGAAGTGTGAATTTTACGCTAAGGAATACATAGGGGAAATCGCAAGTACATTGTTTTTAATTTTCCTTTATTTATTCCTAAAAATATGTTGAAAAACTTAAAAAGTCTAGAATAATATCAAATACTCTATAAGAGGTTATATCCTGAAGTTTATTAAAGTTTTAAGTATAACTATATTCTTGCAAATGTCAAGGACTACATGTAGAATATTCTGGAATATTTCACATTTTTCTGTAATTTTCTTAGACATTTAAAAATCTTCTATATTGGTACATATATATTTGCGACATTAAAAACATGTTTAAATTTTCAAGAATAACCCAAAATTTTCCAGAAGCTTCTGGAAGACTTATTCTAGAAATACATGATACAACAGAACTGTTATATAACAAGAAAGTGACATTGTTATAAAGGAGTAACATCATTTTTCCAGAATTGTGAATAGAAGCTGATCTTTAACAGTTGTTATGTTGTTGCTAGAAAATCACACTGTCATAAACGTTCTAAAAGATTGGCTAACCATTCTATAAAAATATGAATGATATAATTTTTAAAAATAGTTGCTCGTACACTTTTTGTCGCTTTGTTTTATTTCATTAAAATAATGGTACAATTTTCTTAATAGGAATTTGTTTAAAAACTGTAAAATATGTAGACTTGTTACATGAAAATATTATATGTATAAATTATACGTTAGTATAGCGGTGAAAAACTAAAATGTTTTGTTTTAACTTGGGCCACCTATTCAAATTTTTACTTTCAGGAAATTAATGAACATGTTTTTATCGATTTTTAAAATAAACATTCTAACCTGTCCCTCAAGATATTTTTAATCATAGGGTAGAGTCGAGTAGTACCAGGCATTTAAGCTTTTTTGGGGAATAATATAGCTGATGGTGATCAAACTATTAATATAGAAGGTTAGTTATATTGTCAGGGCTTCTCGCAACAATCGGTAATTAGATGTGTAAAATAAAATTGTCGTAAAAGAAAAAAAGGCAATTGAAATGAGGTATACAATAGGTTAAAAAAAAAATACTATCGGGTATAAGCAGCGGCCATCGAGATTTTCGTAATATTTGGCCATTTCGTCGTACTTAATCAACGAAAAATATATTTCTAAAATTAAAGCTGAAAAAATACTAACCGAAAGTAAGAAAATTAGTACAAATGTAGGCAATTAGAGTATTAATTTATTTAGGTTATTAATGGCTATTTATCATTTGACTGTGACATTTTTCAGTAAAACTGCTATCAGTAAGAAAATACGAGAAACAATTAAACAAAAATTGCGGTTCACATAGTTTAAAAGTGACTTTGTGTATCCCAATATATTTTTTTAGTTATGCAAATATTTGATCATAAGGTTGGTTTATATTTCACAAAATGGACTTATTTTCTAGAGACGAAATATTTAGAACAGATTATTTTTCAAGCCAATGAGAGATATGAGTCCATATTTGCAAAATTGCACTTCAATACAATTCTAAAAGATAAAAATGATGACTTATCTCCGGAGATCTTACAGTTACTTGAAAGTCATGAAGGTCCGCCGCTACCCGATATCTCTACTATGAAGTTGCAGCTCCTTATTAGAACCTGCTTTAACGCTATTTAAACTTATAGCCCCTGCTTTAAACTTTTAACTCCTAGAGAATGAAACACTAGAGCCTACTTTGAAGCTTTAACACCTCTCTGAAGCTACTTTGAATCTTTAGAGTATATATTTTTATAACTCAACACCCTAGTTTGACACTGCTTAACCTCCCCTTCAATATTGACCCTACATTGAATCTTTTGAGCTTACAATGTTCGAACTTCATGAAAATAAAGTAAACATAATTTTTTTCTTATGTTAATTGAACTCATTGGTCATCTTAATGACTGAATGCACACTCAATTAACAAAAAATTTTGATTCCAGATATAACATAATTGTCATTAATTACTGATATATAAATCAATACTTCTTTGCAATGCTTAACGACAGAAAAATATTTTCTCGCAATTGAAAATGCTGAAAATTTGTATGAGAATGATATTCATCATGGAAAATTACTACATATTGTCGATTATTAAGTCATTATAAATATTTTTATCAATAATTACTGAAAGTGTGTGTATTCAACAGTCATGTAGGCGATTGAGAACCACAACAAATTATAAGAAAAAAATATTTTCTATTGCTAATAACAAATATTATGAATGAAATAAAAATTTTGACAAATATATAAAAGTATATATTTAATAATTATAATTGAATTTACTGATTGTTATAAGATTGTTATTAGAGTATTGTGGTTAATTTATTTGAACATCAATTCATGGAGAAAATAATTTTTTTCCAATGAACGCAGTACCACTTTTCCAATAGATTAGACATTTTTTTTACTAAACAATCATTATTGAGAGGTTCTTAAACATTTACTTAGAAAAATATTGCTATTTACGTGTCTACCACTTGATTTAGGAGGAAAAATCATTTCTTTTCGTGAGAAAATCTTACTGTTTTCATTTTTTTATCATATTTATTGAAGAATAAGAACGGCCAAATGTATTAAAAGCAATTGACTAATTTTTTAAAACCTTTTCTTAATAAAGAGATAAAAAATATTTTTATTGAACCCTGCTTTGGCGCTTTTTATTTTTAAAGCAGATTAATTCTTATGGGTGAGATACATTAAGATATTAAAGGACTGAGACAATAAAAATTGGCGTTAAAAGCATATACATTTTCTCTTGAAAAAAAAATACTTTGATTTTTTTTCACAAGTTAGAACTAAACAAGGAGCGATTTTTAAAACACCTAAATTTACAACTCTTAGAATATCTAGCCTTTTAGATAAAAATTATCTCACATTAGTTCCTGTTTTTATAAAATTATTTGCGGTCTTCTCTCAAACTGACGGCTGAGAGAAGGACTATGCCGACTCGGCTAAGCGTTGAAAACTGTGTTAATTCGGCCGAGCGCTGATAACTGTGTTAATTCGCACAACTCGAGAAAACTGTGCCAATTCGGATAAGTTTTGAAGAATGTGCCGTTTCAAGAAGGATAAATTATTGCTCTGTTTTAAGTTGGCAACCTTTATGTTCTACATACAACAATACATTGATTTTGGACATGGCGTCATATGAGATTCAAAAAATTCAGTTTTTCTCAGACATATAGTACGCCATGTCCACAAAATATGTATAAATGAGGTAATCATAATGAAATTTTTAAATAAAAGGTTGAATAGAATGATAGTTTACATTATTCTGTGGTATTACATACCTAGAATTAGGTTATCCATATAAAATATCCACTACGAAGTTCACATTTTTTCACTTATAGAAATGCAAAAAAGGACATGGCGTCATATAATACTAACTTTTAATTAACGACACTATTTAAAAGCAGTCCGGCTATTGGATCGATCAGATGAAAAATCATTAAAATTAGTTTGTTTTTTTGCGAAGAAATGTGTCCTCTTTAACGTAATGCCTTTTTTAAGGGCCTTTTCCAGGTTAAAATTGGAATTATCACTGTTTACAGTCGTGTCAAAAAACATGGGATCTTATAGAGAGGCCTTTCACGAGCTCCAAAAATGGTTAATTTTTGCTTTAAAACACTTTGAATATTGTTAGGAAAACTTTTTTCAAACAGAAAATATAATGCAAAATTTGAATTACTGCTAATTTATACTTGCTTCCAGGGTATTTGAGCATAATTTTAGCCAAATGTAGCCTAGAATAAAAAATGAAGCTAGAATCAAGTAAAATTAACATTTAAATTTACATTTTATTAATATTTGAAAAACATTTTATTTATGTTGATCAGCATAAAAATTTGTTACCTAATTTACATTTTTCTTGCACCTTGTTCCCTATTCCTTTACACACCCCCACACACTTACTTGGTGGTAGGAGGATGATTTACAGTTTAAGGTGGGTTCCGAACCACCAAGAGCAACAGCTTTAAGTTCTTAGAGAACCTTTTTCTCCAAAGGTACTGGTCCCACGACTCTCCGGAGATAAACGACTCTATTTAATAATTGTAACAGCTGATGAAATAGATTTTAGGAAAAAATTGATTAAAATTAAATTTGCTGCAAAGTATCCTAATATACAAAAAGTCGCACTAAGAGATCTTATCGCTAATGTGAATGACATCAGGACGAATCTACATGTTACAGAAGACCGAGCAATTGATACTTCCTGAAACTATTGATGATCCAACACCACCGCATCCTCCAGAGGTGGATGAGCTTATACAGCCAGAGGCCGAAGCAGAGGTTCAGCAACCAAAAAAGTGACGTAAATGGACATATCATATGAACAGAGATGTTATGCGTCTTTATTCTTTCGCAGAGAAATGTGGGCAAAATGTGAGGAGAGAACATCACAGACTCTTCTTACTTAAATACCCAGAGCTAGCCACAAAAATAAATAAGCAGAATCTGCCAGATCGAAAACGCTTAATATCTGTAAACTGACTGCTTTCGGCTGCTGAAATAGCTGCTATCAAAATGGAAGTGGAACGGCAGCTTGCTATTGATGAGCTCGCCTTGGAAAATGTGGATAACGAAGACTTAGTTGATGCTGCAGGCATACGTGCTAGGTATAATGAACATCATGCGCCGGATCCATTAGAACCACATCTGGATATTACTAACGATGTTGTGGATAAGGAAATCTCAGAAAAACTACAGTACCTGGAAAGGAATTTTGGTCATGATTTACTAGAGTTCAGATATGTAGAACCAACACTAAGGCATTCTCTGTCCAAAATGAACAACACAAATGATCTGTGTGCACTAATAGCACATCTTGACAGCAAGGTTTCACCTACGTATTTGAACGTAGCACAAACTGCGTTAGAGGTGCAAACTCTTGTATACTGTGCAGCTGTGGCAACCGTTAGAACGTCGGGCCGGAAAACTAAGTCTGAAAATGCAGTTTTTGACCCAGCAAGGGATCGAGATCCACCATGGAAGATCAGGTTGGATATGGATGTCAGCAAAGTAAGGTGCAAGTTGGGTCGATTAACTCAATATAAAAAAGAAAATAGAACCAGACAGCTGATGAACCATGTTACTAAAATCATCCACCCTCGGCATATCGAGACCATAACACCAGCATGATTGGTTAAAACTGGAGGAAGCAAGGGCAAACAATAGTGCATCTTGCGTTGGCAAGATGTTTTCAGAAGATCCTTGAACACCCAGATCTGACGCTAGGTTTTATGCTCCAAGGTACTACGTATATGATACCAAAAAAACCAGACGCTCAAAATCCATCTGACTTTCGACCGATAGCCTGTTTTCCAACAATTTATAAATGTCTTACGGCTATCATTGCAGATAAGGTATATTCTCATTGCGACGAGAATGACATTCTTACAGAATAACAAAAAGGATATTGCAAAAACTCACGAGGCTGTAAAGATCTAGTCACTATAGACGCTGTTTCGAGGACTCAAGCTCGTAAGTATCAAAGGAACTTACACATGGCATACATTGACTACAAGCAAGCGTTTCCCTCCGTGCCGCATGACTATTTGTTTGAAGTCTTAAAACTTTAGAAAATCTGCCCACGCATTATTGATTTTCTAGGCAATGCGATGAGGCTCTAGGGTATAAGAATCAAGTATTTTGATCATGAACAGCCAAGGATAACTAGATCAATGCGCTTTACAACGAGTATATTTCAAGGAGACTCCTTCAGCGCACTATGGTTCTGTTTAGCGTTAAATTCATTGAGCAAAACACTGAACAGCATGTCTCATGGGTTCAGAATTCATGACAATGAGGAGGGTCATCAAGTGACCCATCTTCTTTACATGGATGACCTGAAGCTGTACGCTAGTTCAGGCCAGAAACTGCAGAAAGTGATTGATGTCACGAAGCAGTTTTCCAATGATATCCACCTGCAGTTCGGACTAGATAAATGTAGAACAGTGCATTTAATCAGAGGGGAATAAGGGACCGCGGAGTTAGAGAACGAGTTCGAAAATGACATCGAGGCAATGGCTGCAGGAGAATCATATAAATATCTGGGTATTCTTGAATCTAATGGTATTCAACATACAATAGTTAAGATAAGACTAACGACTGCCTTCACTACGAGATTCAGATTAATTATGAAGAGTTTTCTCAACTCGACAAACAATATCAGGGCGATCAACACATATGCCATCCCTGTTCTCACGTACTCCTTCGGGCTCATAAAATGGTCTAACACCCACCTTGAAAAGCTAAAAAAAATTTTTCGTGTAGAAATGACGAAGCACCTAATGCACTACAGAAATTCAGCGATTGAAAGGGTAGATCTACTATGAAATTTATGGGTAGGGGCGTTGTAGATGTCAAAAAACTGTGTGAGTCACAAGTTATACAGTTGCGAGACTATTTTAACAGCAAACGAAATGTTGCGCTTTACAGTACCATCTGTCAGGTGGATCTTGAATACATGCCCTTAAATTTTTCCTCAGGTGGGGCCTTGAATATCAGGACAGAAACCATAGAGGAATTAGAAAAACAATGGAGGCAGAAAGACATCCATGGCGAGCACCCCAATACGTTAGATCAAAATGAAGAGGATAGTGAGGCATCTAATATTTGGCTAAGAAAGGGTGTTCTGTATCCAGAGACGGAAGGATTCGTCATTCCAATACAGGACGAGGTTGTCAGCACCAGGAATAATCGCAAACATGTATTACATTAAGACGTGGTTGACCGGTGTCGATTATGTGGAGATACCAATGAATCCATCGAGCACATTATTGATGGCTGTCACGTAATGGCTCAGAGAGAATATACGCACAGACATAATGATGTAGCGGGCATTATGCATCAAGAACTTGCCCTAAACATAGGACTCTTAACAGAATGTATGCCCTTCTATAGATAGATTCCAATGCCCGTTTTAGAAAGCGAAGATTACATTTTATATTGGGATGTTACCATCCAAATGGATTATTACATCCGGGCCAATGGACCTGACATCGTGCTGCGAGAAAAAAAAGGTGGAAGAGTCGACATCATCGACATTGCTTGTCCACTTAACCGAAATTTGCAGTCAACCTGTACAACCAAGAGCCACAAGTATAGCGAGTTAAGGAATGAAGTAAATACCATATGGAGGAATGTCAATCATGCATCTATTCATGCCATTGTGATTTCGGCTACAGGCAATGTGCACGCAAGATGCACTGAACATCTTTAACATTTAGGAGTCAGTAAGGTATTGGCAGCAGCTCAGAAGGCGGTTTTATTAAACACCTGTCACGTTGTAAGAAACTTTCTTGATCATCAGGAAGCGAGCGACTAAAAACCCGTGGAGTGCCAGATAGTAGCTCTAAGAAAACATCCAGAGGTGACTGTTGTCGCCTATAACGCTCGTGGCCGCTCGTAATTGTATACCTACAACATCGTCGCAGGAGGTTTCAACCGTCGTATTAAATTATATGAATTAACTTATAGCATTCTAATCTTATTAGTCACTTGACTTAGTCCGTGGCTATGATGTACTAGGTGTGTTCAAAGAGTAAGGTGACTTTTCAATTTTCGCAGGCTACGTACGTTCAAGTTTTAAATTTTTTGTTTTGTTGTGTTGGTACACTCGTCACGATCATATGTTCACAGTTTTGACTATATAGCTCGTGTTGGTTTTCTGGTAGAGGTGTAAAAGGTTAGAAGGGTTTGGTGTTACGGTGAGTCTACTCTGAGTAAGAAAAATGTGTATAAGTGGTACAAGCTGTTCCAAGAAGGAAGCATCCTGAGTCTCCAAAACCGAAAAAAGCACGTCAAGTTCGGTCAAATGTAAAGGTTTTGCTCACTGTCTTCTTTGATTACCGTAGCGTAGTGCATCAGGAATTCTTACCACAAGATCGTACGGTCAATAAGGAGTATTTCCTTCAAGTTATGCGCCGTTTGCGAGAGCCGATACGCAAAAAACGTCCGGAACTTTGGAAAAACAATTCGTGGCTTTTGCATCACGATAATGCACCTGCTCATTCATCGTTGCTTCTAAAAGATTTTCTGACCAAAAACAGCACCACAGTCATGCCTCAGCCACCATATTCACCGGATTTGGCCCCCGTGACTTTTTTCTTTTCCCAAAACTGAAGAGACCCATGAAAGGACATCGAGTTTTAACGATTGAGGAGATAAAAACTGTATCGCTGAAAGAACTCAAGGCTATACCACAAAATGTTTATCAGAAGTGCTTCGATGATTGGAAAAAGCGTTGGCACAAGTGTATTATATCTGAGAGGGATTACTTTGAAGGGGACAACATAAATATTGAGGAATAAATGAATATTTTTTGAGAAGACTATAAAGTCACCTTAATTTTTGAACACACCTCGTATAACCGACAATGCTCGGTGGCTAAGTTGGTTGGCCACTCGGACTTAAACTCAGAGGTCCGGGGTTCAATCCCTGAGCCGGTACCTCTGAAAATTTTTCTATCTACTTTTACCGAGGTTCTGGTGGTTCGGAACCCACCTTAAGTTGTAGGTCCTTCCATAGTTCACTTGACTGCAACCAATATATTTGTCCAATATGTCGGAGCACACTGCTCTCATCAGATCACTTGATTGCATTATAAAAATGCGTCCGTGATTGATGACATATATCGGGACAGCCCCGCGTTAAATAATCGAAATAAAAAATCGAATCCTATCCGAAAATGCCTTCGACATGTTGGGCAGTATCCATCTTAAGCCTGTGACAACATTACCCTTGCAATGTTTCTAATTGTATAATACTATAATTTTACACTGAAAAAAAATTGTTTTTGAATCAAGTAAATGTTACTTGATTCAAGTCAATCGCAGATACGAATGGGGACGATAGAATATGAGTGTGTTCCAAATAAATAAATACTTGCTACCGTAAGCTTGGAGCAAGCGTACATTTTCTTTATCTAAGAAAATGTATTCTTGGATAGAATATCGCATTTTATTATTCTTAAACTTTATTGTTTTACTTCATATAGAGATGTATTCAAACGCAGAACATATTTTCCTTACAAGAAATCATTTCTGATACACTTTAAGAATATATTTTCTCAATCTAAGAATATGTAGTATCGGAGCAAAAGACTAGTGCCTCAACTGAACACTCTTTCTCAACGAAAAAAAAAGTGTTTTCGAAATTATTGTTATAGAATCTTCATTTTTTAAATGATTAAAATACTTAACTTGCACACACTATTACTTACGCATATAATCGTACGCCTAGACGCTTTGAAAAATCTCACTCGCCGAGGATTGAACACTACCTCAACTACCCAAACTAGTGTTGTCCTAACCGCGCGCTCTACTGACTTCGCTATCCAAGCACTTGGATCTCGGTGACAAAATCTTGGGTAACAAATTCAAGGCAGAGTCGTACCAAGTCATATGGTAAGCTTCAACCAACTTCAAACTAAAAGTTGTTAAATTCAACTTTAATATACCATTTTTCATTTAGAAAAATTTTAGCATAGAATTTAACTTATTTTGAAAAAGGCTCAATACTTTTTTTTCTTCATATATTTAAAAATATTTTACAATATCTAAAAGTAATGAACAATTAAAAATAATTCTCCATAAAATGCGCAGTTTTTGATTTATCTAACTCTTTTATTGTATATAATACTCTCTTACTCAATTTTTAATGCAAAATAACATTTCTTAAACAATAATTTAAAATATGTGAAAAAGCGAAGTATGTTTCACTTATTTACCAAGGAATTTAATACTTGTTGTTTTTAAATATTTGAAACGCTTAAAAACGACCCAAAGGTAATAAATAATAAGGAAAAGTTGTAAGTATAAAAATGCTTTAATAACATCAGTGACGAAAAATAATGTTCTGCCATACGAAGATTTTCATAAACCGCACAGTTTTCAATTTATCGAATTCTTTTATCATACGTTTTTTTACAAAGATTTAAATATGTAAATGCTTTCCTAAAACAACAATTTAAAAAATGGAAAAAATAATTGAACTTCACTTATTTTACAAAAGGCTCAATATTTTTTCTTTAAAAATTTACTCCGCGTGTAACTATCTAAAGCATATAAAAAATAAAGAACTTTTAAGTTGCAAAACGCTTTAATAACCTCAGTGACAAATATTTTCTGATTCTTAGAAACCCTTGTAAAACGCACAGTTTTCGATTTTTTTATTTTTTTATAATAGCTTCTAACTCAGTTTTTAATATAAAATAAAAATCCCTAAAAAATAGTTAAAAATATATAGAAAAATTTATCGCTAGTTTAAATATTACCTATTTAAAACAGTGCTTGATACTTTATTTTTTTTTTAAATAAAAAATACTTCGAAATCAGAACAAACAAGAATTCTGTAAAGAAACATTCAGTACAAGAACTTGCCAGTTAAAAGTGATCTCACGTTGGTCGGATGAAAAATACATAGGGCGCTATAAAAGTTTTGCAGTACAGACGAACCTTTTATAGTTTTTTGAAGTACTTTCCTCCGCAGTGAATACACTTTTCCATACGTCGAAACCAGTTATCGAACCAACCTTGCCACTTTTCTTCTATAAGATCTGCACACGCTTGGTCCCACGCCGTCAAAAGGTCAGTTTCGTTAGTATTCGACGCCCTTTTGGTTGTTTTTTTACTTCCGTAAACAAACCAAATTCACAGGGAGCAAGATCTGGACTGTAAGGAGGGCGATCTAGAATAGTCGGTCCAGATTTGACCAGAAAAGCTAATCTGACCTTCGCTATGTGAGTCGATTTTCCAGTACAACCCTATCCACAATGTCGCGTTTCCCAACGAATACTGCAATCATTCTTTTGTTTACTGATCAAGACTTCCGCATCTCGACTAGAGCATCCTCAAACAGCAATGTTCATGCAGAATTCGATGGACTGCTTGAGCACTAACGTGTAACATTTTCTCTATCTGCCGGTACGTGGTTCTACTATTATCATTCAGCAGATTATTCGCCGACGCAATGTTTTCCGATGTCACCACTTCCGGCGGTCGACCTGAGCGCGAGTCGTCCGCGAGACCGAAATTTCCCCTTTCGAACTGTTGGTACTATCGAAAAATTGTTATGCGTTGCGGACAATCCTTACCCAATACCGGAGACATTTCCTCAAAACTTTGGTCTACACTTTGGTTGTATTTTAATGGTCCATGTTTTAATTGTTCTTTTATAAAATGAAATGCATTCTTAAAAAAGCTTTTCAAAAATGTTATTGAATTCTATTTTCTTAAATATTTTTCTTTAAAAACTCACAAAATTTTTTTAAATCATCAAGAAAATGTAATAATTGTATTTTTAAGCATTTTTTAAAGCTTATAACTTTGTTTTATGCTGTCATATATTTATTTCCTATTATTTACACCCGGGTGGAAATTTAAATCTGGGACTGGCCATTCTACGGCTGGAGAGTCCGGCTTTAAGCCGGGAGCTGGTCGGGGAGCCCGATCGTGGCCCGGACGGGATCAATTGGTCCTTTATTAGATTTAAATAATTCGAGTTTCAATTGTATGAAGAGCATCTGTCACTGAAATAGGGGGAACAATTTGATTATTTTTTACTGCAGAATTAGAGCATATTAATATCAGAAATTCCACATGCCCAGCACACCGACAACATTAATTATTTTCACGTAGTCGTTGAGAGACAAAAAAGGTGTTTAAAAAATAAGTATTAAATGATTGCGAATGTTTTCACTTTAAATATTAATAGTCCTGTTCAGAGTAAGTACATATATTACAATTTTAAATATTATATTACACATAAAATTTATAACGCTACAGAGTATCGAACCTACATATCTATACCTGAATCTCACGCCTAACAGTCGGGAGTTCTAACCACTGCGCTAAACTGACAAGTTGAAACTCGTTGAAAAAGCCATCCTCATAAGGTACAGTTCAGACAAGTTAAAGTACCAAATTTTAAGTTCTCTTTTTCTAATTATGTATTATTATGCGACGTTATGTAAATATAAAATATACGAACTTTTAACAGGAATATCAATAAAATACTTTTTCAATAAATAATTTAAATATATTACAATTTTTCTTTGCGTGATATTTTGTTTTTTCCCGTTGTAGACTACTTTAGAACTTTTTACAATGACAGGAAATGTAATTTTTTATGAACATATGAAATTTTTAACGACGGAACTCAGAAATTTGATCGTGAATGTGGAAAATTTCTCAGTAATAAAATTTGCTTAACTTTCGTGTCAGGTTTTGTTTGATTGTTTCTAAGTCTGAACTCATGAAACCTTAAAATTTGTGGTGACAAAAAGATATTCACCCTATATATTTCCAATAGTTTCGAGGCTTTTGTCATTTGCTTTTAATATTTATATTAGGTATTATATTATTTCAAATATATTATTATACGTTTACAAAAGTTCAAACAATTATAAATTTAGTATCTGTATAATGTTTCTTGTCGCCACTAATTTATAGTTTTATTATAATCTCTATTTGAAAATGTTTACTATACATTTATCACGATTCGAGATTTGTATACACATCCATTTCTTAATGAAAGGGGTAATTAACAATTTTATTATTGCCAATCAGAGCCCGGCCAGCTACCGTTTGAACATTCGATCATAAGATTTGCCCGATCAGAGCCTAGTCAGCCCACGACTGGGTTTTTGACATAAATTTTGCCTAGCGA
Organism: Belonocnema kinseyi; assembly: GCF_010883055.1. Lineage (NCBI taxonomy): Eukaryota > Metazoa > Arthropoda > Insecta > Hymenoptera > Cynipidae > Belonocnema > Belonocnema kinseyi. Next base: position 50,766,710 of record NC_046661.1, on the reverse strand, counting down.
GTCTCCGACCAGCGCACGGCTAGACTCTTAAAAACAAACATAGGTCGGCCAGTCCCCGATCAGAAACCTTGTTGTACCAGGGTTAACCCTAGCATAATAAAAAAGAACTATGTAAGTATATGGGTGATTGCCAAAATGTTAACCATTTGTAATCCAAGACTTTTTCTATGATTAATGAATTATTTGACTGAAAAACTTAATTTTATTAAGTTTTCATAAATATACATACTAATAATATCCGCATTAAGTTTTCTATAATTAATGACATGTTGAAATGAAATTTTCTATGATCATTGACTTCATTGACTGAAAAAATTAATTTTGTTAATTTTATTTAAATAAGCTTGAATCCATACATAATTATTTAAAATAGCAACGTTGTATGCGCGCTACAGTGCGCGGGAATGATTGCATTGCCAATTAATAACATACAAATATAAAACAAGATATTAAATATTTCAGATAGCAAATAAGAATATAAAACTGAAAATTATTTTAAAAATTCCTGCGTAATAAAGGAATTTGTTTTTCATTGGGGAAAAATTAATTTTTTTAATTCGGCTAGATTAATATTTTTTTCTACAGTTAGAAAATTTGTTACTTAAAACTTATTTAGTTTAAATTAGAATAACACATGATCATTTTATATTTTCCAAAACTATATATATTTTTTACTTATAACTTTCATGAATTTTGAAATTTTTGTGATTTTCAAACTGCTATTATCGAACACGAAAATTGTGCACAAACAAAATACAACTATGTCTTACAAATCTAATTTAAATTAAATAAGGTTCACATAAAAAAATTTTTAACTTTATAAAAATCAATTTTAATCTAGCCGAATCCAAACAAGTAATATTTCTTGATTGAATAAAGAATTCCTGTATTTAGCAGGAATATTTATTGTTATTTTTAAGTTCGGATGACTTTTTGTTACCTTGAACACTACAAAAAAATAATTTCAGGGTGGCCGTTTTAATTGAGAAAAAAAAATTGCCAGTCATTTTCTGATTCACAAAAATGTTTCACGGTTAAAAAAATTCGAACTGATTTAATTTTAAGTAGATTAATACGTACAAATAATCAGCGAAAAAATTATAGGTGCAGTACATTTATATATAAATGTACTGCGTCTTGCATAATTATTTCAAAATTAAAAACACTTTTTTCAAATCTATTTAAAAATTTCTAATTCTTACCACCAAAAACTTACCGACGCAATAAACTTACAATTTTTTAAAATAGTTTTATGAGTGATTTGATATGTGTGTCAGCCTAAAGTTAGTAGTTCATCAAAGTTGCAAATTCCTATCTACATTTGCATAAATAAAATTGATTATGTGCACTAATGTTTTGAATTTTATAAATATCATTGAATTTCAAAATAATTGTTAGCGGCGAAGAGAACCAAATTCATACCATGTCAACTTGTCGATTATTATATTTAATAAGATGCATTCATGAGTACATTCACTTTCCCGTCTCAAGAACATGAACATTGTTTCAATTAAAATTGTAGTCAAAATAAGTATATGAATTTACTTGGATCAAGAAACATTTTGTTAGAGTTTTAGTTACTTATCATGAGAATATAATATTATTAATTCAATATTTTATTAAACTTCACGCAAATGAGTATAATGGAACAAATTAACGTAATATTTTCTTGCTTAGAGTAAATATATTCTTGATTCAAATAGTTGTCATAGTATAATTATAATCAAAAATATTAGGAACAATTATTTTTATTCATCTATATTCTCTCTGGCTCCTTTCTTCTTTTGTATCTCATTCGATTTTGACAGAAAAAAATAATATGGGACAGTTGCTACGCATACCAAAATCTCAGTGCAAATAGCCAGATTTTTTTGGTACAAATAGATCTGAAAAGAAAACATGGGTACCGAGTTTTCGGTGCATATAGATACTGGCGCCTCTCGGGTCTGTAGGAGACATTTTTTTGGAAGTGTGCTACCACCACTAACATACTCCGCACCTCAAAACTTTTGCATGATCTGCTTCTGAATAAGGCGCTCTTTGCTGCATATAATATATGAGGTACAATGTGAGCCATATACATTAGGGTAGCCAAAAGTACATTGCAACCCTTTTTTTACTATAGAGGGCAAGCCTGCTCCAAAAATGTTTATATTTTCCCAGGCGGAAATACTAGGCAGTCTGATAAGTACCTGAAAATTCTAAGAGATGACATTAGTAATCACTAATGTGAACCATTTTCGCCGAGCTTGATCCTTCAAATGACGCCTGTCAAAACTTCAGCCATTTATGTTTACGCATTTACAAGTTACAGCACTGAGAAGCGACTAACCTCCGACGGTATCAAAAAGTTAGAAAATCGTTGGACTCGCTGTATCGACCTAAAAGGAGAGTATGTTGAAAAATAAAACCGACTTTGGCCAAAAAAACGTCTCCTTGTTTCATTTTTCAGAGACTTATCAGACTGCCTAGTATTATACATACGAGGGTAGTTCAATAACTCCTTAGAATGAAGTATAAAAACAATTTTTTTTTGGGTACATTTTTTTTTATTTTTCAACATAATCTCCTTGGAGCTCTATACACTTGGTCAATCGCTTTTCAAGTTTTTTTTAATCCTTCAGAAAAGTGCGTTTTCGGAAGTTCCTCAAAATAAGCACTTACAGAGGCAATGACGTCTTCCTTGTCTGGAAATCTCTGTCGACCGGGCCATTTTTTCAAGTTTGGAAATAAGAAAAAGTCACTGGGGGCTAAATCTGGTGAATACGGTGGGTGTTCGACCAATTCGAATTTTAGTTCTTCAAT
>NC_046661.1:50762395-50763805 GCF_010883055.1 Belonocnema kinseyi | reverse complement strand
AATGCACATCTAGATTTTTTCGAGAGGAATGCATTGGTGCACTTTGTTTCTCGATCCGATGCATACTTTGTTTATAACAATTGCAGAAAAATAACAAATAGCATAATTGCTTAAAAAATGGTTTAAACAAAAAAACAAAAAATGCACATCGAGACTTTTCCGAGACGAATTAAGAGGTGTTTTTACTTTTTCGATGTGACTCTTAGTTTTTTTTATATTAATTACACAACTTTGAAATCCATATCTACAGGCACGGGGCAACACAGCGCTGAACAACAAATGCTCTAATTGTTTAAAAAATGGGTTTACGAAAAAACAAAAAAATGCACATCTAGATTTTTTCGAGAGGAATGCATCGGTGTACATTGTTTCTCGATCCGATGCATACTTTGTTTATAACAATTGCAGAAATATAACAAATAGCGTAATTGTTTAAAAAATTGTTTAAACAAAAAAACAAAAAATACACATCGAGATATTTCCAAAACAAATCGAGAGGTGTTTTTACTTTTTCGATGTGACTCTTAGTTTTTTTTATATTAATTACACAACTTTGAAATCCATATCTGTGGCAAACTTCAACGTCGTGATATTTAAGTTGTCCATTAGTAATTATTTTTATGCAAAAATACGATAGAAATTGCTGAAAATTAAAAATAACGCGTAAAAATGTAGTTTTTATTATTATTGGGTCATATTTGGGCGCTGTGGAGGGAGGGGGTGAGAATGCATTAAAAATGAAAGTTATTAGTATGGCTTTATTTCGTTGAAACTATTCTTCAATCTCTAAAAAACTTGGCACGTTTCGAGCAAACTCAAACATTTTCATTTAAAGGGTTTAACTCCATATGCGATAAAAAATGAATCGGACTGAGTTCATGGCACAGCTGCCCCTGCCTTAGCAACGGTTTATAACTGAGTAAATGAATTTAAGCGTGGTCGTACATCAATAAGTGACGAACCACGTTCAGGAAGGCCCTTAGAAGCAAGTACTCCCGAAATCATCAATAAAATCCACGATATGGTGTTGAAGGATAGAAGATTAAAAGTGCGTGAGTTAGCTGAGGCCACTAAGATATCTATAGGTGCAGTTGTTTCAATTCTTCATGAAAAATTAGGCATGAAAAAGCTATCGGCAAGATGGGTGCCGCGTTTGCTCTCAGCTGAGAATAAACGCAATAGAGTGGTCGCCTCTGAGGCTCTTTTGGCGCGCATAATTCGGAATCGTGAGGAATTTTTTCATCGATTTATGACTGTTGATGAAACATGGATACACCATTACACTCCTGAGACAAAGGAACAATCCAGACAGTGGATTTCCACAGGCGAATCAGCTCCAAAGAAGGCAAAGACCGTAAAGTCAGCTGGTAAGGTTATGGCTACAGTTTTTTGGGATGCACGTGGAATTAT
>NC_046661.1:50756269-50762295 GCF_010883055.1 Belonocnema kinseyi | reverse complement strand
ATTGAGAGGTGTTTTTACTTTTTCGATGTGACTCTTAGTTTTTTTTATATTAATTACACAACTTTGAAATCCATATCTGTGGCAAACTTCAACGTCGTTAAATATCACCTATGACTTATTAAACAATAGTTAATTGTCTAAATTTAAATCATGGTAACTTCTCTAAACAATTATTTATTTCCAATTTTTTTCAAATAATCGTATTTTCTGAATAAAATATAATAATCGGTCATTGTTTTGGGTAGTTAATTTGGTTAAAAACATTCTGTAATTATGTTAAAAATTAATCATGGTTTATTTTCAAAAATTCTTAAAACTGAGTCAGAGAAATCCTCTTTTAAATTTGTACCCTATGCTACTTTTTGTAGAATAATTACATAATTTTTGTACATTTCTTCTAATGTTTAACAAATTTCTATTGGTTTAAAACATTTTTATTTGCTAAGCCACTTTATTCGATAACTTTAACGAAAAATAATATAAAATAGAATACATACTATTATTTTCTGATTTATAGTATATAGAAATAATATATTAAAAATTTCAAATCGTTTTAACAAATATAAATTTTTTTAGCAATTACTTTAAAAAAATTTTGTAATCTTATCTTGTGAATTAAACATAATACTGAATGATTTCGAGAAGTAGTAAATTCTGTTAAAAACTTCGTAACATTGTTTAATAAATTTTTATTCCTAATAAATCTATTTTCGATTTGAAAAAATGCGAAAGAAAGGCAATAATTCATTCTATAAACAATGACATTTTTAAAAAGTTTTCTAACGAAAGCTCCTGGAGCGAAAAAATTTTTTCAAATAAGTATAAATTTGTAATTCATTAGTAGAAATTTAGGACAATTACGTAATTATTCAACAAAAAGTAGCAAAGGATGCCAACTTGAGAAAAACGTGGACATCTCTGTCTCAATTTTTATATATTTTGAAAATAATCAATAAATAATTATTTGAATAATTGATAGTGTTTCTGAAAAATCTAATACTCCAAACAATCACTAAATTTTAAATTCCATTTAAAAATACGAATTTTTTACATTTTCCAGGGAAAATAATTTTTTTAATAAGTTACAGTTGTTTAAACAATTATAAATTGTTTTGAAAGTCATTGGAGATATTCAAATTGTTAATTATTAATTATTTTTTTAAAAAACGCGATAGAAATTTATGAAAATTAAGTATAATACGTAAAAATGTGGTATTTGGTTTCATAGCTCATATTTGGTGCGCTGTGGGGGGAGGGGAGGGCAAGGGTGGGTTTAAAATAAAAGTTAATTGTATGGTCTATTTCGTTGACACTCCTCTTCAATTTCTGAATATTTGAATTTCGAAAAAAATACTGATTATCTTTCGCCGGAAATGCAAACTTTGAATGGGAGGGGGCGACTTGCCCTAGCTGTTAATCGAAAAGCGTTTTTTAAACCACCCTAATACACATGTCTAGCATGCGGGATACAAACTGACCGTTTGATCTGAAATACATTTCACACTCATTTTTAAATCATTTGTGAACGAATTATTCTGGAATGTATATTTTCATTCTAAAAACTGCATCGAACTACACGGCAGAATGATTTATTTCCTACGAATGCCTGATTAACAGAAAATAAGAAAATGCACATGCTTGAAGTTTTTCAAATAAAAAAATTTCTCGGATGTACTAATATATATTGCTTTCAACGGAAAATGTAACTTCCTCAATCTGAAAAAATTATTGCATGTCAGATATTATCGATTTGTATTAGATTTTATATGATTTTATAATAGCAGAACATAATTATTTCTCAATACATGCTTGCTACGATGTGCAATATGAATTCACATAAGTAAAATGCATAGGCAGATTTATAATGCTGCGAAATTTCTCTCGGTCAACGTGGAGTCCAGGAGGTGGGGCTAACGTTCGAGCAGAGTTGAGGAGAAGGCGCCCTATTGAGACACACTCTACTGAGAATCTCGACTGTAAAAAAAGAACATTTATTCTATAAAACTAATATTAATATAAATGAATATATTATCATTTCTAAATTTCTGAAAATAGAGTTTTTGCTTTCATACAGATATTGCTGAAAGCAATAGAAGTGAAACTCTTCAATAGCCCTCTCTTCTATAGCCCTTTTGAGAATTGGCGCCGAGCCACATGTAGGTGTAACAGGACTGCGTGGGATGTGCGGGATTTGCGGCTGTCACTCAGGTGAGCAGTCAGGCGTGAACAAACAAAAGCAGAGCAGGCTATAATGTGTTAGTTCCCACCCACCGTTAGCCCCGAAATCAGCGCTATAGATGAGTTTCACTGTACTTGCATTTATATAATTACATTTCATTATAATTATATATGTAAATTTTAATTATAATATTATATAGTAATTACACAGCCACACGAAAAAATATTTTTCCAGGTCTGGAGGTCAGACCATGTGTACTATATGTTTTGGGTCGCTGAATCCGATTACGAGGTACAAAAATTCCCAGCACGTCAGGGTTCTGCCATAATCTCAAAAAACTTTATAACATTTTTTTCGAGTTTGAGGTTTAGACCATGTTTATTATATGTTTCTGGGGTTGCTGAATCCGAATCCGAGGCCCAAGAAATCCAAGCCATTCTGGGTTTTGAGACAACCCCAAAAAACTTCATAAAATTTATTTTCCGAGTGCAGGAGTCAATGCATTACTATATGTTTTGGCGTCGCTGAGGCTGAATCCATATTCTCAAAAATTCCAACACGTGAGGGTTTTGATTTTTAAAGAAACGCGTGAAATTTATTTTAGACGTATACAATTCATTTATTTAATTATTTATTTATTCTTGCCAAACATTCCACAAATTCAAATTCTGTTGCCAAAAGCCCTTGTAAGGACTATAGGGTGTACAAAATCCGATCGAGAAACCTTCTCGCGATGTACATTGGGGTCGCGCTAATGCCCGCGGTCCTATATATCTTTGTTTTGTGCAGTAAATAGGGTTTATGAGTTGAACTGATTTTTGTTTAATATACGGCTAAAGTCATAACGTCTAAGCAGCCCCCTGGATCTTCCTATCCAGCCTATGCTTTAGAAGTGACGTGAGAGTTGACCTCGGCCACGGTGGCGCTGATTGTTCATTGGGCCGAGATTCATTTTAATTCATGGGAAAAAACTTAAAAATTTAATTTTTATATAATGAAAAAGATTTTATCAACTTTTCTTCTGCGGTACGCTAATCAAGAAAGCTTATTATATTTTTCAAAGACAAATTTATTATGAAAAAATGTAAGTTGCTCGAGTTTTATACGAAAATTCGGTTTACTTTTTGGCGGGCAGTTCAAATAGAAGTTCTATCATATCTATTTAAATGTTAATATTATTTATTGTCTTGATTAAAGTGAATATTTATATTAATATTACATGATATGATTATTTATTAATAATAATTGAATATTAAAAATACTTTTTAAAATATTGTTTCGAGTTACAGACGCAAAAAATATGAAATTATATATAGCCTAAGAACGAACTAGTATGCAAATTCATTTTTCCTTGAAGTTTAATCATTGATTTGTTAATATTGCAGTGCAATTGAAATATTATGATTATTATATTGCTTGAACAAGATAATTTTACTAAAATGTAAGGCTTTTCGCGGTCGATGAAATGGAAAATAAAGTACTTGAAAATGATTGTCATCGTTATCATCCTTTTTTTTAAATTTTGGAGTGAAATGGAATTTATTGTTTTAGTCATGGAGTTTTTATTTTTCAGCTAAGACTTTTTGTTGCTGTTTCTGTAATAAATGGCATTAGAAAGGGACATTTAAAAAAGTATAACAATGGTGAAACATTGATAAAATTGTTTTATAAATGGATAAATATACAAAGAACAGTTTATAATATGATGGCAGAGTTTTTATTATTTTATTGATCGATTTATTTTGTACATAATATATAAAAAAATTAAGGCAAAAAAGAAAGTCGATAGAAGTTTTCAATTTTATTGTGATTTTGATCTTTCAATATTGGTGTAAATTAGAACTCGTTCGTACTAGTTTCAAATTTCAAAAACATGTTTTCACAAGCAATATTTAGGAAAATGAATAGTCTTAAATAATTGTTTATCGTCATTTTAAATTTCATGACGAACGTTAGAAAAAGTACAAATTTCATAATTCGTCTATAATTATAAGTAAATTTAAACGGCTTTCTTTAAGAAAAGGAAAATTCAAATATAAATTTAAATAATACTTTGTGTGCTATATTAATATAAAAATTAATAAAAATAGAACCAACTGCCTTTTTTGTCTCAATTTTTTTTATATTGGGAAAATTAATTTTATAAGTATATATACTCTAAAATATCATTTTTCCAATACAAAACAATGGAGAAATATTAATATTAATAATATTCATATAATATATAATAATATTATATATTTACATGTTTTAGTGCCTGACTGCTTGTAACTATATCCACATTTGCACCCGACAATCACACATTTCACCATTTTTTTAAACCAATTTTTGTTCACTGGATGTCAAACTCTTGTACTTTCCCGTTATTACAAGTAAAAATACTTAAAAACGTGTTTTTTAAAACTAAAAGTGTAAAGGTTTACATTATCACATGCATTTGCGCAGCAAGTCGGCCCAATGCACAGCCAGCGCCATCGCGGCCGCGGTCAACATTTTCGTCATTTTCAACTCAGAATGCCAGGAGGCTGCGTCTAAGCGTTAAATAGTTTAGATAATGAGATATTTTGAAGGTGATGTCAGATCCCTGAAATGATGGGCCTTTTTGGATTTCGGATTCGGTTTTGGCAACCCCAAAAACATATAGTAAACATGGTTTTATTAAACGATTTATTATTATGCAATTAAAATAAGAATTAGAATATTATAATTAAGATTATGTATACACGTATGTATTTTTGTATGCGGAAAATAAGTGTTGCCAACTTAAAAGGGAGCTAAAATTCAGTGGCACTCATTCGACGGGAGCCGAGAAGCGGCAACTTTCTCCTAGCCTGGGTGGTGGTCCGCTCCTCTTCCCCGTCGTATGGGAGCTACTGCAAAAATGTATCGTTTTTGAAACGGCGCATTATACAAAAACTATCTGAATCGGCACACTTTTCTCAATCCATGCGAATCGGCACAGTTTTCAGCGCTCAGACGATTCAATACAGTTTTTCTCCCAGCCGACGAAATAGTGATATGAACTGTTTCAGATCTTCTTTTGGAATAACAGTACAATAATTTGAAATTTTTTAACACTTTCTTACTCAAATCTGGAATATTTAAGAAAATTTCTTATTGGCATATATAAACATCTAAGGCCCTTCAGAATATTTGAGAATAAATCCTAAACATTCACTGTTTATTGTCTTGAAAACGACGAAGGAAAGACATTACACCTAATTAAAAGTTTTAAATAAAACTTTTGCTTTGCAAGAACCATGAAATGAGTAGCGGACTTCGTTATAACTCTCCTTCACATATTTTTCATCTAAACTCAAAAATTACAGAAATATATCAGCATATGCTTTTAAAGTTAAAAAATATATGGTTTTGATTCTTGAGTTTTTTGAAACATACTTCTGAATAATATGTAGGTACCCAGAGATCAATTAAGGCAACTATTTTAATCAGAACTCAGACTGGTTATGATTAGTTCGAGCTAATTTATTAATTTATAGGGGCCTATTAATATTGTAAGTTACATTGACAAGGGGTCGACTTGACCACTTCCTTCCACGGCCCTTTAATTTTGATAACTTAATAATTTTGTCCTCTAGTTAAGCAAATTAACTTCAAGTTCTCATATTATAATTTTATTATGATGATTTTTATCTCAAGCTGAAGATGGTTAAAGCTTAATATGTCGCAGGCATTTTTTGTTAGAGTTGGATTACTCAATATATATATATACTAATATAATAATATAATAATATACTATAAACTTTTGCTGGATCGTCGTATTGATTCCTTTACAGACTGTAACCACCTATCTCACGGTTGTGAGACGTGGTTATGGCTGAAATTT
>NC_046661.1:50755046-50756169 GCF_010883055.1 Belonocnema kinseyi | reverse complement strand
ATATCATCAGTTCTGAACGCTTTTTTGCGAGGGGCTAGTCACTGTGGCAATCAGTCAATCACTGATAAAGTTCTAGCGTCGAATGCCAATATGAATTCACTGACTGACACATTAACTGATACTGAATTCCAGTTTGACTACCATTGGACATACACCCTTCATTGCCACCTGGATCTCTTTGATTTCAAATTGTTGGGATAGAAGGTTAGGTTGCAGGAGATTTATACCAATTTTATGCAAAATTATTTTTTAAAGTTCAAATCGAAGTTGACATGTGCACTGAAAGAATATCAATACATTTTTTCTTTAAAATGCATTTTATTTCCGAGATGTGGTATGAGAAACCAAATTTTTAGTTGTGAAAATTCGGAAGTTTAAAAAGAGAATATTAAATTTTATTGCTAAATTTCAGTTCTTTTACAAATGTTAGGATTTGAAATACAGTGAAACTCTGAGACTGTGCCAGTTTCGGGGCTGAAGAAGGTGGGAAATTACCCAGATAGAAGGCCGTTTCGTAAAAAAAGGTTTTGTTTGTTCACGCCTGAGCGACCGCTGCTCATCCAGCGCAGCTCCTTTTACTGCTACTTGCGGCGCCCTTTCATTTCTCAGAATAACTATATCAGGGGGTTCACAAAAATTCTAAAGATTTAAAAAAATGCAAGCTGAATTAAGAAGGATTCGAAGTACATTCCGAATAAATTAAAATGAATTCTAAACAAAAATGTATTTATGTCCATAAAATTGCAGATAGTTCAGAAGTACTCAAGGATGTTATAGAGAATTGACCAAAATTCTTACAATTTTAAGATGAATAATATCAATAATACTAAGACAAATGTGGTCGTAAACGATACTTTTAACCTAAATTTCTATTTAAGAAATTTTTTTATTGGAATTTCCGCTGCCTCCAACAATTTTCTAACTTTTCTTGGTTGCTCCAAGTTTCCTGAAACCTTCTTGAGAACAGTATACAAATCTTTCTTATCAGTTCGATTTGGTGCATAGCATGAAGCCATTATTGGTTTCTCCGGATCGTGCTTCTGTTCAGTACTGATTTTTGCAGATTCCCGCCGCTTTGAGCGATCAGATTTCTCATGAAATTCTAGGCTTGGACGACCAAGAT
>NC_046661.1:50734339-50754946 GCF_010883055.1 Belonocnema kinseyi | reverse complement strand
TGAGGAGTTCTCCAAGAACTTCCCTTTTAGTGAATTTCGTCATTTTATATGACAAAATGTTGAAATATGGAACACAATATGGGAACGACAGTGACAAACAGGTAGAAGAGAAAAGAATAATTTGTTAACTTATTCAGAAAGTTTATATATTGAACATGTATATATTTTATACATCAATTATGTTCATTAATATTTTATTAGTATCTACGCACGGAATGTGGACGGAAAGCGGATTGGCGAAGAAAGTGAGTTCGCACGTCCTCGTTGATACGGCGAAACAAATGAAAAGTAGCAAAAAGTAGCACACCTATGCTCAAGTGAACATCCTATGGAAGACATTCATATATTTTAGAATTCAATATGTTGTGTTATGTCATGTTATGAGCAATCGGAAGCAGGTGCTCTGCTGTATAATCTTGTTCTACATTCACTAATAATATGATTGTATTAAAATGCAATTGACAATTCCAGATTCAATTGAGTTCAGAGAAAGTTTACACTATGATTAATAAAATAAATGTAGGTAGGAGGTTTGGAATCGATTTCTTGAAATAAAAAAACGTATTTCACGAACGTCAGTAGCATTACTAATTTTAGCAAGATTTTCTACTTTGTGCCTATATCATCGGAACAGAAATTCATCAATCAACGTATAATTGTCGTCAAAAATACTTCAATTCTTCCTCAGTTTAGTAATCCATTTCATTTTTCCGAATTCAAGAATCGACTTTTGGCCACGAAATCGGGTCTCCTGGCCCACTGTGTGCCGCAGTGCCTAGCCCCTCGCTTTTTTGTAATGGAATCAAGTGATCTGATAAGAGAAGTGCGTCTAATTTGACATATTAGATACAGCTTGGTTTTTCATCCTATCATTCACAAACTGGGTTGCAGTCAAGTGCATGATAAGGGAATTATCATTTATATGTTTGATACTCTACGATTCCAAGCAATTGAAAGAAAAACAGAAAATGTCGTACGTTTAAAATTTAAACCTAGCAATTGAGAATATTTAAATAAAAATTACCCGAGTAAAAATGCTTCGACTTGAGTTCGACTTGGCTATGTCTTGACTTCGTCTCCAAGACATCGATGTCTGGCTGCGTCTCAAAACTGCGTCGAGACATAGGCCTTCGTCTTACTATTATGGCCACGACAGGTAAAACGGCGTTTACTTGTCTTAAGTCGAGACTTGTCTTAGCTAAAACGACGTTTACTTGACTCAAGACGAGCCTTGTCTTGGCTGAGATTATCGAACCTTTTTTGGCTCATAAATGAGATTAGAATTGACGATTGAAAATGTGTAATTATTAAATTAATTATTTTTTATTTAAAAATCCAGAATCGGTGTGTCTAAGTGCCCTTAAAAATTTTCTTCAAAAAAATAAAAATTGTAACTTTCTAGAAGGATTTCCTAAGCCGTTAGAAATACGTAAAAACAAACAACATTTTCGGTATAATCGTCAAACAAGTATAATAAACATAACAATTCGTAAATAAGTTAATTTAATATAAATATTGTATAAAAATATACAAGATTGTTTGATCATTAACAAAGATGAGCTTTTATGACTGTTCGAATTACCCTTTTTGTTAGAGCAGGTGTACGCTTGAAGTTATAAACCGCACGTGTTGGAGTCATAAAAATTCGACTTAAGAGATAAATTTATGCCTTTAAGATATAAAAATTGTCTATAAGACATAAATTGAAGTCTGGCTCCGTCTCAAAACTGAGACATGCTGAAGTCGAACTTTTCGACTTCAGCGTATCTTGATTGGGGGAAATTTAAGTCGAACTCAAGTCGAAACATTTTTACTCGGGTACCTATAAGGGAAACACCGTATGTTACACAGTGACACTGTCTAATTGAACATTGACTGTTTCGGAAATGAATAACATTTTTTTTATTCAACTTTGTTCTCTATATCTAGCAACTGAATATCTCGGGCACGTGCCATCAAGGAAAATAAAAATTCTAATTCCTCAATCGCCCCCCATCTTTCTATTAATTGTCTTTTCCTCTCCCTTTTTTACAATTCTTCATAGTTTACTCCAATCCCGTTTTCTATTTCTTGATCATTAAAGAACTCCCTCTTTTTTCTTCCCATCTCGTTAATTCGATCGCCCTCTCTCGCCTCTCTTCTACCTCTATCAAACACTTTCTCGCCAACTCCCCTCCCTTTCCCTCCCTCAGCTTCGTCTCAAATTTCCATGCCCTCTTTCCCGCTCTAATACTTAACTTATCCCTTTGCGCGTCTTCTCTCACCATACATCCTGGCGTCCTCCAGTCTGCCCCTTATGTCCACCTTATATACCTTTCTTGTAAACTCTCAATATCTTTCCTTTCTTTCGATCCCCATATCTCTGCTCCATAACCTAATACCGGCCATACCAGCGTATCAAATAACCACATTCTCCTTCTCCAATTTTTTTTAACCTTCTTTTTCCTATTCCCCATATCTGTTTCATTACCCCTGCTGCTTTTTTATCCTTTCTCTTACATGAGCTGTATGATCTCCATTCGTTTGCAAGATATATTCCAAATATTTATACTCTTTGACTTCTTCTAACTTTATTCCTTTCCATCTCCCTGTCCATTCTTTCTTCCTTCTCTCTCCTTTTCTAAACCTCATTATCTTTGTCCTTTCTACATTTACATTCAGCTTTTCCCCATCGAAGTATTTCTCTAATCCTGTAATTAATCCCGCAATCCCTTCTTCATCCTCTGCCATCAACACTATGTCGTCTGCATATGCCAGTGTATATATGTTTTTCTTCCCTATCCTAACTCCTCCCCAATCCTTTCTCATAATTTCTTCTTCCAAGTCTGATATTAATAAATTAAATAAAAGTGGGCTCAGAGGACACCCTTGTCTCACACCTCTCATCAACCAGAAAATATCTCCTACTTGCTCTCCTACCTTTACCCTGCTTCTTGTCTCTCTAAAAATTTCTGATACTCTTTTTATTAATCCCTATCTTATTGCCTTTTTCATCATAACTTTTTCTATTTCTCTTCGGTTTAATGAGTCAAACGCCGCCTTTAAGTCCACGAACACTGCTATCATTGCCCATTTTTCCCTTTTAATTCTTTAATTTACTAGGTAGTTCAGAAAATATATGTTGTCCATTACCGCCATTCCTTTTCTAAACCCTGTATGATTCGGTGACTCGATCTTTTTTTTCAGCTTCTATCTTCAATCTCTCCGACAAAATAGATACATATACTTTATACAGTGTTGGCATCAACGTCATCCCCCTATAATCTTTATCCTCCTTTCCCTTTCCTTTCTTTACTATTGGTATAACTACTCCTTCTTTCCATAACTGTGGCCACCCCTCTCCTCTCCATACTCTATTACACATTATCCATGCCCATTCCTCTAGTTCCTCCCTCCATATTTCCATACTTTATTTGGAATCTCATCTATACCAGGTGCATTTCCATTCTTCATTATTCCTAAAGCTTAAAATATTTCCTCCAATCTATCATTTAAATATCTTGGCTTACTCTTTTTCTTTTTTTCTTTCTCTATTTACTACCTTCCATACCTCCTCCCATTATTGCCTCTTCTACTATTACACCTTCTTTTTGTTCATTCCTGTCCTTCTTATCTTTCCCTGTTATAAATTCATTTCTTACTCCCATCACCATTCCTCCATTGCTCTGCTCTTTTCATTCTTTCTCTTTGCATTTTGCACTTGCCATTTGGAACCTATTGGTAACCTTCTCCTTACTCTTTCCCCTCCCTTTTCATCTACCCATGTCTCCATCATTATGACTACATCCCATTGTGTCAAATTTCTCATAAACTCCCTATACTTTCTGTCCAATCCTGCTATATTTTAGTAACAAATCTTCCATTCTCCCCTACTTTCTTTTCACATCTTCTTTTTGCTTCTTACTATTTCTTATTTTTCTATCTCCCGTTCCTTCCTCTTCTAATTTTCGTGTACCTCATTTCTTTCTATCTGCTCCCTTTCTTCATCACAATCCCACCATACTCTGCCTATCTGAATTCTCCCATACTTAACCCATGTTCTCTTTCCCTTTTTTCTTTCCTCTTCCGCTATTTTCCTTCATTTATACTGCATCTTCCTTCCTACCCATGTCAAATCATCCTCTATTCTCTCTAGACTACCATATAATAACCTCTTCCTTGTCATCACCTCCCTCTTATGTTTCCATTTCTTTAGTTTTACCAGTACTATTATCTCCCCTCTTCGCACTTCCCTTCCTACATTTCGCATTACCTCTATCTCTACCTTAGCATCAATCCTCTTTAGTACTTTGTCCACCCCTTCCTTCATTTCCTTCCCCTCTAATCTGATACCCTTTATCACTGTTTAATTTTCTTTCTTTCCTCTATTTTCTTCCTATTCTTTGTTCTATTTTTCTCAGCCTTTCCATCTCCTTATTCCCACTCTCGCTCCCACCAGAATCCTCGTTCGAGCTTTCAAGTTTCTTCATCCTACCTCTCATCTTCTCTACCTTTTGTATTATTAACTTATTCCTGCTTCTCTAGTTTTTGCTCCAATGACTGCATCCTCTTTTCTAACATTTCCCTGATTTCTTCCCATTTTTTTATTTCTTTCTTAACTTCAGCCATTTCTCGCCTAATTTCCTTCTTTAATTCCTCTTCCCTTTTCCTGCTTTTCTTCATAAATCCTCATTACCCATATCATCACTTCTCGAATTTCCTTTAGTCTTTCCTCTTTCACCGACACTTCACTTTCATCTCCGCTACCGTCAGCACCCTTACTGTTATCGCTTTTCCCTACCAAACTCTGCTTTTCCGGCGGCGATCTAAACATTTTCTGGTATTTCACACTCGCTCCGATATCTTCCTTCTCTTCACTGCTTTCCTTCTCCCCTCTCTTCCTTTTGATAAATGCTTCTATGAACCCTACGCTTTTTGCTCTTAATCTTTCCTTTTCTATAGTTTTTTATACTTGTCCCTTGCCTTCCTTTCCTTTATCTCTTCTTTCGGCGTACTGAACACTTCCTGCTCTAACTCTGTTTTTTCCGCGGAGATACTCGCTCCGCTAGCCATTAATCAAATTCAAACTTTCCCGCCTTCTATACTTCCCTGCCTCTACCGTCGCTGTCTGGTACCTGTCTCGCCTTTCTTTGTCGCTACCCAACCTTGCTACTACCAATCCGTCAACACAGTCTTCCCATCCTGTCATAAATCTCCAAACAAACTTCCACACAAATCAGTCTCAATCCTCCAAAATATCTACCTCCTCTTTGCAATCTCACAATCCCTCAATTAGATCTCTCACCTACACACCCTTCTACACACTTCCACAATCCACTCACCTCAAATTTCACCACAATATCAGAAAAACTCAGCATCAACAATTCCCACTACTTTACACTTTCATGCCGGAAACGGAAGTCCCCCTAGCTGGTCTATCGGGTTATTTTCTGAATACTGACAGCTCTAACACCAGCGTAATAGTAGGGCTTCCCTGTGACAAGATGACTGAGGAATTTCGCGTGATTCAATCATTTACTCGTGACTTGGTAATTTTGCTTGACTTTAAATATTTTTGCTTAACCGTGCCCTAGTCGATTCGTGACTTTAAGTCATCTAGTGGGTCTTTAAAGTTTTAGTGGCTTGAACCATTTCTCGTGAATAAAAATCTTTGTAACATTAATTTATATCGCGTTTCTTTAAACCACTTCGCGTCATCCATTTTGTATCAACTAATTCTACAAAAAAATTTATTTGCACAAATTTACGGGGAAAAGATTGGTTTATTTGTATGTGATACAAATAAAAGATTGGGTTTTTTTTTACGTGACACAAATAGAAGAAATTACATCCAAATCCATTAAGCATGTATTTCTTTGCTGCCATTGGCCAAAAATTTATGAGTTATTTGTAGTAAGCAAACTTGATGGATACATATTTTCATTTGTTTTTGTGACAATTTTTACTGTGACCATTTTTATTGTCACAATTTGTATTGTGTAAATATTATTTCACGTAAAATTATTACTATACCCTGTTCAACGAGAGAATAAAATCGGCCGCGTAGTTTTTTTCTTAAGGGAGGCATGGACAAATTTTTTTCTTCGATGTACACCCAATCGCTGTTGAAGCGAAGCACAATTTTTTTAAATAGACTGACCCAAGTGCTCTCTGAAATTTTTTTATAACCTTCATTACGGCCGCCACTAAACGCTAGTCTGCGGGGATCCTATGCCTACATTTCACTTTCTTTGAAAAGCTGCGTGCAGAGAACGAAATTTCGTCTTTTTGGAATTTCGTTCTCTTGTTGAACGGAGTATATACACGTGCCTGTCATTTGTATTCAGAAGTATTATAAACTAATGCGTAATTTAGACATTTTTCTTCATAAAAGCACAGATTAAAAAAAAATAGTATTGATTCACTCCTAATTCGTGATTCATGATTACATTATATTTTCATGAGTATTTATTATAAAAAATGAACTTGTTGGCCTTTTTTCAACATGAAAGTAACGTTCTTTCACGAAAAAGTATTACTAGAAGCGTTGTCCGTTGCATTTTGTTGAAATGTTTCAGAACATAATAATATTTTTCATTTTTATATATAATTATGCAAAATCCTTTTTAATTGAGCCTTTTTTAACCCAAAAACACCGACTCTTCACATGGATATAATGATATACCTTATGCATTACGTTCAATTACATTGAACGCTAGTGGCACTAATATTTGTCATGTTATTGTTTATGAAAAATCTTTATGAAAATGTAATAAAGATTTGAATGCCGATTTGATGTAAGTGGATTCAAAATCGTTTTAAGTAATACTTTTTTGTGAAGAAACGGTGCTTTTAGGTAGAAAATAGAGTAATAGACTATAAATTGTGCAATTATTCGTCTGCCTTACGAAAATATATGATAGGAAAAAAATTACAAGCCTGTCACTTTTTTTGTCATTTTTTCACTGTAGTTTTTTAACAAACACAACAAAACGTTAGGAAAAAAGACAAGTAAAACTACAGCCGAAAATGATGTTTCCTAATTTGCCATAATTTTTGATAATATCGTGCACACGTCATTCACGTCGCTCACGTAATGTGGCCAATATTATATAAGCAAATTGAGTCTTTTAAAAAAATATTAAAAATTAAAAAAAAAACGAAAATAAATATCTCTTTCGTAATAATCACATTTTTATTGAAGTTAAGAATGCACCGTACAGGCATAAGCGATACACGAACGAGGTATGCAGTACAGTAAGTTTGAATATTATAAACCTTTAGCTAGATATCTTCTTTCGTGTGGAACTCGTATGATCGGAAAGAATTTCAGTAAGATAGGAGTCGGGCAATTGACACATGTCTTTCAAATAAATAAAATATGCTTCAAATTTAACTTCGACTGAATTACGCACATTGGTGTCCGAAAGTGGATAACTCTGGCATGTGCAGTAGTTATTTGTTTATATTTTTAGGTTATGTAACGCCGTGTGTCAGAAAATACACAGGAATCTCTACTGCCCATGCCAGAGATATCCGCGTTCTGACACCACTGATTAGGCACCCTGGTAATAGTTTTGGATAGAAAGTGATTCAAAACAATCGGAGGTATTTGAAAAATACAAATCAAACTGATTAGAAGTCAATGTGCAATCTATTTGAATCCCTATACCACCCAGAAAAAAAGAATCCATTAAAAAAACTACAGAATCGGTTTGCGACTATGTGAATCGGTCATTTTCTCAAGCAGCTTCGTATCTACCATGCACTGCAATGACCATTTCAAGCAAGGTTACATTGAATTGGTTTCCTTCTTTTTGAATGAGACCGACTTTTTTGGGGTTAAGCTTCCATATTTCACACGATTTTTTGAATTTATAAATTATCTAAAGATTAAAATAAATCATGCGCAGGTCTAGTAGATTCCTTTTACTATTTCAGTTATTAGTCTTTCACGGAATATACGTTAGTCAACAAAATATAACGACTAAAAGTCTTTAAAAAACAAGTCGGCGGCCATTGGGAATTCCAGTGACAGATACGCAATTCAAAAGCCTTTAAATCCCATTCAACAGAAGGGAATGGATTTTTGTTTCGTGGATAACAACAGGCTTAAAACGTACCCACATATTTAAATCCGTGTGAATTCGAGGTCTGCTAAATTGGGACGAATTTGGATTGCACACGCGGGTTGAAAGTGAGGTTTCAATCTACACAGAAAAAATGAAAAATAAAGTTGACATCGTTTAACTTCATTAAATTGGAGAGAAATGAGGATTCCCGTCCTTTAGTTGCTTTTTGTGTTTTTTGCTAAATGGTATTAAGGGCATATGACGCAGCTAAATACCTATATTACCGACCTTACTTTATCAGTTCACTGAATCTTTTTTTGGACCTAAGAAATTTTTTTGTAAATAAAATATCGAGCTGAAACTTTTGAAAATGTATTAGAGAAAATGTATTAGAACCGTCTAGAGCCTCGTCTAGTGGCCGCCAGGGTTCGTATTTTCGTGTACAACGTTACCTGCTGATTCCGATGGAATTGATAGTTGAATTTTTTTTTACATCTTTTATTATTAAGCTGTGTACTTAAACGTAGTTTTCTTTCGGCTCTTGCATTTTTCAAAGTTTGAGACCGATATTTTATGTATAAAAAAAGTTCGAACGTTCAAAAAATGTGGAGGTTTAGAAAAAAGATGAAATAATTTTCAGTGAAGTTCCTACCAAAATGCAGTACCTAAACGTACTTTATTGTACTCTAATACATTTTCCAAAGTTTCAGCTCTATATTTTATTCACAAAAAAGTTCTTATGTTCAAAAAAACATTCAGTGAACTGAAAACGTGAGGTCGGTAATATAGGTATTTAACTGTGTCACATGCCCTTAAATAAGTTCTAATTGAGCGGTTGGGTGCAAGAACGGCCTACTTGCATTTTTCGTAAGGTCGAAAGTCGAGTCCAGTCCAGTCACGTGACTAAGCTGCTCGAAAGATAAAACAGTGCGATTACGGGATACGCATTTACGCAATGACAGTTGAATGGAAGTCTTGATTCTTAGACTCTTTCATTAAGAAAACTTTGTCAAAAGAAAAATGTATCCGTAATAAGAAACGAAAGTGGTTAGTTGCAGCAAAATTATATTTGAAAACTCTGTACTAAATTACATTTACATTTAAATTAAGAAGTGATTTCGAAAATAAGAGGTACTCGATTATGTTTGTCGATATTCGACATTAATTGCCCTCAACTAAAGATTTGAACCAGACGTACTAATTAGAAATCAATTTAACTGAAATCACAAATACTTTTTTATTGATTTATCGAATATCGGAAGGTTTCCTCGGGACCTGCAGTGTTGAACGATGCAAAATATGATGTATCTTATTTTCAGTTTGGCAACTTCAACAGCTTCAAACAAATAGTAGAATTTTTAACCAACAGAGATGAATCCGGAAACAAAAATATACTAACTTTTGTTTGAAAATTTAATTATTTTGTTGAAAATTATACTATTTTGCTAGTCATATTTTTTTAGGTAAAGTTAATTATTTTCAATAGAAAAGTCAACTATCATACTTTTGGTTCAAAATAATTTTCTTTTGGTTAAAAATTCTACTGTTCGGTTACAAATTTAATTATTTAGTTGAAAATGTAATTACTTTGATCAAAGGTCAGTTTCTGTGGTCGAAAATTCAACTTTTTTCTTTAAAACTCGTCTTTTTGGAAAATTCGTTCTTTTAGATTAATAATTAATTTGTCCTTAGAAGAGTCATCTTTTTATTAAAAATTCATTTCTAATGGTTGAAAGTTATTTTTTTAAAGAGTTTTATTCTAATATTTTTGATTCCGAATGTATCTCCTTTGGTTAAACATTTCATTATTTTGTTGGATGTGCAGCTAATTTGTTAAAAAGTATTTTTTTATTGATAGATAATTCTTTTTATTTAAAAAGTTAACAATTATCAGGGTGGCCCTATCCGAGAGAAGTGGAGAACTGAGAAAAAGCTGAGAGAGAAATACTATACTTGGAGATTTTCCGTTTTTCATCATTTGCACGTTCCCTAAATTTTGAGAGTTTCGAATTAGAAAGCATATAATTTTAAAAGTGTTTAGAATAATCAAGCTTCAAATTGAAAAATCATAAAATTGGAAGATTTCAGATTAAAATTTCGAAAATAGGAGAATGTCAAAACATTAAAAACTTAATACGTCAAGATTAGTATTTTGGAAATTAGATAATTTAAAATTGATAGGAATTGAAATTGTATTGTTTATAATTAATAGCTTTCAAAATAAATAAACAATTAGAAATTTAAAACTTTTGAATTTGAATAATGTTAAACTCAAAGCAATTAAAATTTGTCAATCTGAAATTAAAAATTAAAATGAATTTTTCAAACTCAAAGCTTCTGAAATTCTAGAATTTTAAAATATTATAACATGAAAAAATTATAATTTATCATTTAAGCTGATTAGACAAATTTGTCTAAAATCAAAAAATGAATTGAACTATTCTAAAAAAAAACTTTCAAAATAAATTTTCAAATTAAAATTTTATTTCAGTTCTTTGAAGATAATGTAAATCGTTTACAAAGTAATAAGTTTTCAATTGATAATTAT
Source organism: Belonocnema kinseyi (assembly GCF_010883055.1). Lineage (NCBI taxonomy): Eukaryota > Metazoa > Arthropoda > Insecta > Hymenoptera > Cynipidae > Belonocnema > Belonocnema kinseyi. Next base: position 50,744,347 of record NC_046661.1, on the reverse strand, counting down.
ACTTTTCAAAATGCAATCAATTAAATTTCAAGTGCAAAATTAAAACTTATGAAAGAGAAAAATAAAAAATTTAGCGTTCAACATGAAAATTAAGAACTATAAAATTATAACCGTGTAAAATTACCGAAATTTTTCAATTACTGAGGTATCCATTTCAGATCATTTAATATTTCTCTTTTTTATTCTTAACTCAATTTTTAACTTTTTAATTTCAACTATTCCTTTAAATCATTATTCAGTCTGGAAATTTTCCAATGAAACATTGCTCAATATAAAATTATTTATTTGTTCAATTCTTCAACTAAAAAACAAACAATTTTATGACATTACATTGAAAATTGAAAATTAAAAAAATGCTACAAAACTAGATTGTTGTGATATGATTTAAATTTTTGAAATTGTACAATTTTAAGCATTTCAATTCGAAATTTCTTTATATTACAACTAAAAGTATTACATTCAAAACTGTCTATCAATGCTTTTAATATGAAATTTTTAAATATATAATAGCGGAATTGTCCTGAAGTTTTGAATATTTTAATTTAAAACTATAATATTGTGAAACTTTTAATTCTAAACTTTCAAAAACTAATTTAAGAAAAACTTTGATTTCAATGCCTCAAAGGTTAAACTGTTTTAGAATCGTGCACTCAAAACTCCGGAATGGGGCCACCCTGATTAGATTAAATTTCTCAAATAAAATAATTCACTTTAAACCAAAAAATATGACTTTTTAACAGAACAGCTGAACTTTCAAACAAAATAATTAAATTTTTAACCAAAGAGATGAAAAAGGAACCAGCAATATTATAGTAAACGTAAAAAAAAAACTTTCAGCCATCAAAGATGAAATTTCAATAAAAAAGATGAGTTTTCTAACCAAAGATTAATTATTAATCTAAAGAGACGGATTTTCTATACAAAAAGACGAATTTTCAAGAAACCATCTGAATCTTCGGCCAAAAAAGATGAGTTTTATTAAAATAGTTAAATTTTCAACAGTAGAATTAGTCCAGGCGAATTAACTTATTTTAAGGCAAAAAAAATAAATAAAATTGTTAACAGCACTTGGTCAATTGAAAATGGTAAAGTGGCTCACAATAAACGTAGAAAAGAAAAATGCTTGAGCAGGGGTGTGGCGGGGTTGATTCGGGAGAGGTTAAAAGGGGTGAAAATGATATTATTGTGATTTTCGGAAAAAGTTGACGTCAGAGAGAAATGTGTTTTACAGAAAACATATAGATTATAAAGAAATCTACAACTTTTATATCAGTGACTTTATCAGGTAACCTCGAAATGCCCGAGAAAAATACTAAAACCCGTGTTTTCTTTTTTTTCATTTTTTATTTTAAATTTCCGCAAAAATAATTTTTTTGTTGACGAAATTAAATGAAAGTATACCTTTTTCTGTCTTTAATATTCATAATTTTTTTTTAGATGGAAGATTTAATTGGTTTCCGAGATAATCATTTGTTCCGGTCCGAAACACTTTTTTTCAAATTAAATTTGTCCTTCAAAAAATCATCGTACAGAGTGCTTTCAGGTCTAAATTTCTTTTTTTGACATATACTTTCTAATGAAATGAAAAAAAATATAGTCCCTATTGGAGAACATGCTCAAAAATGGAAAAAAATCGAAAAGTGACTTTTGCCACAATCAATTTCTCACTAAGTGTTGGTAATTTGTTTAAATTGTAAAATATATTAAAAAACTGATTAAAATTAAAAAACTGATTAAAAAACTTTCAATAAAAAAATATGACTGTTTAACAAAAAAGTTGAATTTTCGATAGAAAAAGATAACTTTTTAAAAGAATAAATAAATTTTCAGCCGCACTTCCAACAAAATAATTAAATGTTTAACCAAAAGAGATACATTCGAAATAAAAAATATTAGAATAAAACTTTTTAAAAAATTAACTTTCAACCATTAGAAATGAATTTTTAATAAAAATATGACTCTTCTAAGGATACATTAATTATTAATCTAAAAGAACGGATTGTCCAAGAAGACGAGTTTTAAAAAAAAAAGTTGAATTTTCGACCACAGAAACTGACCTTTGATCAAAGTAATTACATTTTCAACTAAATAATTAAATTTGTAACCGAATAGTAGAATTTTTAACCAAAAGAGAATTATTCTGAACCGAAAGTATGATAGTTGACTTTTCTATTGAAAATAATTAACTTTACCTAAAAAAATATGACTAGCAAAATAGTATAATTTTCAATAAAATTATTAAATTTTCAAACAAAAGTTAGTATATTTTTGTTTCCGTATTCATCTCTGTTGGTTAAAAATTTGCCTATGTGTTCGAATCTGTTGAAGTAGCCAAACTGAAAATAAGAGACATCATATTTTGCATCGTTCAACACTGTAGGTCCCGAGGAGACCTTGAGATATTCGATAAATCAATAAAAAAGTATTTGTGATTTCAGTTAAATTGATTTTTAATTGGTACATCTGGTTCAAATCTTTAGTAGAGGGCAATTAATGTCGAATTTACACAAACATAATCGAGTACCTCTTATTTTCGAAATCACTTTTTAATTTCAAATTTAAATGTAATTTAGTACAGAGTTTTCAAATATAATTTTGCTGCAACTATCCACTTTCGTTTCTTTTTACGGACACATTTTTCTTTTGTCAAAGTTTTCTTAATGAAAGAGACAAAAATAAATTAACAGAACAATGTTGTAAAAATGGGACTACCAAATACGAATAACGAAAGAGCTATAAAACATAAAATGAATTTCTTTTTCTGCAATATTATTTGAGTACATAATGCTTCACAAAAGTTCAGAGTCAAGTGCTAGACTTAAACGCATTGCTAATTTTTAATATACTTAAATAAAGAACATAATATTCTACGCGTGTAATAATATTGTACATAACCTCATATCCAATGAAAAAATTAGGACTATCATCCTGACAGTCCTAACACTTTTGTGCTTTTAACCACTTATAAAAAACATTGAAAAATGTTGCCTTATTAAGCAGTCTCATGATTTGTTTATAAAAAAAAAACTCACGAGATGTTCCAACACTTGACTCTTCTCCTAACTCAACTTTTGTGTTTACAAATGTTACGAATCTAAGAATCAAGATTTCCATTCAACTGTCAGTGCGTCAGTGTCTCCAGAACGTGGGATTTTTCGGCCCCCACCACTCTCCCATCTGGGAGCGACTCATTCAAACGTAGCGTGTCGGTGAGACGAGATCCCAGCCGCGTGTGAAGCCGAAAATGCACGAGCAGGAACCCGAGCTCTCCCGACCTCACGAAGGGCGATCTAGCTGCTCCTCAAATTTATTCAGGTTTCAAAATCCCGAGTTACCTTAGAACCATTATGCTTATTGCGAACAGGCAAGTATAATTGACTTAATGTAAATAGATATAGGGGACATGATTTCTAAGTCTAAAATGTTTCGAATTTAGTGTTGCATGCTTTAGTCATATTTTTAGTAAACAATGGATATTTAACAAATAAAAAACAAATTTTCGACAAAATAGCTCAATTTTCAACTAAAGAAATTACTTTTAAAAATACATTTTTTAACCTAAACATTGTAGTTTATACTGAAGTTTGCAGTTGAAAAAAATAATTTTTAAACCCAAATAAATTCGAATTTTCATCAAAAGAAATTAATTTTTATCTAAAACAAATTAATTTTTATATAAGAATGATTCGCCAACAAAGAAGATAAATTTATAACTAAAAAGAACATTTTTCAAGAAAGAAAAGTGTTAACAAAATTTTTCAATTTTCGTCTATAGAAACGAATTTTGAACCAAAAAAAATAAGTATGCGATCAAAAATGGAACAGTTAAATTTTCAGACAAAAAATGGAATTTTCAAGGAAAGAAATTAATTTTCAACTAAAATTATAATGTTTCAACGAAAAATTGAATAGATAAATTTTCAGTTGAAAAATAATTATCAACCTCAAAAAATCAAAGTTTCAACAAAATATTTAAATTCCCAAGCATAAAATTTAATTTTCAAACCAATAACTTTCTACCGAAAACAGAAATTCCAAATTTTCAAAATCAATTTTAAAACAACAAAAATTCTTGTTACAAAAATAGATAAATTTTCAACGAAAAACGGTTACATTATCAGTTTAAAAAGTCAATTTACAACCATCAATTTTTCAGCAAAATAGTTTGATTTCAAAAAAAATAGATGAACTTTCAACCATTTTATACCAAAATAAAAGAGGTTTCAACGAAACATACATTTTCATCCAAAGAAATGAATTATTCATTAAAATAAATGAATTTTTAAACAAGAAGAATAATTTTCTACCAAAAAAGAAGAATTTTTGACTAAGAAAGGTCAATTTCCTACGGAAAAAAATCAACCAAAAATGATACAATTAAATTTCTAGTATAAGAAAATGTTTTTTCAACAACAAAAAAATCTAATTTTCAACAAAACAGTTAAATTATCATCGAAAATAGTTATTTCAAACAATTTTAATTTTACAACAGTTTCATTTTCGATGGAAGAAATGAATTTTCAACGTAAAAATGTTTTAGAAAAACACACAATCGAATTTACTACAGAATAATTCAATTTTTAAACATATAGTTAGATTTTCATTTAAAAAATTATTTTTCAAGCAAAAATAGAATGGAATGAATTCTGAGAAAATAAAAAAAAATCACAATTTTTTAAAATTATTTCGTAATTTTTCCATATTATATAATTTTAGAAAAAATAAGGAATTAATTCTTATTAAGCCTTCTTGCGCAATTTTGTCGCACCACTTTTTTGTTGTGTTTATGTTGGTTTGTAAAATTTGCTTTCAAATTTTAGTAAGTTTACGAGATTTTCAAAAATTTTGAAACGATTAAAAAATAATTAAAACTTGCGAAAAAATCAGGAAAAATTTGAATAATTCTTAAAAATTAGAAGATTAGCAGGTCTGAAAATATTAGAAAAAGGAATTATTTTTCTAATAATCGTTTGAAAATTTTTGTTAATTCTTATTTACAAAAATGTACTTTAAAAAAAATCAAAAAGATTTTGAAACACATCAAACGATTTCCCAAAATTTAAAAGAAGAGTGTAGAAGATTTTAAAGCAAAATGTTATAATTTGATAAGATTGAACATCTTGAATGCTTTTTTAAAATTTTAGGAAAAATCTAGTAAGTCGAAAATATTTTTTTTTTTGAATTTATTTTGCTTTAAACGTATTAGAAATATTTAAAAACTTGAAAAAATGTCTTAAAATTTATCAATTTTTCTTTGATATCTTCCAAACTTCTAAATGTCCTAAACATCCTTTAAAAAGACTCGAATTTTTCTAATATTTTTTTTAATACAATAAAATAACCAAATTTAAAGTCCTCTAGGTTCTTTGTTGATACATCTCATTTCATGCTATTTTAGGCTATATTCACAATTTTGAGGATTTTAAGAGAAAAAGCCGAAAAGTTATTAACTTTACCTCATCTAAAAGACTAATCATTTGACAAAAATGTTGTTAAATTTTCCTTGGAATGTGGTGTGGAATGAGATTTCATTTAAAAATGTGTGGGATTTTCTGAACAGAAAACTGCATGCATTTCTGGACTTTTTCTTATTTTTATTTTTTAAGTGTATTTTAATCTGCCTTTGTTTGGTGAAAAATCATATGCTGAAAAACGATAAGAGAAATATCTATTTCTTCAATTTAAACTATAATTTGAAAGGTGATTCTTCATAGTATTTTACTAACTAATGGAGATATTTTTATAAGTTTATTCCTGAAATGTATTCCCTGAGGTCAAACATGGTACAAAAATATCGTACAATTTAAAAAACACCAACTATTTACAGGAATTTTTTCAATAAAAATCAATGTGTATCATATTCAAATAAATTTTGGTAATATTTATAAAAGTTTTATTATTTTTAATTAAAAAAATTAACGTATAAAGAGTACAGTTTTTATTTGAAATTTCACGACGGCTTTTTGTACCATGTTTGACCCTCGGCCAGAATCAAGGAAAAATAATCTAAAAATATGTTGATTAGTTATTAAAATGCTACAAAGACTTACCTTAACCATTTTTTCTCTTTTTATATTCATGAGATATTTCCTCATAAAATAAATTTTGTTGTATTTATTTTACAATTATTTACAATCAATTTCCAATTACAATTATTTTACAATTAAAATAAAATTGTAAATGCTAAATTTTGTAATTTTGAAATAAGTATTTTAAGGCATTAAATATGTAGAAATGTAGAAAAGAATGTCCTTATAATCTTCTCAATTTTCCCAAGCATTTTAAGAAACTATATTTATTCTCCTGAAACCTTTCGAGATTTTTTTACAGTTCCTAAAGTTTATCTTGCGTTTCTAAAACACTTCTAAAGTTTAAATTTGTTTGAATTTCATCAAGACTACTGAATACTTCCTGAATTCACTTGATTATTTCTTTTTTTTAACTTTTTAATCTTATCAAACTGAAGCATTTTGCTTTAAAATCTTCTGCACCCTTCTTTTAAATTTTAGAAAATCGTTTGATGTGATTAAAAATGTGCTTGAATTTTTGTAAGGTACGTTATTTTAAAAAAAAATTATTAAAAGCTATCACACGATTATTAGAAAAATAATTCTGTTTTTCTAATCTTGTCAGACCTTTCAATCTCTAATCTTTAAAAATTATTCAAATTTTTAAAGATTTTTTTAATTCTGCAAAATTAAAAAATAAATTCCTTTAAAGTTTTTCAGATGCTTTGAGAATATTTGAAATTTTTTGCAATGTTTTGAAATGTTTAAAAATAATCTTTTCAAATTAATTGTAGGAAATAAAAAATTATGTTAATTATTCCTTTAAAAATCTTTACCAGTTTTAATTATTTTCGAATCGTTTCAAAATTTTTGAATATCTCTTAAACTTCCTCAAATTTGAAAGAATGATGTTTTCTGTTAGAATTCATTCCAAAACAATTATTTACATTTTTTCCCAAGGAGTTACTTTCATTATCTTTGATTATCTGAAAGTCCTTCGTTTATCGACCTTTATTATTAGTTTTTCATTTTACATACATATCTATTAAATCTTATCAAAATTTAATATAAAAGTCTGAAATGTTAAGTGTATTTAAATACTACAATTTTTAATGTTTTTATATTTTTAGAAATAATTCAACAAATCATATGTGTAATTAAAATAAACTTTTTTTAAATATCATTGAAATTATTCCAAGTTATCTTTTTTGAATTTTCAAAATTTATGTAATTACTTATTCTGATTGGAAATAATTGAACCTCTTGCGATTAAAATTGGGGATTCTACTTGAGAAGAAATGTGCTGAAAGTAATTTTTTAAAAATCATTCAAATTTTAATTTTAAAGACTGATAATTGTACACAATTTCCAGGCGCATCTTTCTTATTCTTCTACAACAATTTTTAGGTTTTTCAGTTTTTTTAAATCAGTTTATCCTACGTTTCTAAAACTCGTCTGAACATTGAATTCTTTGTTAATCTCATCAATTCTACTCAATATTTATTGAATTTATTCGATTATTTGCACTTTTTAAAAGTTTGTAATGTTATCGAATTAAAAAATGTTGATTTTAAAACCTTTTACACACTTTTTCGAAATTTTAGGAAATTGTTTGGTGTGTTTAAAAATCTTCTTTAATTTTCATTTAAAGCAAATTTTTCAAATAAAAAATTATTTAAAATTTTCACACGTTAATTAGGAAAATAATTCTTTTTTTCTAATCTTGTCAGGTCTTCTAATCTTCAATAATTATTCAAATTTTTCCTGATTTTTTTTTATTTTGCAAAATTAAACCAAAAAAATTACCTTTAAAATTTTGCAGATACTTTGACAATTTTTGACGTATTTTTGAATGTTTCGAAACGCTCTAAAATAATATCCTAAAATTAATTTTTCGGAATAAAAAATTATTTTAATTACTTCTAGGAACCTAAAATAATTTTTTTCATTTTCATGAAAACTTACCAAATTCTTTAAAAATCTTTACAAGTTTTAATTTTATTTGAATCCTTTCAAAATTTCTGAATATCTCTTAAACTTTCTCAAATTTGAAAGTAGATTTTTAAAGAAACATATAATTTTTAAAATTGTGTAACAAAATTGCACAAGAAAGCCTAATAAGAATTATGTTCCTTAATTCAAGATTTGAAAAAACTGACTCATAATCTTTTAAATTTTTCCAAGAATTCTAAGAAAAATAGTTTTACCTCCTTGAAATCTTTCGGAATTCCTGTAAAGTTTCTAAAGTTTATGTTTGAATTCTTGAAAAATCTAATTTTCTAACAGAATTTAAATTTAAAATTCGATTCGAATCTCTTCAGTTCTTCTTAATATTTCTTGCATTTACTCGATTTTGATGTATTTATTATAATCTTACCAAATTGAAACATTTTGCTTTTAAATCTTCTACAGTCTTCTTTTAAATTTGAAGAAATCCTTTCACATTTTTAAACTCGTTTTTCTAATATTCTCATAAAGTACGCTTTTGAAAATAAAAATTAATTACAAATTTTCCTACCAATCTTGAAAAAGTCCTATTTCTAATCTTGTCGGATGACCTTCTAAGCCTTGTAATCATTAAAAACTATAAAAATCTTTTCTGATTTTCTTTGAAATTCGGCAAAATGAAAAAGATTGCTTAAAATCTTCAGATTCTTTATTGATCATTTTAAACATAGTTTAAAATGGATTGGATTTTTTTAAAAACAATTTTTCAAAATAAAAAATTATATTAATTATTCGTAAAAACCTAAAAGAATTTTTTCATTTTGTGAAACCTTAGAAAATTCATTAAAAAATCTTTACAAATTTGAATCATTTTCTAATCGTTTCAAAATTCCTGAATATATCTTAAGCTTACGCAAATTTGAAAGCACATTTTTTAAACAAAAATAGATTTAAAAAAAAAGTGCAATAAAATTGCGCAAGAAGGCTTGATAAGAATTAATTTCCTTATTTTTTTTCTAAATTTATAGAACATAGCAAAATTGCCTGAACTTTCATTCTGTTGACACCCTGCGAAATTCAGTTTATTTAAAAACTCTTCCAAATAGCCAGTTAGCCATCGAAAACGAATCGTGAAGTCGGGCGGGCCCGGGATCGTGCATTTTCGGCTCTATAGGAGGTTCGCCTACGCAACATATAGTAGAGCCGACTCACCGACACGCTACGTTTGAATGGGTCGCTCCAAGATGGAACAGCAGTGGAGTCGAAAAATCCCACGTTCTGGAGACACTGCATTGCGTAAATCATAGACATATAAAGTCTAGACCAACAGTCTCTTTGATCCGCCGACGCTCCTGTTTAGAGAGAGAGAGAATGAGTCAAGCGAGGAGTGCCGTCTCTTTCTAACACGGGTCACGTGGTACAACCTCACTCGAGTGAGGTTGTACACACACGAACAAAAGAGTGAAAAAAAGCTCTATGGCGAAAATTAGACAAATGTGGAATATTATAAAGACGAATCTAAAATTACTATAAAGTGGAGAAATGTTCGTTAGAAAATAGAAATTTATGCGCAGCCGGTAATTTTACCAGTCTGGGAAATTTTACCATGTAGAGCGTGAGACCTTTTTTTACACACTCTGAACGTAGTGATTTTCAACAAGTTGTATGAATTCATTCAAAGTCATTAATCAAACCTGTAAGATACGTCATTCTAAATAGCATGTGGAAATTTGTTTTCTAGCCTGTTACTTTATGGGTCTAAAGTGACATTTTACATGTGCAAATTTACACTTTGAAGTGCAACTTTAAAACATTTTTCACAGTGTACATCTTTACCGAAATTTGCTTACTTCAGCGTGACGTAGTAGACGATATCAGAATTATTTTCCTAACTTCGGTGAGACTTTCAAAGGAATAAAACGTAAACTTGATACTTAACGTATTATTTGTAATTTTTAATTTATTTATTAAGTCCCTAAGGCTAAAGAGCCCTCGAAGGAACAAGGGATACATTTACTAAAAGCAAAGATATCAGGTCCTAGATACGGCATGG
>NC_046661.1:50728868-50734239 GCF_010883055.1 Belonocnema kinseyi | reverse complement strand
ATGATAATATCATAATTAAGCATGTGATATTATAATTATATACAGAATAGAATACAATTTATTGTCTTCATTGTATACTTTTACAAATTTTTATTATATTATTTGCTCTCTTAGAATTTTTACCTGAACAGATAATAATTAAATCATTAAATCATTGCATCACAGAAAAAACAAAGAATAAAATTTATTGCAGAAAATTTTTTAGAGCGATAAAGTTTTGTTTAGCCAACTTCACACCTTTCGAAAAACATGTGTTCGTCATGGAAATCCAAAGAAAGTTTAACCGACAGTTGTGTAAAGTTTATCCTGTGAAGTTAATTTTTTTTTGCAGAGAATCTTTCGTCGGAAATCGGTTTAAAGTTTATCTTCTGTTTTTTCTGTGATATTTCTGTGTCTATATTACAGTTCTTGTCCTTAGGCTATATTTCTCCTCTATATCACTATTTTATTCGATATTATAATTATATTCATATTAACATTAATTAGCTGTAAATGATTGTGCTGGGGTTTTTCAGCGTTTGATTTATCTATTAAACCAAAAAAGTTTAAACAGCCTCCGGACTTTAGAAATTATAAAATTTCTTTATGAGAATCATTTGCAATTAAGCAATTACAAACTATAGCTTCCTACAATTTGGTTATATTATACTTTTTTCATGACTACTTGGGACTTCGATTTTTAAGATTTAAAATTGCTAGAAATTTTAAAAAGTGTTAATACAAAATTTTGTACTTGTTAGTACTTATAATTTGTAATTGTTTTATTTTAAATGATTCTCATAAATAAATTTTCTAATTTTTAAAGGCTATTTGAATTTTTTCGATTTAATAGATAAATTCAACTACCAACGCTTAACACTCTATCACAATCATTTACAGTTAATTAATATTAATGTTAATATCAATATCTGTTGAGATAATATCATCATAATTATAATATCATATATAGTTAATTATATATAATATTAATTCTATTATAATGCACCCTCATTATAATTATTTTTTTCAAATTTTCATCTCCTAACTCAAAATTTTAATTATTTTTTAGAATTCCTTTTCCCGGATCTGAATTATAATTTTTTCAAAAAATCTCTAATTCAATTCAGAAATACATACAATTGCTTTAAAAAATTTCATGTTTCAATTCAAACTTTTAAATCTGAAAATGATTTATTTGAGGTGAAAATCTTTTGGATTCTAAACTTTTAAAACTGAAGCTTGACAAACTTTTAATTCATACATATTTCATCTAAACGCTCAATAATTCATGCGTATAAAATAAACTTTTAACACCTTTTACTTTTACAATTTTTTTATCAAATTATGGTATAATACGAAATTACAAATTTTAAATTTTTACGACTTTAACATTTTAGAGATTTCTGGTTAAAAATTTAAATAATGCTATTATTTTTAAGGTTCAAAATAATAATACTGAAAAAAAATTTCAGTTCTTAAGAATAAAAATTGAACGATTAAACCAATTTTTTAACTAAAAACTTCTAAAAATAAAAGTTAACTTATTTTTATTTTAAGTTGTTCCAGATTAATATTTTTTCATTGTTATTTATACATAAAAATTTGTGTTTACGAATTGAAAATGTTAAAAAATAACTGATTAACAAAATAATTGAATTTTCAACTAAATAAAAAAGAGAAAAACAATTTTCCAAGGCGAAATAGTTACATTTTTAACCAGAAAGATAAATTTTTTAACTGAAATTAATAATCTTCAGCCAATAACTGGAATTTTTCTATTGAATTCTAAGCCCAAAAAAATTAATTACAAAAAAAACTTTCATTTTCAAGCGAATAGTTACATTTTTAACTAAAATGTTGAATCTTCGACAAAAAAGTTTAAATTTTTAATTAAAAACTGTTAAACTCATCCAAAAATATATAAATTTTACACAATAGTTGACTTTTCAGTCAATAAGGATTTTTTTTTTAAGTGTTCAATTTCAATGCAAAAAAATGATTTTTTTACAAAACAGTGTAAAGCTTTTTTGAACGGAATAGTTCAAAGACTTCTGGTTAAAAAAAAATAAACCAACGCTATTATTTTTAATGTTTTAAATTGAAGACTAAATCAATACATTTTTAAATGTTAAGGACTAAATCATTTTGATCAATAAAAATGGATTAATTACAATTCTTTTTTAATTGGAAACTTTTTAAATTATAAATTGAATTCTTATATTAAGTTGCTTTATATTATTAATTTTTACATTTTCATTTATAAATCCAAACTCAAAAGTTTTATCGACGAATTGACAATCTTGAAAATCGAACTGTCTAACAAAACATTTTAATTTTCAACTAAAAAAATAATAGCTTTGGTTTATATTTTTTAAGCAGAAGTCTTTGAACTATTCGGTTTAAAAAAAAGTTTACACTGTTTTGTAAAAAATCCTCTTTTTGGCTTTGAAATTTAACAATTTAAAAAAAAATCCTTCTTGACTAAAAAGTCAACTCTCGTGTAAAATTGATATATTTTTGGATGAGTTCAACAAGTTTTAATTAAAAATTTAAACTTTTTTTTGTTGAAGATTCATCATTTTAGTTGGAAATGTAACTATTTGTTTGAAAATGAAAGTTTTTTTTTAAATTAATTTTTTCGGGCTTAAAATTCAATTGTTTTGTAGCCAATTTTTCTTTCTGGTTTGAAAATTCATCTGCTTTGGGAGAAATTTCATCTTTTATCTATAAAAACTTAACTATCTGACTGAAAATCTAATTGTTTTAATTGAGAATTTTTTAATTTTTCTATGAAATTTGTCTTTTTTTGTTGGATTAATTTTTCTTCGTTTTAGAATACACAATTTTTTAGTTAAAATTTCAACTACTTGACTAAATTTTAAATTTATTTGTAAAAAGTCGAGTTTTTGGTTGAAGATTATTGATTTCAGGTAAAAAATTCGTCTGTCTGGTTGAAAATGTAACTATTTTGTTGCAAATTTGTATTTCTCTTTTTTTTTAGCTTAAAATTCAATTATTTTGATAGTAAGTTAATTTCGTACATTTTCAATTAGTAAACTCAAATTTTTATCTATAAATAACAATGCAAAAATATTAATCTGGAACAACTTGAAATAAAAATAATTTTACTTTTATTTTTAAAAGTTTTTAGTTAAAAAATTTGTTTAATCGTTCAATTTTTAATGTTACGAACTGAAATTTTCTTTAAATATTATCATTTTAAACCTTAAAAATAATAGCGTAATTTATATTTTTCAACCAGAAATCTCTAAAATGTTAAAGTCATAAAAATTTTAAATCGATAATTTCGTATTTTAATATAATTTGATCAAAAAATGGTAAAATTAAATGGTGTTAAAAGTTTGTATTTTATACGTATGAATTATTGAAGGTTTGAATGAAATATTTCTGAATTAAAAATTTGTCAAGCTTTAATTTTAAAATTCAAAAGATTTCCACCTCAAATAAACCATTTTCAGATTTAAAAGTTTGAATTTTCTAATTTCATCCTGAATTTTGAATTGGAACAGGAAATTTTTCGAATCAATTGTATGTATTTCTGAATTGGATTACAGATTTTTTGAAAAAACTATAATTTTGATCTGGGACAAGGAATTCTTAAAAAGAATTAAAATTTTGAGTTAGGACATGAAAATCTGAAAAAAGAAGTAGAACCAGGGTGCATTATAATAGAATTAATACTATATATAATTAACTATATATGATATTATAATTATAATAATATTATCTCAACAGACATTGATATTAACATTAATATTAATTAGCTTTAAATGATTGTGCTACAGTTTTAAGCGTTGGAAGTTGAATTCAAATAGCCTTTAAAAATTAGAAAATTTATTTATGAAAATCATTTAAAATAAAACAATTAGAAATTATAAGTACTAACAAGTACAGAATTTTGTATTAACACTTTTTAAAATTTCTAGCAATTTTAAATCTTAAAAATCGAAGTCCCAAGTAGTCATGAAAAAAGTACCATATAATAAAATTCTAGGAAGCTATAGTTTGTTATTGTTTAATTCCAAATGATTCTCAAAAACAAATTTTATAATTTCGAAAGTCCAGAGGCTTTTTAGACTTTTTTGTTTTAATAGATAAATCAAACGCTGAAAACCCCCAGCACAATCATTTACAGCATATATTATTTACAGCATATATATTTTTATTTTTAAATTGTGCAAAATATTCAAATATCATTAAAATTGCCAATTTATTTAATTTCTTTCAAATGCGGATCAATATATAAATAAGACTATTATAAAATAACATAATTATAATATTATCATTAATAATATATGTATTTATTTATATATATAATAGTATTAATATTCATATCATTTATATTTTATGCTTGAAATAACGTAACCTCAAAATATGCGCATATAAAAAGGCGCGCGAAGTATTCAAATCATTAGAATCACCAGCATCGAAGTCTGGAATTATGAAAATCTTAATCGCTTGATTTTATTTCAAAGAGGATAGAGATATAAATGGAACCGCCGAAGTATTCCGACCGGCAATCGTGCACCTTCGAGTTTTCAAATTCAGAAGAGGAGAAATAGGTTGCGCGCGCAACCCAGTCATTTATACCGCCTCCTTCTATATTCACACGGACATAGCCCTATCATAGTTTTGGACCACATCTCGTTTCAGATGTGGGATCACTGAGTTAGATATATACACAGGGTGGACACGCTGGGGCTTACATACATGGCGAGTTGAATGCTACCCGAATTGCACAACAGCAGAGGAGAAGCCATTATACAGGGTTATTTTCATATTTCGCGCCTTTAAAGTTTCATTCGGATCGGCCATTCGGTCCAGTCCGTGCATCTTCGGATCAAGTTTACAATAGTCTCCATGGTTGCGTTCGAAACTTCAAACGGATACAAGAGTCAAAACAATATAGGTTATCTTATATAGTAATTACAAATAATAAAAGTGTTTATTTATAATTAAGTGAGACATGTGAACTGAGAAGTAAACGTCATTTTTTCTGTGCCAATAACATTATAGAATAGCTGCTAAGTGACAAATACTATAAAATAGTAATAATATTCTGTGCTTCCAGTGAGCGAAGAGTCAATGGTGTTTAACGCTTCTTTTTACTGAATAAAAAAGGTATGTTATGAATACACAGGATAGTTCTTAAATAAAGTGAATGAAATATTACATGCGTAAACTTTAAATTAACATTGTCTACATTTACTGACAGCGATTAGGGAAAACAGGTGAATCTGAACATAACCGCTTGAAGTTTCGAACGCAACCATGGAAACTATCATGAACTTGATCTGAAGATGCACGGCCTTGGCCGAATGGCCGATCCGAATGCAAGTTTAAAGGCGCGAAATATGAAAATACCCCTGTA
>NC_046661.1:50727210-50728768 GCF_010883055.1 Belonocnema kinseyi | reverse complement strand
CGCTTAAGAAATTCAACTTTTTGTAGATAATTCGTCTTTTTGACTTTAAAATTAAATAATTTCGTTTAAAATTCATGTATTTTATTTGAAATTTGTCTTTTTCTGTGGATCATTACTTTTCTTGGTCGAAAATTCATCTGATTGGTTGAAAATTCAACAACATTGTTGAAAATAAATTTTTTTCGTTAAAAATTATTTATCTTTATCTGAAAATGTAACTATTGTAGGATTGATTAAAAATTAATCGTATATATTGGTTAAGTTTGAAAATTTTTTTTGATAGAACTTTAATCTTCTTGGTCAAAAATTCACCTTTTTCCTTGAAAATTTAACAATTTTGTTGAAAATTCGTTTTTTCCTAGTTCAATTCAATTTTTTATCACAGCTTTTATCTGGAAATTCAACTATTCCATTTTTGGTTAAATTTTATCCTGTGAATTGTATTAGTTAAAACACCAATTATTTGTTAGAAAATTAATTTATTTGTTTTCGATGATGACTTGAAATATTATTTCAGTCTAAAAAAATCTATTTTTAACCCGTTCAATATGAAATTTTTTAATTAAAAAAAGAATATTTCGTTAATTATCAGCAATATTTGACCGTTCATTTAAAACAATCGATTACAAACAACTGTAAAAAACTATACAAATTTGAACCGAATGGTTCGAAATAGAAAGCCTTAAATTGTTAAATTTGTAATGAGCTAAATTTTAAGTTCAAACACTACAATTTTAATTTAAAAAAAGATTCAGAATGAATTTAAAACTTGAAATTATTTCAAATAATTTGAAACAAGATTTAGACTTTTCCAGCTTTAAAAAAAATAAGCTTTTTGAGAATTGTACAGTATTTAAAAAGAATAACAAAAATTGTTCTGATTGCTAAGAACATTGAAAATGATTTTTTATTTTGACAAATAAATTTTAAGTGAGTATTTGAAAACATTTAAAAAAAAAAGAATTGAAAAAAAAGAATGTAACTAATACAATGTACAGGATGAAGTTTCAATCTAAAATTGAATAGTTCAATTTCCAGATAAAAGCGATTAATTTTTAATCAATCCTAGAATAGTTACATTTTCAGATGAGAAAAAAGAAATTTTTAATCGAAAAAATAAATTTTCAATAAAAATGTCAAATTCTCAACCTATAACATAAATTTTCGACAAAGAAAATCAATGATCTACAAAAAAATACAAAATTCAAACAAAATACATGAATTTTCAACGAAATTATTTCATTTTAAAGTCAATAAAACGAATTATCTACAAAAAGTTGATTTTTTTCAGCGAAAAATCTGAGTTTTCAATCAAAGAGTTAAACTTTCAACCAAATAGTTAAATTTGCAACCATAATTGAAAAACCTTGTTAAAAAAAAGTATTTTTTTTTACAAAGTAGTTCAACTCTTAGTGAAATAATCTACTTTTAAACCCAAGAAGATGTACAGTTCATATTTAACCAAACAATTGCATTTCAAAAAGAGTATTATCTACAAAAAGCTGAATTTTTAACCTAATTTAAAGGCAAATAGTTGAATTTTCAACTATAATTATGA
>NC_046661.1:50712039-50727110 GCF_010883055.1 Belonocnema kinseyi | reverse complement strand
AGCAGATAGAGATATAAATAGAACAGCCGAAGTGTTCCGACCGGCAATCGTGCACCTTCGAGTTTTCAAATTCAGAAGAGGAGAAATGGGTTGCGCGCGCAAGGCAGGCATTTATATCGTCTCCTACCATATTCACACGGACATAGACGTGTCATAGTATTGGACCACGTCTCGTTTCAGATCTGGGATCACTGGTACATGGGGGATCACTGATCTAACTACATTTTCGACTATATCCAGGTGCTGCCCTCTTCAACTTTTCATCATTTCTATGGCAGCCGCGTCCTCCAAGCACATTAGTTGGCGGGTGGGGCCGGGGCGCACACCGAAAGTTGTTGAATTCCAAACCGACGTGATTTTCTGTTTCTCGTTCTCGCGTTCGCCTTCGCCATCACTATAGCAATCTTTGCTATAGTTGAGTCGGTCGACTGGCTCTGTGCGGCCTGTACGCCAAAAATGTCATGAATACTGAATTACCTAATTATATTCGAATTAAAGAGTATAAAAATATTCTATTTATTATTATTTTAAAATTTTGAGACAATAAATAAATGTAAAAAAAAATCTTTTCGTACTTTAGAATTTGAGTGAAATTTCTCAAATTATTTTAAAAAACTAAACTTAAAATTTAAATGAAATTAAGATAAATTAAAAAATTAAATAAAATTTAGTTAAATTCCAAATTAAATAAAATTTAGTTGAATTAAAAATTTTAATCAAATTTAGCTAATTTCAACATTTAAGGAAATTTAGGTGAATTTAAGAATTAAATCAAGTTTAGTTAAATTAGATTAATTTCTCGTCAGGTTTCTTTTCAAAGAGATATTTTCTAGATACTAAGTAAATCAGTTTTAAAACAATTCTATTCGTGCTTTACTATTTATTGTAGTGCAATTTTTAAAATTATTTTGTAAAACTTAATTTAAAGATTGAATACAATTTAGGTCATTTCAAAAAGTGAATATGTTTTAGTTAAATTCAAAATTTAAGTAAAATTTAGTTGAATTTAAGTAAATTTCAGTTAAAATTGTAAATGTTGGATGGTGTTAAATGGTCTTAAATTTAAGTACAATCTAGTTAAATAAAAAGGAAACTGTCGTTAAAATTTCAATTTTATTGAACTGAATACAGATATATATATATATATGGCTTGTTTCTTGGCTTCAACAATGGAGAGCATTCAAATAAGCTGGAGAAATTAAAAAAATTCCTCTATTATTATAATATTAGTTAAATTCAACAAAAAACTTAGGGAAGTAATTAGGATTCATAGTTATAAAGTTTTTGGTTTGAAACTTTTCAGAAGTCGACAAAGTCAAAATATAAGAGGAAGCGCTTAAACTTCAGCATAATAATTTTGCATGGAAATACTTCATTATTCCAAAATTTTATTTCAAATTAGAAGTATGTTAGCAATTTAATAATTATTGCATTCAAAATTATTCAGTTTTAAAAATTGGATTTTATTTTCAAAGCCTTTGAAATTAAAAGGTTTTAAATGAGAGAAATTTGAAATAAAAACAATTAAAATTACAGTGTAATTATTTTCATTTAGAAGCGTAAAAATAAAATAATAATTATTAAAAGAAACTAGTTTATAAATTTAAAATTCAAAATCTCATTATTTGCAAAATTTCGAATATTCTTAAAGTATAACCTGTCAATTCAAGTTATTTAATTTTAAACGTTTTAAATGAAATCACTTATGATTCGGCAATACATTTTTTGCAGCTTTAGGATATAAATAATTTAAAGCTGCAATAAGCAGATTATTCGATATCAAACCTGGTGAAAAATTGGAATAAATGTAAAGCCTTCGAAATCAAAAACTTTTCATAATGAGAGGAATTTTAAATTCAAAGATTTTAATATATTTTCAATTTAAAACATTCAAATTCAGTAATTTTGTAAACAGAAATTTCAAGAATTGTATTATTGGAAATTTTTTTCATAGACTTTATAAATTAAAAATGCAAGCATTAATATTTGTTAATGTTTGCATATGCCTCAAATATAACCTCATAAATTCAAATTATTTAATTTTGAAAGTTTTGAATTTAAAATTGAAATGCAAAATTCTAAATGTTTGTATTTGGGGATTATCATATTTTGAAGGCCATTCGTTTAAGCTTAATCAAGTTAGAAGGCTTACAGTTGTCAATTTTATGATATTAAACCCTTACATTCAAAACCAAATTTTTATTTTAATAGAAACAATATTAAAATGGAAGTTTTAATATTGTCAGAAATAAATATTTACTTTAACTTAAAGTACCTAGATGACAGTTTTGACTTGTCACATTCAATTGTAATTTTGACATTATGTCTAATTGTCTACTGTGTTATGAATTGCAGTTAAAAGAAAGCTGTACAAAACACAATAGAGTGGAATTAAACTTCGGTTTTCAATAAAGATCTTTGAAAAGGAGTATACAATTATTGAAAAAATAAGTCTAACAAAAAAGTGCCAGATCATGTATTTCTTGGTTCGATTCATAATTTAATTCAAATATAAAATTCCTTCCAAATTTTTTTTTTAATTATGGAAGAAATAAAAATTGTTAATATCTTTTTCAAATAAAAAAGTCGGGTTCTTTGCATGGTTGTCGATCTTTTTCTTAAAAACCCTTTTTTTGTTAATGAGGTAATTAATTTATAATGCATATGCCTTTAAGAAACTAAAAGTTAATGAATTATTTAAATTATTAGAAAATAAATTTAGTTACGAACAAATTTAAAAAAGCAAGTTTCTTATTAAAGGAAATGATTTAAAATAATTATTTTAGAAAAAACGAAAATTTTGAATGGAATTAAATATGTAAATAGTTAAACATTAAAATGCAAACAAAAGCTTAATCGACCAGCTCTAAAATATTTTTTTTTGTACCTGACCGGTGGAGAAAGTTTTTGAATTTCAACTTATTATTCTCAATAAATACAAGATAAAGAAATAAAGGAACTTATTAAATGAAACTAAATAAAAAACTGAGGAAACTTATATATTTATTACAAATAAAATAAAATAAAAGCGGCGTCAAATTCTTTTAAAAAATATAGACTATTAAAGTACATAATAGTTCTGTGAATTTATAGCATTTGGTTTATATTATTTTTCATGATTGCGGTTTAAAAAATGTAATTAGCTCAGATATTAAACCAACAAATATAAGAAACTTATGGCAATTTTTATGTCATGTTTTAGTATTAAATGCTAATGAAAAAAATTAAGCAAACTTACATTTTTTCTTAAAGTTAGATTTTTGGAGCAGGGAAAATGACATTTTGTAAGATTCAGTTACTTCTTATTTCAATTTTAAAAAATGATTTATAATTATAAGATGGCTTTAGCTAATCTGTAGAAGCAAGCCGTAATTTCCTTTGACTTTCGAAAATGCTTCGTAAACTTTACAGCTGTTAAAAAACTCATATACCACTAAATTCACAAATATTTAAAAAATGCAACATTTCAAAAGACATTTGTCTAGGTATATAAGGAAATTTAGGAAAAAACAAATTTTAATAAGTTTTTATAAGGAAATTGATTTTTAGAACTTTTATTTCTTTAACCAGAAAAAAATAATAAGGACATATTCAATCACAATTCTGGTTGATTTAACCAGACAGTTTTTTTTAGTTTATTTAAATTTCAATCAAACTTAACTGCATCTTCAGATTCACTTTTCTACTGATTTGCAAAAAAATTACAATTTCAATAAAAAATAAACTTTTTAATTCAAATTTGTTACTACTATTTTATACTAACCTCTTTGATACATTTTGCGCCTAATTTCGTTTTCAAAAAGTCTACAGAGTTTTCGAATTTCTTCAAGACCTATCCTACTTAATCAAAATTATTTTTTTATTCACTTATAAAGTAAAATTAGATTATTACCATTTTGGATTTCACATGCACTATGCTTTGGCGCGACCGAATATATGGTTGCCTGTCGCGCCTCTACAAATATGTCGAGGAATCAATCGGTACTTAGTGCCTCTATAAGTATGTGGCCGAAGTAAAAGTAATATATACATACAAGACCAAAAACTGGCCGGCCGCGCTAATTACCGGTATATGGTGCAACTAATATCATGCCGTATGTAGGACCTAATATCTTTGCTAGAACTTAGAGATCCTCTATCTAATATCGCCGCAAAAAATCAAGACCACTCACTTTAGAAAGCAATAACTTCGCAGAAAAAATGTGAAGAGGTTCGCCTAAGAACCACACCAATCCGCTAAGTTTTTTTAATGAAATTGTGTTTCTCTAATTTGCGTAAAAAAATTTCGTTCTGAGCTAATTAGCAAAATACAAGTAAAACTGCGGTCGCGAGGCCCATTGTTGAGACATGTTAACTTTTACATGACCCCAGAGCTAAGAATGTTGGAAAAAAAATTGAAAAAATTCTGGAGTGTCCTACAACATGTTCAGAATCCAGTAGAAACCTTAAAATTTTAAAATATTTAAAAATGTCAGTTTTGCAAGGATTTTTATCGAATGTTTTTATTTAGGGATTGAATAGAGCTATCGCGCTATTTAATGGTTCTTGTAGGTGTTGAAAGAAAAACTGTAACTTGATTTTTGAATAATTCCCAGAAATGGCAGGATACTCAAAATGGAAAAAATTGGTCTTTTTCTTTAAACTCTCATAACTTTTGTGATTTGAATACTATTAAGGTTTATTTTTTCGAATATTCGTAATATAGTGCAGTTCTGAATAAAAATTTCTTGAAACAAAAAATGCTAAAACCTTCTTGAATTTTTCAAAAATGAATTTGTAAATTGAATTATTTAGAGGATAGTGTAAGCTATCTATACATTTCTTTAATTGGGTATTTTTTCAGAAGTTAAGTTTAAATATTAATTTTTGAAAAATTCAAGAACGTTTTGACAATTTTTATTTCAAGAAATTTTTGTTCAGAACTGCACCATATTACGAATATTTCAAAAAATAAACCCTAGTAGTATTAAAATCGCAAACGTTATGAGAGTTTAAAGAAAAAGACCAAATTTTTCAATTTTGAGTATTCTGTCATTTCTGGGAATTATTCAAAAATCAAGTTAGAATTTTTATTTCAACACCTAAAAGAACAAATATTACAATTTTCATAAAAATTACAAACAATAGCTTAAGTTCTTCACATTATTTGACATGAAATCGCACCCACATAGTATATAAGTAATAATAATGATTAGAATTATAGCACAAAAGTATATGAAAATAATTGTTCATAAACGGAAATTGCTTACAAAATTTTACAATCACGTATCTTTGTAGAATAATAATTATTCCTTTTACATATATTGCAATAGCGAATTAACAGACTAATAATTACAAAATTATATTATAATACCGCTGAGAAATATGACGAACATTTTTTTTCTACACTTTTTGCTACGCCTGTACCACGCGCCTCGCCTCATTAAACTCCGAATTATTCTGAGCGACTTTAATCGCAAAATAAAAATTTTTATTCAGTTTTGTGGTCGAAATATAAATCAGGGTACATTACTACACATTTTAAGGCATTAAACAGCGCGATAGCTCTATTCAAACCCTAAATAAAAAACATTCAACAAAAATCCTTTCAAAACTGAAATTTTTAAATATTTAAAAATTTTAAGGTTTCAACTGGATTCTGAATATGTTGTAGGACACTCCAGAATTTTTTCAAATTTTTTCCAACATATTCTTCGCTCTGGGGTCATGCAAAAGTTAACGTGTCTCTACAATGGGTCTCGCGACTGCATTTTTACTTGTATTTTTCTAATTAGCTCGGAACGAATTTTTTTCACGCAAATTAGAGAACACCTATTTCATTAAGAAAACTTGGCGGATTCGTGTGGTTCTTATGCGAACCTCTTCACATTTTTTTCTGCGGAATTATTGCCTTCTAAAGTGAGGGGTCTTGATTTTTTGCGGCGATATTAGGAAGAGTTGAGACACGTTTCCCCCTCCAATAGCCGCCGCTGTAACAGAACTTTAATATTTTCATGGTGCGCAAAAGTTTGAACAGTTTTATTCTTTCTTAATTCTTTTGTTTATGAAAATTTGTTAGAATATATGTTTTAAAGTGAATATTATTTGTCCCTAACCTTAATAAATAACCTTCCCAATAATTAATAATGTTCTTGTTTAAGTGTTGTCTCTATACTGTATTAAATCCTCTTAAAAATAAAATTGTGATTAGAAGATAGCACCAACTCATGCCAATCAAATTTTTAGTAACCCTAGTCTCAACTCTCCCATTAGGATCTCTACTGGAACTATAGCTATTTATAAACTGTAGTCAATGTAAGTTAACAGTGATGGTTAGAGAATATTGCATACAGTAAAGTTATGTGTGAAATGCAACAACAACAAAAATTCAAAAGTGAAAGATTGAAGGTGCAACTCTGATTGTACTAGGTATCTTGTTCCATATACGTGCTCCCCTAAATATGAAGGGTCTTTGCAATTTAACAGTTTTTATGAAGTTCTATGTACTTACATATTCTATATTATCTCTGATTAGAAATAGATCTAAAAGATCCTGTGGCGTTTTACTGTGAAAAAGATTGAAAAGTAAGTTAACCATAAAAAATTGTCTTCTCTTGGCCACATTCAGAAGTCCAGCCCTTAAGCGACATATATGAAGTTATGTGTTTATATTTTGGCAAGTCATAAATAAAGTGAGTGAATGAATTTAGTGCTCGCCCGAGTTTTAAATTAAGTTTCTCCGTAATGCCATCGTATAAAATACGACAGTAATCAAAATACGGGAAAATCAGGCTTTTTCCTAGAAGAATTCTCGTAGCCGTCGGCAAGGGTGCCTGGTTTCTTTTAAGGTGTCCCAAGTCCGTGAAATCGCTCTCGAAATGCCAACTACCTGCTCATTCCAGAAGAGAGTGCGGTTAAGCTTATGGCCCAAATCCCTTACAACTTCAACAAATTCAATTTTCAGGTCATTAATTTTGAGTGAAGGAAAGGTCCTTAAAGTTTATAAGGACGGGGAACAAGTCGGCCCGATAATAAATAATTGCTTTAGTCTTCGTCGGATTAAGTACCATCCTATGATTCGGAACTAAAAATTTCAATATCCAATTATTTTGCATTATCAAGTTCGATTGTCAGTAGAGATAGATTTAAGAATCGACTTTGATGCATTCTATTCCGTAAATAGGATTTTATATTTTTTAATTTGCTGAACGTCCTTTTGCAAGTTGCTATACTGTAACATGCACAGTTAAATGAATTCTTAGGGGATTACTTCAGAAAAATAGTTTTCCGTGAAGCTGTATTTAATGAGTAAAGTGCGGAAAACATATTTTACTGCTGTCTCATTGAACCCGTTAGTACTTAGAAATGGGATAAAGTTCATGACTAGCAAGGGGAATTTTTTTGTGAAATCCTCATGATATCAAATCTGTAAATTCTCTGTAAACTATGTATTCAAAATGTTTAATTAGACCTTAGACACCTTAGGGTGTGATTAAAGACATTGATTTTTAGAAATTCTTAACTAATATAAAATGCTTCTTACGCTTTGGTTTCCGTTTTTCTACAAAGCCTGGTTCAATACCCCATTTTTGAGATATTTGTGTAGATTCTTCCTAACAATTCTCATACTCAAGTCTGTACTTTTTCGAATGTTTCCTTGCAGTGTTTGACATGTTGAGTGCACGACTTAAATCTATATTTTCTGCTTGAAGTAATTTTGATGAAACATTTACTATTTTACTTCGTTTAATGTATTGGAAAGCATTGTGCACATCATTATAAATTCAAACTTCACCACATTTTAAAAAAATTATAGCTGCTTGTAGCTGCATTAATCCATAAGGTTACATTTTTTGATTAGCCGAGAAGATTTCGGAATATTTCAGATTTGTAAAAAAATAATATAGACAATTTTAAATACAATGTGTTTATTTGAGAAGAGATTACACAATTTTAGGAAAAATTTAAACCATTTTAGAAGATTGTTAGGACCGTTCATACCTTGGAAATTTTAAAAAATATTTGATAAATTTTCAGAAATCTTTAAAAGCATTAAAGTGTTTTTTATCTGTTTTAAAATTAAAAAATTCGGAAATATGTTTTAAACTAACTTAAATTAACCATAAAATTGTCTTCAAATATTTGAGGTTTTTTCTGGTCATTTTGGAAATCTTATGTGATGCTTTAAAATCGTTTTAATTATTCTCTTAAAATTAAAAATGGTTAAAATCCGTTGAATTACACAGAAAAAAAATTTCGAGTAGTAAATTTTTTTTAAAACTTCGTGTTAATGTTTAAACAATTTTTATTCGTAAGCAATTCATGCCCAGTTTAAAAGAAATGTATGAGAAAAAAATTAATTGTATAAACATTGCTATAAAGCTTTTAGCAAAATTTACGACTCATAATAATATAGTATTAAGTTTAATTTATAAAATGCGGTTTTAAAATATTTTTAGAAAATGAATTGTTTAAAGAAATTAAATTTGTTAAAGTAATTAAAAAGTGTTTAGTATGTTCTTTCGAATTTCTATAATTGAAATAAATAATTATTTAAAAATGCACAAGAATGTGTGAAATTGAAATTGAAATATAATTTTTTCACTTGCCATAAGGGCCCCCCTCACAGAGGGAGCCCCCCCTCCGCAATGCGGGGTTTCGCGGCAAGGGAGTTACGCCACTGCTCTTCCTAGGACCTAGAGTAAGCTCACTCACACTGAGGTCCATAAACAGACCGAAAAGTAGAAGAAAAAAATGAATTCGGGACAGGCTTGACCATACCTGAAAACTGAGCAAAAAGTTTGCCGACCACTGCACTAAGGCAATGTCCTCCTGGACAAATCCCATCATACTTATAAGAGAGGCGATTGGGCTCGAAAGATACAATTTAAAAGCATCCGCACACCTATGGTATTTGTAGTCATTAAATCCCGGATCTAAGTCCGATGTGTATAGTTAAAAAACAGGGATCCTAAAACAGAGCCCTGTGGGACTTCCCTCGTAATACAACTATATTATAACTATAATATGCTATATATTATAACTATAACTTCAAATCACGTATTATTAAATATAATTTTAACTCATAAGCTAACTAACTTCCTGTGTTTTTCTACAATATCGATCAAATTACCGACCTGTTATTAAGCACTGTTAGCATCTTCACAAACATTTTCGGACATCATGCCCCGCATGTCATGTTGTAAGATTTTATCAATTTTAATATATTTATAACATTTATAAAAACATTTTATGATACTAGAAATTTAAAAAAATACTTCACATACTAGGATCTAATATTTAAATTCTTCAAGTATTTCAAAATATGCTGTGTGTCCTTAATTTCTGCGAAATACTGTCAAAACTGTTTATTTATAGTAACTCTTCTGTCACGTATTTTTAAACTAAAATTTTATCGCATCACTATTTTTTCAAACAAAGGCAGTCATTTTATTCAAAAGACTAATACGAATTTCAACAAACGCGGGCGTTTCTTGTAATTGACACCATGACCTACACCGGCACCATACCTCACCCTGCCCTACCGTCATAAAATAAAAAATTAATTGATAAGACCAGGGTTAAGGTATAAAAAAAGTGTGTTTCGTAATACGCCCCATACATATTTTAATAAAATATATTTCACCTTAGTATTATGATGGAAAGCAAAAAGCACGTGTAAACATTGATCCTTGTGACACATGCTCATAAAATAAAGACATACAGAGGTCATAGAAGGAAAAGAGCGAGGGTGTCTCGCGAGAGGAAGCTTAGTGCTTCGATCCTGGTAGTTGAAATGAATTAAGCAGGCTCTTACGTTAGTGCTATCGGTCTGGGGACTTCGAGAGCGTTATCTCAAATTCCGCCTTTGTCCCTCAGCTTCCTCCAGATATTTACTCAACCCCAGCGCTTCTCCTCAGACCCTGCCTTGTAAATTAATAAGACAGAGCAAACACCAGAAAGACATGGTTCCTCGACTCTCCGCTCTAGGCATGATTCCACACTGGAATCCAGTTCAAATTAACGAAAACGAAGCCTGGTATATATACACATTATACATACTGACTGACATACGTGGCGTCGTGGACTCAGTGAGAGAGAATCCGAAAGCATAACCGAAACTCACACCTAAAATGGCTTATCACCCCGACGCCAACGTTTCCTCCCTGCATCCCTTCAACTCTAGGGATATTTACCTCTCTCCAAGTTATGGTGAATGCAAATTGAATACTTCATCCTAAACGTCTCTATGGCTCGATTCAGGTCATTATGTATATCCCAAAACCAAAAACTTCCACTGTACCACAGTCTATTCTCGACTTATTGAGAAGGATCTCCAGATTCTGCTTGGGCAAACATAGTTTCAATTCTAATTTATGGCAGAGTGAGAAATTATTAAGTATTTTTTGCCTTACAATTACGTTAAAAAACTCTTGAAGAAGGAAAAAAATTATTTTGGAAAAAGTTCTACTGATTCGTGGGCCAGGCTCGTTGAAATTTCACATCTGCCAAGAAACCGTATAAAAAAGCTCTCAGATAGAAAAAAATAATTAAGGAAAAAGCTTTCCAAGATTTTAAACTCCCCCACTTTTTATCATTTGCTTTTCAATATAAGTGTGACTTAAATTACGCTAAAAAATAGCAAACTTGTTAACTGGTTAACATAGTTGCTTTATAAAATAGTATTGACAAATACACAATATTATGTATTTTTCGTTTGCCACAAAAGTAATGTTTGTCAAAACCCTATCCCTTTCCAAAGTACTCGTGGGGGCGGGGAAGCACTCCTGCGATTTTTCACAAAAATAGTACTGGTGAAATCCCTAGCCATTTCAAACGTCTCTTTGGAAGTGGAAAGCCTCCCTTGTGTCTGATCACAGAAAGAATGTAGGAAACTTAATTTTTTAATATTTGCATAAAAAAGATTTTAAAAGATGAGCTTTTCTTGATATTTATCATTTTTCAAAATCGATTTAAACGAGTAATAAAATTGATATTTTTTCATTCTAATAATAAATAATTCTCCTAATTTAAATGAATATTTGGGTAGTTTTAAAAAAGTGCCTGTTAACACCGACATTTTTACATTCTCATCATTTATGATTGAGAAACTATTAGAATTGTCGGAAATTTCACATCACACTTTTTTAATGGATCTCCACGTTTCGAGACCCTCTGAATCCGAAAATCAGGTTTTCACGGTGGCGTCTGTCTGTCTGTCCGTCCGTGAACACGATAACTCTCGAAAAAATTAACGAATCAAATTCATCTTTGCCACACTTTTTTAAGGTCCTAAAAAAAAGGACGAGTTCGCGAACCAGCTATTTTTGATGAAAATTCAAAAAGTGAGCGCATTTTGAAAATTTTTGAGAACACTTTTTTCAGAATTTGAAAATTCTATGTACGGGTATTTATAGTATTAAAAATAACAAACAATTTATCCTGATAACTTTTTATGGTAAAAAGAAAATTCTCAGAGTTATAGCGTTTAAAAAATTTTTTTTAATCAACCGAAAATCAAAATTTGACGCCGAAAAACGCATGTTATGAAAAAAAGTCAAGAAAAGAAAAACATTTCTTTTTAAAAGCCCTACAAGATTATCATAACACAAAAAATAATGGAAAATAAAAAATTCCATTTTATGGAGAAAAAAGATGAATTAAGAAAAATAGTTATCCCAAAAAAAGATCTACAATTTCGTTAAGAATCACTTCTTGATAGGATACGTACTTTTTGTTTTATTCGTGAAAAATAACGTTGAGAATGTGTACCTCAAAGCCTACAGAGCCCAAATGCAAAGAATAAATATCCGAGCGCGAAGCGCGAGGTGTAATTTTGATCGAGCGCGAAGCGCTAGGTAACCCATTATAGCAAAGCTCGAGATTCATCCGTCGCGCGTCCTAGGTGCGCCAAACTTGCGCCCAAACAATATTTCCGTTTGAAACGTGATGTTTATCAATTTTGACCGAAAAAAAACAGCTGAAAAACGGCTTTCTTGCCGGTGCCAGCAGAGTAGACTCCATATATAGTGCATTATATGAAAATTTACGAACAGACTCCCTGCAATAGAAGTCTGAATGGAAGCATGGCGCAGGCCTTGCTCTCGCTCGTCTCCCATTCAAGTCTCTAAATGGTAAGTTCACTACCCGGGTGGACCAGGTCGCACATCACGTAGCTCAGCACGTATTGCACGATAAATTTAGAAGAATTTAAATTGAGCTAACTGCCAAAATAAATACAAATGATAAATCGACGATCCGGGTGCACCTGATTGAGCACCTGGTACTTTACTGCGTATTCTACGAGAACAATTGAAAATTTAAATTTTGTGAATAACGAAAACAATTCCAAATGTTTAGTCGACAACCCGGGTCACTGGATCGAGCACCAGGTACTTTTTTGTGTATTCCACGTGAGGTTTTTAAAATTTTTAATTTTTGAATAACGAAAACAATTCCAATTGGTCAGTCGACGACCCGGGCGCACTGAGTCGCGCAAAAGGTAGTTTAACAAGTATTCTACGAGAAATTAAAATAAATTTCAATTGCGCCAACTGCCAAAATAACTACCAATGATGAGCCGACGATGCGTGTAAACCGGATCGAGAATCAGCTAGTTTAATACGTATTCTGCAAGAACTTTTAGAAAATTTAAATTTGGTGAATAACTAAAAAATTTCCAAATGGTTAGTCGACGATCCAAATGCATCGGGTCGCGCACCAGGTAGTTTAGCACGTATTCTATGAGAACATTTTAAGAATGTAAATTTTGTGAATAACGAAAACAATTTCAAATTGTCAGTCGACAACCCGGGTGTACTGTATCAAGCACCAGGCACTTTATTGCGTATTCCACGCGAAGTTTTAAAAATTTAAATTTTGTGAATAACGAAAACAATTCCAAATTGAGAGTCGACGAGTCGACGAACCGGGTGAACCCGATCGAATACCAGCCAGTTTAATACGTATTCTACGAGAACATTGAAAAAATTTAAATTTTGCGAATAAAGAAAACAATTCCAAATGGTGAGTCGACGACTTGGCTCCACCTGGTCGCGCACCAGGTAGTTTAGCACGTATTGTATGAGAACTTTTTGAGAATTTAAATTTTGTGAATAACAAAAACAATTCCAAATGGTGAGTTGACGAGCCAGATGTACCGAGTCGCGCACCAGGTAGCTTATCACGTATTCGAAAAGAAATTTTCAATAATTTAAATTGCGCCAATTGCTTAAATACCTATAATACGTATTAATACGCATTCTACGATAACTATTTAAAAATTTAAATTTTGTGAAGAAAGAAAATAATTCCAAATGTGATTCGACGATACGGATATACCGCGTCGCGCACTGGGTAGTTTAGCACGTTTTTCTATGAGAACTTAAAAATAATTTAATTTATCTTATTAAATATTATTTTTCATTATTGCAGAACAAAAATGATGTAATTTAAGCAGTAAGTAACAAGTTAGCAAAGTATAGATGAACTTTATTTTCCTTGGATATTTTACAATAATTCCTGGTAAGAATAATAAATAAGATTATATATTTTCTTTTATCCGTTTAATTTCCAAACTGCTGTATTCTAAATGGTCAGAATACACATTTCAGTAAAGGAAAAACAACCCGCCTTCACTTAAAATAAAAAATAAAGTATGGTGACTTAAAATTTAGAAACAAATTTTCGGATTAAAAAAAAAATCCACATTATTTCTTTGCATTCAATCGTTATAAATCTTTGGTCAAGGTTTCAAGAAGGTTATGATTTTCACATTATTTAAAAGTATCCTAAGCATGTAAAAAAAAGAGAAAGCCCTTCTGCACGGAGAAACCTTTTGCTGCTATATTTGCTAAAAATCAGACCAACATCTAGAGATCTAATGTAAACATTTTCAAAAATTATGAATATCTGGTATGGGTTTTATCTGCACTGGCTTTTCTCTTAAGGCGACAAAGCGTGGTCCAGTGAAAAGACTGGCTTTTGCTCGTTAGATGTGTGAATCAGAAAACCTTCGAATTTTGTATCATCTTTGCATACAATTTTATTGACACGCGATAATGTGAAACTTCCCCGAGTAAAAATCCTTCGACTTGAGTTTAATTTATGTCTTGGAGATAAATTTCTATGCCTTCAAGACATAAATTTATCTCTTGCGTCGAATTTTTATGACTCCAACAAGAGCGGCTTATAACTTCGAGTGTATACCTGTTCTAACAAAAAGGGTAATTCTGACTGTCATCAAAGCTAATCTTTGTTAATGATTGAACAATCTTGTATACTTTTATACAATACCCAGATAACTAACGTACTTGGCACATTACCGGACCGATGGGCGGCAGACGGCGTGCCGGTATGGACATAGGAAACACGGGACTAGACATGCCATCCTAACTTTATCGAGCGGGGTTGAATCCACGGGAGGGGGAGAATTCATTGAGTGGGGATAGACGCCATTTTACGATGTGCCATTTGATTATGCGCACGAGCATTTTTGCCGACAAACAGTGCATGAAAATATAAACATGTGGGCGCTGCCATGTTTGTCGCGGGATATCAAAAGGTGGCGGACCTCCCCCCTCATTGCATCACCCCCGCAATGACATGCCTAGTCCCTTGTTTCCTATGCCCATGCGTGCCGGCGATAAAGCGTCGTTTGGTCGGTAAGAATGAGTGGTAGACCGAAGTGCGGGCGCAACGTGCCGTCCTCTGAAATTGCGTATGCAAATCCCCTTGAAGACCGTTACGCGCACGACGGCCAAAGAACGATGTGTCTGCCATAGTCGGAATCAATGTCCTGGAAACTGAAAGTCCTCTACTGACGGCAGATCCAACTATAATTTCCCAAAATTCCCTGCGCGTCCTCTTAAATCCCAAGATGGCCGTCTCGACAAAATCAGCACTATCAACAGCCAGTTGAAACTAGTTTTTATTGCTAAACAATCGGTCCGTTCTTGCAAAAAACTTTCAAAAAGATGTGCGATACACTGGTCCGGAAGATCTGATAAAACATTCGATTCCTCTGCTTATCGACAACGTCTGAAAGGCTAGAAAGCGTGTCTCAAGTTTTCGTGTGAAGGATTTGCGTTCGC
>NC_046661.1:50708323-50711939 GCF_010883055.1 Belonocnema kinseyi | reverse complement strand
AGGTTACGCTCGAGTTGACCCATTCGATGTAGCACACATTTGCTACTGGGAAAATATGCTTCCAGAGCTTTACGTGTAGTTCAATAAATTTCTGTTAATTCAATATCATTTCGAACCTTAAAAATAATATCGTAATATATATTTTTTAACCAGAAATCTCTAAAAAGTTAAAGTCATAAAAATTTAAAATTGTTAATTTCGCATTTTAACATAATTTGATATTAAAATTGTAAAATTAAAAGGTGTTGAAAGTTTGTATTTTATACGTATGAACTATTGAGCGTTTAAATAAAATATTTTTAAATTAAAAATTTGTCAAGCTTCAGTTTTAAAAGTTTAAAATTGAATAGATTTCCGCCTCAAATAAATCATTTTCATTATAATATGTAATTATGTAAATGATTGTGCTACAGTTTTAAGCGTTTGAAGTTAAATTTATCTATTAAACCGAAAAAGTTTAAATAGCCTTTCAAAATTAAAAAATTTATTTATGAGAATCATTTGAAATAAAACAATTATAAATTATGAGTACGAAGAAGTACGAAATTTTTTATTAAGACTTTTTAAATGCAATAGACGTTTGGCTTTCGACTCTTTCGAACGAGCTATCCATTCGAACTCCACCGTGATAGGTGATTACCACGGATATAGGTGCGCAACCCATTATTATGGGAACACAAGGATGCCAGTGTGCAAACCTTTGACTATCCCTGCAAAAATGACGAATTGGTTCAGTTAAGGCGGAAGAGAACGCCCGTGCATTTTAACTACTCTTTGGACCTAGTCTGTATTGGCAACTTGTTATTTACAGGAAAAATAGACGGACTTCTATGTAAATATTGCACCTAATTTGCGTAGAATGAAGTTTATTTTATAAAGTATAATTGTGAAAACAAAGGGGAATCTCTGTCTTCTTTTTGAAAAAGGGGCAAAACAACTAGCTTATTAGTCCGCGATTAGAAATTAAAGGGATACATGGAGAAAAAGACATTGCACAATGATATCGCAAAACCTCTGAATTAAAATAAAGCGCAATATGATAATGTACAAGCAGGTTCCGGAGCTTTTTAGGAAATTATAATGCACTAACATTGATTGGCTACTACTAGAATCCTCGTATATATAATATTATAAAATAATAATATAATGTAAAATCTTACAATGTACGATATCACGATTTTACGCTATTATAATATAATAATTACGATATGTAGCGCAGGAATTACGGTATGTATGGCAATTCTTGCGATATCGTTTTCTCCGTGTAAGACATGGAAATTTAGGCAATTCCGCCTAAATTCTGATTTTTTGAAATTTTGAAATTTCACAATTTTGGTTCTCGCTTATGTGGGCTCATCTCTCCTAAGATAGAAGTAAAAATTTGCGTGGAAGAGGGTAAAATGTGCATGTTTCAGATAAGATTCACCATAGATCCAGAACTCAGGGATAATTTTGTAACCAGAAGATTTTTGATGCAATCCTATTTTAAGGTAAAGGGATTAAAAGTAAAGAAGAGTGAAATACAATTCAACGCTAATTGGCAACCAGAATTGGTCGATAGAGTTTCTTCTGGGGTTCTTGTTAATAATAAATTAATTGTTTTCAGGTTTTTCGCCCTAGCAGGATTGGAACCGACGTGTGTACTCGGTACCAATATCTTGAACAGGGCAAATTAAAATCGATTAATCCAAAACTCATGATTATTTTCATGAGCTGGAAATGTCGAAACAAACATATTAAAATCGAAGTCAAATTAAAGGGTAGACGTGAGTTAGATCTAAGAGTTTTGGTATCACAGTTATGATAATTCGAAAAGTTACAATCAAAAGCAAATTTTCCACAAGGAACAAAAAATCAGTTTTAAATCGCGATATTTGGATATTTGATTACGTTAAAATATGGTGCTTAGAATTTGAAAAAGGCCATCACTGTGAACAATTCATGAATAATTTAATAGAAATCAATTTGAGTGCTAGAATTTACTTCATAAGGGCGATACATTTCTGTATCTCATAATCTAGTTTAGCAGCATGGAATATCTTCGTGCTGCCTTACATTTTTCCGTTTCAGCTTGTAATATAATATTCCTGCATGTATTTAATAATTTATAAACTATATATAATCATTTGAACTGTACAATTGCACTTTAAATAAATATAAAAGTGCCAAACAGTCAAACATTCCATAATAAGTCTGCATTTACGTCGTATGCTTGTGTAAAGGATACGTATGTTATAACCTTCAACGCGACGCGGCGTATGTCGGGTTTATTTTTTTCGTCTGCTAACCTGACTGCACCAATTTTTACTAAGTCGCTTACTAAATCAGTGCGCTGGTCTCTCTCAACGTTTTTAGCAGAACCTAAAATATAAAAAATCCAGAACTACATACTTTACCAGAACCCCCTTCCCCCTGAAATAATAATAACATAATTCTTATAATAATTTCTAGGGGAAATGAGAAATAAATAATAATTTTTGGTTTTAAAAGATACAATTTTTATAAATATTAATTTTTGCAGTTGACGGTAGTTTATAGAGAAAATTTACATCGTAAAAATACATTATTTATTTAAAGTGTCATAAGTTGTTGTTTTGGATTCATATATCTTTAATATTTAGTTACCTTCTAAATTTGAATTACTAATTTATTTTGGTTATTAAATAATATTTAGTCGTTTTTCGCAGTATTTCGTATTCAAAAATTCTACATGTCAATACCAAAAATATTATAAATATATATACAGCACGACCGTGGTAAGAAGAGAAGAATAGAGAAAAATTAATATTTTCAGATTTAAACGAAACAGTGAGCATTTTTCAATTTTTTTAATGTGCTACTTTTCCATCGAGAGAAGTGCCCAGCGAAAGAAAAAGTTTATCTCCGAAACAAATTCTTTTTTATTTCCTAAACGATTGACACTTGTGTTAAATTCCATGCAGGCGAATATATTTTCCACATTTTAAACTCCTCTTAATTCTATCAGTACACGGGAGAAGTAGACCAGAGCGGGTGCATTTTTCACCGTAACCGCTGCTGCACCGACCGCAAGAGCTCTGCAGAAAAATTATGTTTTGAATGGGCAGCGACGGTGACGGTTGAAGACGGAAGTACTACTGCGACAACGTAACAGTCACTGCGCGCCACCGTAAAAGATTCTGCAGCGACTGTTGCGTCTGTTGCAATAACAGTTACTGCCCGATTCCCGAGCCATCGCGGTTACCACCGCAATGGGATTGGACGGCGCTGAAGTCCAACGCTATCAGCTGACCGTCGTCTAACGCATAGTCGAATGTTTTTGCGTCGCTTCAATACAATTTGATATTTATTTTATTGATGAGTTATTACATTCTCATCCATAATGAAAAGGTGTTAGTTTTATGAGAAAATGAAACGACAGGTAAAACGGTGTTTACTTGTCACAAGTCGAGCCTTGTGTTGACTAAGACGACATTTTATTCGGTTCGGTTTTGATACCTCTAGAATCAAACCGAAGGGCCTATGACAAAGCCATCGAACGCGTCCTCGGGTTGCGGATAGAGGGTCCCTGTACCAAGGGTTTCTGCTGAATATGGTTGCAAAAATAAATAGGCAGTCGCGGACAATTGTCCAGGGG
>NC_046661.1:50705844-50708223 GCF_010883055.1 Belonocnema kinseyi | reverse complement strand
GAAATCGGCTTCGAATTGGTTCCTCAACCACCGTATTCACCAGACCTGGCCCCCAGCGACTATTACTTGTTCCCTAACCTGAAGAGATGGCTCACCGGTAAGAGTTTTTACTCAAAAGAGGAGCTCATAGCTGAAACTGAGACGTATTTTGGAGACATTCCGATCGAGTACTTTTCGGACTGTATCAAAAAGTTAGAAAATCGTTGGACTCGCTGTATCGACCTAAAAGGAGAGGATGTTGAAAAATAAAACCGACTTTGGCCAAAAAAACGTCTCGGTATTTCATTTTTCAGGGACTTATCAGTCTGCCTAGTAGCAACAAGCGGTTACGAAACTCCAGAAATTTACTGCTACCAAGGTCAAAATATGAAAGTACGCAAGAACAGGGTTGCCAGCGTAATCGGTTAGGTTAGGTCAGGTTTCGGTAGGTTAGGATAAGTTAAACCTCTATGTAGGTTAAGTCGAAGCTAAATGAAACGGAACCGCAAACACAACGGGACAACACAATCAGTTCAATTGTGTTTCGTGAGGCTAGGTTAGGTTAGGCTAGGTTAGATTTATTTCTAGGTTAAGCTCGAGTTGACCCGTTCGATGTAGCACACATTTGTTACTGGGAAAATATGCTTCCAGAGCTTTACGTGTAATTCAATCAATTTCTGTTAATTCAGATTAGGTGGGTTCAGGTTCTGTTGGGTAAAAATATGTTAAATAAGTTGATATCAGGCAAGTGTTGATCCTTCACAGTTGTCAACATGTTTTTGAAGTGAAAATTTGCATCACTGGCATTATTTTTCGTCATTTTTTGAGGTTATGGCTTAACCATGACGTGATGGGTGATTTTTGATACCGAATTTGAATTCAGCACCCCAAAATCCATAGGAATACCTGTGTCTTGTTACCAGATCCGCACACTTTTTTTTGTGTGGCTGTGTTATTGACTGAAAATTAAACTGTTTTGTAAAAAATTTATCTCTTTGGATGAGTTCAACAGTTTTTAATAAAAAATGTAAACCTTTTTTGGTCGACGATTCATAATTTTAGTTGAAAATTTATCTCCTTGGTTAAAAATTTAAGGATTTAGTTGAAACTTCGTTTTGTTTTAGTTGAAAATTAAACTTTTTTGTTACACAGTTCGATTTTCGAGATTGTCAATTCGTAAATAAAACTTTTGAGTTTGGATTTATGTCTTTAACATTTTAAAATGTATTGATTTATTCTTCAATTCAAAGCATTGAAAATAGTAGCTTTGTTTTATATTTTTACACTGTTCCGTAAAAAAATAATCTTTTTGGCTTGGAAATTCAACAATTTAGACAAAAATCCTTATTGACTGAAAAGTCAACTATTTTGCAAATTTTACATCTTTCTGGATGAGTTTAACAGTTTTTAATAAAAAAATTTAACTTGTTTTTGTTGAAGATTCATCATTTTAAGTTGAAAATGTAACTATTTGTTTGAAAATGAAAGTTTTCTTAAATTAATTTTTTCGGGTTTAAAATCCAATTGTTTTTCAGCCAATTTTTCTTTCTGGTTTGAAAATTCATCTGGTTTGGGAGAAATTTCATGTTTTATGTATAAAAACTTAACTCTCTGGCTACAAATTTATTTGTTTTGATTGAACATTCATTAATTGTTCTTTAAAATTGGTCTTTTTTTGTTGAATTAAACTTTTTTTGTTTTAGAATACACCATTTTTTAGTTAAAATTTCAACTGCTTGGCTAAAATTTAAGTTAATTTGCAAAGATTTCTGGAAAGATTAATCTGGAACAACTTAAAATAAAAATAATTTAGCTTTTATTTTAAAACGTTTTTATTTAAAAAATTGATTTAATCGTTCAGTTTCTATTGTTGCGAGCTGAAATTTGCTTTCAGCAATATCATTTTGAACCTTAAAAATAATAGCGTAATTGATATTTTTAACCAGACATCTCTAAAATGTTAAAATCATAAAAAAATTAAATTGGTAATTTCGTATTTTAACATAATTTGATAAAAAAATGGTAAAATTAAAAGGTATTGAAAGTTGGTATACTGTACGTATGAATTATTGAGCGTTTGAATGAAATATTTCTGAATTAAAAATTTGTCAAGCTTCAGTTTTAAAAGTTTAAAATTGAAAAGATTTCCGCCTCAAATAAATCATTTTCAGATTTAAAAGTTTGAATTTTCTAAATTCACCTTGAATTTTGAATTGAAACAGGAAATTTTTAAAAGCAATTGTATGTATTTCTGAATTGGATCAAAGATTTTTCGAAACAATTATAATTCAGGTCTGGGACAAGGAGTTCTACAAAATAATTAAAATTTTGTGTTAGGACATGAAAATTTGAAAAAGAAGTATAATCAGGGTACATTATAATAGAATCAATAAAATATAT
>NC_046661.1:50703163-50705744 GCF_010883055.1 Belonocnema kinseyi | reverse complement strand
TTTGAAAATTAAAATTCGAAAATTTTTCCTAAAGCCTCCAGGGGACTTCGTTTTCGCACGAAAAAATTTTATGTGCCCTTATTGCATCCGGACCCACAATTGACCCCATTTCAATGAACCTGACAATGTTTGTATCGCAACAATATTCTCGTAGTCTGGACTTTTTTTGTTACCGAGGAAATTTGCATTTACTGCTTTAAAACTTTCCCAAGCGTCCATTTCAATTTTCGTCACGTGGCTCACGAAATTAGTATCTCTTGTCAATATTCGAATCTGTGGTCCATCAAAGACTCCTTCTTTCAATTTAGCGTCTGAAACATTATCGAATTTAAGAGATAGATACTTATAGCATTGTCCATCTTTGTCTAACGCCTTACCAAATTGCTTCATGAGCCCAAGCTTTAGGTGGAGGGGTGGTAGTAAAATTGTTTCTGGATCAACGAGGCTTTGGTTGATGATATTATGCGAGCCAGGTTTAAATGAATCTCTTAAAGGCCAATGTTTTTTGCTGTAATGATCGGCTCGATCTCTGCTATTCCACAGGCATATAAAGCATGGCTCTATCGTGAAACCCGATTGTTGGCCTAATATCATTGTTATGATTTTCAGATCACTACATATTTGCCATTTGTGATTCGTGTAATTAACATTTCGAGAAGCGTTTTAACATTGTTATGTTCTTCTTTGATGACCGTTGAGTGAGCTATAGGGATAGGAGCGTAAGTATTCGTGTTATGCAGCAAAACAGCCTTAATTCTGCGTTTTGACGAATCAATGAAAAGTCGCTATTTTTCGTCTCTGTACACATTTTTCTTCAAGTGGTTCATTAGTCCGTTAACGCCAGTGCAGCACACTAAAGACGTCTCTTCGTCTTTAACGAAAAACTTTCTGAATTCTTTGTCCCTGTCGCGATAGAATGAAACGTTTGTCTTTGTCTCTAGAAGATTTCTTCTTTTTAGAAATGAAGCAGCAAATTCAGCGCCGTCTTTCGGTAATCCAAGATCTCTAATAAAATCATTCAGTTCTAGTTCCGATACTACTATTGGAACCTTCAATTTCATTTTATGCACGCCATATTCGTCATCTTTTTCGTCATTTTTATCGGAATCATCAGAACTATTTTCTATTCGATCACTGGTTTCACTACCGTCTCCATGACGTTGACATTCAACATCCATTCTATCATCTTCTGAAGCGCTTAAATCAGTCTGGCGTGCATTTTTATTGATTTCAATTGCTTTTGTGACTGTGCACACATTAATGTACGAAATGTTATTTTTATTATTGGCGTTGAACCCTTTGACAGAATTCATGCAAAAGTAGCAGTCCTTCGCAATAACGGGTTTTTTCCATGTGGTTGGTGTAGAGTACTTGCGGTACTTTTCGTTGTTTGAATTTTTTAGACGATACAACATAAGTCTGCAGGAATTATAAATTACGTGAGGAACCCATTTTGTTTCTTGGTGCAGCAATTTAAGGTCAAAACACTTTTCGTAAAGACTTTTCACTTCCTCGTTGATTGATTTTCGCAAACTGCTCACTTCATATTTACTGAAAATGTAACAGAATGAATCTGAGCTATTCTTGCAGACATGCTATTGAGAAATGCTCGCGGTTTTTTTCCTTGTAGAATGAGACGCTACACCAACCAAGTGATCCATTGATGAAGAGCTACGGTTGCAATATACTTTTTACCTGTGTCTGCCATGACGGCATGCACGCCGTTTACCCAGGGACTCAGCCAATGTGGATCCGTTGCCCACCGTCACCACGTGGAGGTTCCCTGGTTACAGACACAGGCAAATAATGCTACTAGGCAGTCTGATAAGTACCTGAAAATTCTCAGAGATGGCATTAGTATTCACTAATGTGAACCATTTTCGTCAAGCTTGATCCTTCAAATGACGCCTGTCAAAACTTCAGCCATTTATGTTTACGCATTTACAAGTTACAGCACTGAGAAGCGACTAACTTCCGAGTTTTTTTTAATATGGAAAAATCTGAGTTTCGAGTTTTGATCAAACACTACTATCTTTGCAAGAAAACGATATCCGAGACCAAGGCCAACCTGGATAAGTATTACCCGGACTCTACACCGTCGATTGGGACGATTCATAAATGGTTTACCGAGTTTCGTTGTGGCCGTACGAGCACAGTTGATGCTGAACGATCTGGGCGCCCAAAAGAGGTCACTACACCAGAAAATGTCGAAAAAATCCATGATATGATGTTGAATGATCCCAATGTGAAATTGAGAGAGGTAGCTAATGCTGTAGGCATATCATTGGAACGTGTGGGCAATATCGTGCATTCAGTTTTGGCCATGAAGAAGCTCTGCGCGCGATGGGTGCCGTGTTTGCTAACAGTGGACCAAAAACGAATTCGTGTGACAACTTCCCAGCAGAATTTGGCATTATTTTCGCGTAAGCCGACCGAGTTTTTGTGCCGATTCATAATCATGGATGAAACCTGGATCCATTACTACACTCCTGAGTCAACGCAACAGGCAAAACAGTGGGTTCCACCGGGCCAAAGTGTTCCGAAGCGTCCAAAAACGCAACAATGGGTCGGAAAGGTTATG
>NC_046661.1:50701424-50703063 GCF_010883055.1 Belonocnema kinseyi | reverse complement strand
TAGATATTAATATTAACATTTAAAAAAATTAGCTGTAAATGATTGGGCTGAAGTTTTAAGCGTTTGAAGTTGAATTTATCTATTAGACTGGAAAAATTTAAATAGCCTTTCAAAATTAGAAAATTTATTCATGAGAATCATTTCAAATAAAACAATTACAAATTATAAGTACCAACAAGTACAAAATTTTGTATTAACATTTTTTAAATTGCTAGCAATTTTAAATCTTAAAAATCGAAGTCCTAGGAAGTTCTAGGAAGCTATAGTTTGTAATTGTTTAATTCCAAATGATTCTCATAAATAAATTTTATAATTTTGAAAGTCCGGTGGCTATTTAAACTTTTTTGGTTTAATAGATAAATCAAACGCTTAAAAACTCCAGCACAATCATTTACAGCTAATTAAGATCAATATTAATATAATTATAATATCGAAAGAAAATGATGTAGAGGAGTATTATAGCCTAAGGACAAGAGAAACTGTAATATAGGCACAGAAATATGTTATGATTTAATTATTATCTGTTCAGGAAAAACTTCTAAGGGAGAAAATATGTAGCTTCGTTTTATTTGAAAATTTAAGAGAGCAAAAGCATATTGTAAAAACTTGTAAAAGTATACAATGAAGACAATAAATTCTATTCTATTCTAT
The DNA here is from genome assembly GCF_010883055.1 of Belonocnema kinseyi. Lineage (NCBI taxonomy): Eukaryota > Metazoa > Arthropoda > Insecta > Hymenoptera > Cynipidae > Belonocnema > Belonocnema kinseyi. The sequence goes on along the minus strand of NC_046661.1, from coordinate 50,702,412 downwards.
ATATAATTATAAGATCACATACTTAATTATATAATTTATTTTCATTATGTACAATAATATACACAATATAAAGTATACAATATAATGCGCACAATATAATATACAAAAAAAATATCAATCACGGTATTGATATTCTGATATTGCATATATATTTTTATTTCTAAATTGTGCGAAATATTCAAATATTATTAAAATTGCCAATTTCTTTAATTTCTTTCAAATGCGGATCAAGATATACATAAGACTATTATAATATAAGATAATTATAATATTATAATTAATAATATATGTATATATTCATATATCTAATAGTATTAATATCTATAATATTTATATTTTATACTTGAAATAACGTTACCTCAAAATATGCGCATATATAGAGGCGCGCGAAGTATTGAAATCATGAAAATCGCCAGCATCGAAGACTGGAAATATTAAAATCCCAATCTCTTGATTTTATTTCAAAGCGGAGAGAGCTATAAATGGAACCGCCGAAGTTTTCCTATCGGCAATCGTGAACCTTCGAGTTTTCAAATTCAGAAGAGGGGAAATGGCTTGCGCGCGCAACCCAGTAATTGTCTCCTACTGTATTCACACGAACATAGCCCTGTCAGAGCATTGGACCACATCTCATTTTAGATCTGGGATCACTGTATCATCCTGGTCCCAACGTCGTAGCTTCGACCATCCCTTCTTCCTAGATTGGTTGCGCACACACCGGCACCTATTTCGTATAGCGGTACTTGAGACCTATGTAACTCTTTCGCTCAGGAATTCGCAAGTCATTGCGGGGGCATAATTATTTTCTGTTTCGCCCGTTCTTGCATCATTTTTACCAATATGAATTCATTTTATATACTGACCTATTTCAATATACACCAAACTCTCGCTTTCAGTCACGTGTTGGCGGGTTGCCTTCAAATGGCCTGGAACTGATTTCGGAGGGACAGAAACGTAAACAGTGAGGGCCACCTGACTCGTTTCCTAT
>NC_046661.1:50662823-50701324 GCF_010883055.1 Belonocnema kinseyi | reverse complement strand
TTTTAAAATAATTTCGCAACCGTTCTCGCCCAACTATCCTGAGAAACTGCGTGAACCAGCAGTTCTAGGAAGGCTGAGAACGGGGTGACTGAAAGCGAGAGTTTGGTGTATTATAAAAATTGACCTGTAATTAACAAGTTGAAAACGAAATAAAATTTTAATTTTAAAATATTAAAAACGAACTATTTTTAAGTCAAAGTCGTGAAATCAGAAGTTCCAATTGATAGTTTGTTCATTTTAAACGCAATGGTAAATTGGTGGGCTGACATCGTTTACGTTCGGCTGCACTTGGTCCAACGCTAGGCTAGCTAACTACTATCGGCGAGAAAATTCGAGTTCTCTGGCTTTGACGTTGAATAAATATGTGAAGAAACAACTGGTAGGTTAATGAAAAAGATCTCATTTTAAAGGTGCAAATGTTGTATGCTGACGAGCCGAAAAGTAATATTCTAAAAAATTATTTGTAGCCTACAGAAATGAAAATCCGATGAAAAGTAAGGAAATTTGATAGCTTTTAAAAACAGTGAACTTTGAAGCATAGTTTTTTATATAAAAAAATAATAGGGAAAATCTGAAAAAATTCATGGCGGTACATTACACATTTCTGAACAGATTGCTCTCGGAAAATTTACAAAATATAAATAATTGTTCGTTTTTTGTGAATAAATATGCGAGCGCACTATCTTCAGTTTTAATGAATATAATAAAGTGTTTTAAATTTTAGGTAGTTAGTTGAACCATCTGTAATAATTTACAATTTAAAGTAAGTATGTGCTTCTTGTTATCTTCGTAGAAATTGCGATATTTGAAGTCAGTTTTTTATATAGGAAAGCAAGTGCGAGAGCCCAGCGTGGTGCCGTTTTTTCAAGGGATCGGCCTCGGTTTTCCTCAACCTGACCTACCCAACTTTGCCTCTGAGCCTCACTCTGGCCTTCAAAACCTTTCCCTGTGTTGAGGAAAACTGAAGATAGTGCGCTCACATATTTATTCACAAAAAACGAACAATTATTTATATTTTGTAAATTTTTCGACGGCAATCTGTTCAGAAATGTTTAATGTACCACCATGAATTTTTTCAGATTTTTCCTACTATTTTTTCAATAAAAATCTATGCTTCGAGTTCATTGTTTTTAAAAGCTATCAAATTTCCTTATTTTTCATCGTATTTTCAGATCTGTAAGCTACAAATAATTTTTAGGAATATTACTTTTCGGCTCATTAACGTAAAACATTTGTACCTTTGAAATCATACCTCTTGCATTAGCCTAACATTTTTTCTTCACATACTTATTCAATGTCAAAGCCAGAGAACTCGAATTTTCTTGCCAATAGTAAGTTTCTTACTAAATATTCGAGAGCGATCTTCCGAGTTTGTCTTATTCCATAATAAAAAAAATTATAAAGTGTCTTAGTGCAATTCATGTTTGTGACGTGCGTAGAAGAAAGGGTACTTACTCTGAAAAGTGAAATTTGACAGGGCAAGCGGTCGAAGTCGACTCGATAGGAGCGACTTTTAGAAGAGAAGGAAGACTCATGAAACCTTCTCTTTCCAGTTACCACTACATTGTCATGGAAATAGGTAGGTCGTTGATTCGTCTCACGGGCGGGATATAGATGAGACGCGTGGATATAGTGGTAAGCTGTGGGATGTGTTTCACTAAATCTAGAGTTCCCGAGTGAAGGCCCGATTTCTCGGGTACCTAACAACTCAATTATTAGCACAAAAATAACGCTCGGACATTTTTTCAAATGATTTCAGTAAAAATAGAAACTCAAAAACTATCGAAAGGTGTAAAAAGTTCGATTTTTTTTAAAGTGAGCCCGCTTTCTACACTCACACACAAACACACACACACATATTCGGTTCGGTTTTAATTCCTGTAGAATCAAATCGAAGGGCCTATGACAAAGCCACCGAACGCATCCTCGGGTTGCGGATAGAGGGTTACTGTATCAAGGGCTTCTGCTGAATATGGTTACAAAAATGAATAGGCAATCGCGGACAATTATACAGGTGTGGTCCCGAAGGAATTAACCCCCAACTGAAGGTGGGAACAGCGTGCCGAAAGCTAAATGGCACCTGAGTGAGGTGTCTAGAACGATGACGTTGGGATATCGGGCGACCTCTCAGAGTACGCCGCCTTATCCTTGAATGCAGGGCTCTACAATGATGGATGAACCACTTTCCTTAGCTTCTCGTAAGAACAACAATGCCAACACCAAACATAGTTGTAGTAAGTGCGGTTCAAAACAACAGAATGCGTAGGGTTTCCGACAATGAGTCGGCCAACAAAGCCGACCACTCTAGAGCTGAGTGAGCCGATGAAGATATATTCAATGCGATGGATCGACGGAATCTCGGCACCTTTAGATGGACGGAGCAACTAAATCGCGACTTGCTAGGGTGCTATAAACAAAACCAACAGTTGATCATAATACCAAAATACGAATGCATTAAATCGTCATGAAGATAGACTGGGCAAGACACTACGCGTCTCGCCTTCAGTGACTGATTGAATACATTACATCTGGCAAGAATTTTACCGGCCAAGGTTCGAAAGTTTACGCGCGATCTCCGGACCTGTTATCACGCACTTAACAAGTCAAAGCTGCTGACCATCAGGCAGCATATTGTTGAGAGAATACGGATACTATCTGACGCTAAGAAAAGTCTAGAGCGGAGAGAGAGGTGGGTCAGAGAAAATCAACAGTTTCTTTTGGACCCATCTCGAATCTTCCAAGACCCTCCAGTTACTGTCGACCACCCGCTTGAACCAGAAGAAGTCGAAGTATTTTAGAGAGATGTCTACGAAGTGCAGCATAAACTGGACGAAAACTCAGATAATATAAATAGCTTCAAGGAGCTGTGTGATACCCACATAACCCCTGATGAAAAATGCCTACCTATCACTACTGAGGTGGTGAAAAAATTATTAAGAGGGATGAAGAACTATTCCGCTCCGGGACCAGATGGTATCAAGACCTTCTGGTGGAAGAACTTTCCTTAAACCCAAAAGCATTTGACCTGTATTTTCACTGATATTTTAAGTCGGAAAAGCCAATTTCAGAGATGTTGGTGGAAGGGCGCACAATACTCCTGCCGCAAAAGGCAACTCAGCTGACCCGCAGAATCACAGGGTAATTACTTATCTGAACAGATTGTATAAGATATTCACAGCTATCCCAAATGATAGGATTTTTCGGGCAATTTAACCTGTGTGCCAAGAAATGTATGAACAACGCGGCTCAGAGAAATGCTTAGCAAGATATCGGGAAAACCTGCTTATCGATAGATGTGTCTGCCAAGATGCAGCATGCTACCAGCGTGACCTATTGATGGCCTGGATTGATTACTGGAAAGCTTTCGATTCGATCTACCATAGACTTATATGTCTTTTGGAAAGCTTAAAGGTTCATCCACAAATCGTAAGGTGCATAGAGAAATTGATGCTGCTTTGGAAAACGAGATTTACTATCTCACCTGGAAAAAATCGTGTGATAACTAACAAGGTCACCTTTCAGGAAGGTGTCTTTCAGGGCGACACCATGAGTGCTCTCCTCTTTTTCCTCACATTATTGCCACTGTCTCTAGCACTTCACCATTTCTACGGGTACTTTTGCGGCAAACCTACAGATCGAAAGTACAAGGTCACTCATGTATTTTACTTGGACGATTTTAAGATCTTTGCTAAAAACCTCGATAGAAGCGCTATACGACATCTTTGCGCTGGAGAGACTTATACATATCTGGGCGTGTCATAGAGCCGCATTCAGGATATGAAATCTATAAAGGATACGCTCCGAATTAGATACAAACGTCTCACTCGGCAGATTTGGTCTTCCGAACTGTCGACGAGGAACGAAGTATCTGCAACGAATATGCTTGCCGTCCCGTTAGTACTCTATTCATTTTGAGTGGTACCATGGACGAAGAACGAGCTCAGATTCCTTGATATCGGGACACGATAGGTTATGCACGTGAACAAAAGCATGCTTCTAAAGTCTTCTGTTCTGCGACTCTACATCTCACGCCGTCAAGGTGGTCGCGGAATATTGAATCTTGAATGTCTTCACAACAGGATTATTCTGGGTACAGCGCAAAGAATCGCAAATGGAAGAGACCCTTTTCTTAAAATGGTCAGGACGCATGAAGTAGTTGGCGAAGGAGCGTTTCTGCACAGAGCAGCGGAGGAGGTTGCTGAAACACTCGGACTTAACTACAGTATTAGGGGTGAGCAAAATGCATCAAATCTGATCTATTTTGAGTAGTCACTCCTGAAAGCCCGGATTAAGAAAGCACAAGAGAAAAACTTCCGTGAACAGCCCCTCGATAAGAGGATGCACGGCAGCTTCCACAGAAATGTGGAGGATCAGTCAATGTCGTGTGAGCTAACTTTTGATTTTCTTACACCATCCGGATTTAAGTCTGGCAAGGAGGGTTTCATTTTGCCATGGTATGACGGTTTCATTTCCACCTTAACATACGGTCGTCAAATTTTGAGCCAAGGTATTCCCGATGATAGCTGCAAGGCGTGCCATGCACATCCCGAGCATTTATTACACATATTATCTAGTTGTCCAACTCATGCGGGAACAACCAACATCCACAGGCATAATGCGGCACTAAGAATGCTTTATTACCATCTCTGTCACTTTTACGGCATTAACCTTAATATCACTCCTCTAAATGTTCCTAGGGAAATCGAGTCAATTGTCGAAAATTAAAGTGCCGCATATACTGGAACTTTATATTTTCGACAATTGTTTCTGTTGCAACTCGAGGCCTGACGTGGTCCTTCTTGACTTCGAGAATGGATACATGTTCGTTATCGAATTTTCGGCACTAGCTGACAAAAACATCATAGCCAAGGAGAATGAAAAGAAAGAGAGGTATAGATACGTTATAAGGTAGTTGCGACGAATGTACCCGAAATACTACCTTGATCAAAAAGTTCCCGGAATTTATTTTTAAAATTAAAAATATAAGTTTATTCTTGAATATTGATGTGGTCCCCTTCAAAGTGATTTTCATCGACTGTCACGCACTTTTGCCAGCGCTTGATCCAGCTCTCAAAACATTTTTGATACTCAATTTTCGGTATGCTCATCAGTGCCGTTTTCGATTTTTGTATTATTTTCGATCGGCTGCTAAAACGCGTTCCGCGTAGTGGTTTTTCATTCGATCGAACAAAAAAAAGTCACAGGGAGCTAAATCTGGCCAATTTGATGGCTGCGGAATTATATTAGTTGAGTTTTTGGTGAGATACTCACGGATAATGATGGCATTGTGCGACAACACACACGTTGTTGCAAAATTAAATCCATTGCGAAAATCGAAATTCGCAAAAAAAAAAACAAATGCACTCCAAATTGCGTTACATTCACAAATGTGAAGCTAGAAAGCTCAAATTCGCAGGTAATATTGTTAAAAGGTGTGACAACCTACAGAAATGAAAAAATGTGAATCGGACAACAGGGGGCGCCAAACGGTGATGATTCCGCGAACTTTTTGATCAACGTGGTATTCCGTTAAAAGAATCGTCCTTATCATCGACGCTCTTGTAGGTGCCAATCTTTTACTGGTTAGAAGCCTGAAAAGCATTCCTGCGTGTGAAAAATATGCCCATATACTTGTGGGAAAAATGCAGAAGGCGGTCATCCTTGGGTGGCTGTGTGTCCTCAGGGTGCACGAGAGTTTTGCCGGTTCGTCGTAATGATTCCGTTACAGACCTTGAGAAATCTTTTGATCTTGTTGATAATTTTCAAAAGGCTCAAAAATAATGACCAAGCTAAAAAATTGATTTCTACATGTATTTATAATGTATGCAAAAAGTTTGAAATGTGTGCCTCAAGGCTTGTTTTTGAATTTTTGTTGTTCAAAAAATGACACTACACGTGAAAATGCCCATATATTTTTAGTTTATACGTAGATTTGTATAAAATATGTCCTTTTTAAACAAAAAACTTTGATCTTGACTCACGAAGTATTGTGAGAAGGAGAAAAAACGAATGTGACTAATTCTGCAGTTTTAAGAATTTTCATCATAATGTTAGCAGTGCCAGATCTGGTAAAGCGAATTTTTCTAAACACTGGGGCGTATTTATTGGATATAATTCGATAGAATGATAAGAAGAATGAAAATTAAAAAATAAATAAAATAATAAATAAAACCTATTTCCATAAAAAGATGTCATCATCAACAATGGTCGACATTTAAAATTGTTCTTTTGTAATTAAACTCTTTTAATATTATATTTTGACAAGGTTAATTGAATAATGTATTTAGAAACATTGCATGCCCAATGAATGTTTCAATATGTACGGATTTGTGAATTTTCCTAACGGTTCTATCAGAAAAACTTTCCTAATTTTAGGAATATAGCAATAATCTAATTGCTTAATCTATTCGCAATTGTGAGACAAATCGATTGATATATTTAATAGGCCTGTATGACCACACGGAGGGAACGATGTAGCTGAGATAACTATATTTTGGTCCTCACCACTAGAAAGTATAGTTCTTGCACCAACATAAGCGGATAGTCTTCACAACTATACCAGAATAAACGTAGAAACTATACTAGTACTCCTGAACGTCATATTGCTTTTCTTCTATATCGAGGTTAGAGTCGCAGGTGTATAAAAAGCAGTGTATTGGTCCCGCGACAAGTCAGTATAGTAGTTTCACTTATACCGCATGGGTCGAGACACTATATATACTGGTATTTTGCTGAACTAAAATTGTGTATAGTTTGAGCGGCAATACTGTTTCTTCTATGCAAGTAAACGTATAATAGTTACAGATTTGGATACTTGTTCAACGTTTGTAAGAGAAAAGTTCCCAATTCTTGAAATACGCCAATTATTTAGCAATGAATAATAATAATAATAATAATAATAATAATAATAAATAATAAACCGAGCCCATTTTAAATCATAAAAGTTCTATACTTAAATTCACAGAATCTGTTTCTAGACTTAGCTCGTCTAGCGAACGTCTCAGTGGTTAAAGGGTGCGAGTCTTCCGTCAAAGGCCTTTTACGAGTAATGTCTTCATGAAGCGTAGACATAGATTAAAGCATAGACGACAACGAATTTTCTTGACAATGACCGATGTCATGGACTGTGTTATAAGTAGCACAAGATGGATTGATGTAATCATGAACCGAGACTTAACTCTTAAACCCAGCCAGAACTTCTATCTTGAGTTGGTGGACTGCCTTAGGATTCACGCATTGGCGTATACAACGTTTTGGCAGCCTGAAGTGCTCGAATTCGCTGTTACAGGAACACTGAAAGTTGAGAAATGTGAAAAAATGGTTTTTTATATGTGTAATCGAAGTTACCAAGGACAATTTGCTCTTCAAAGAGTCCATGACTATCAAAATGAGATGTGTCCATGAATCTTCATAAACTTCGTAATGTTAACAGACTCAGGGAAACAAATTCAAAGTTAGCTTACTAGACTCCAATTAAAGCTTGAGAACAATTTAATAAAAAAACAACAACACAAAAACATATAATCTGTCACTTTAACTAAGTTAGTCATGCCTTAGAGCCTGTTTCGAGGCGTTTGAAATCGCCACACGCACCATCATGCACATGAATAAGAGTTTGCATATCAATTTGTCTGTTCCTCAATTATAAACCTCATGCCGTCAAGGCAGACGCGGAATTCTGAATATCCACTGTCTTCATAACCGAATAGTTCTACATCTCACATCGTTACAAATAGTAGATATTCTCTCCTAAAAATAATTAGGAACCGCAAGATGATTGGCAAAGGAGCGTAGTAGGAACTTCCCGGCAATAGGTGCAGAGCGTGTCATACAAACGCTGAGTGCCTGGAAAACATACCATCTGGGCATCCTACCCAAGCAGGAAAACCGTATCTCTAATGACTTAATGCGACCTTAAGAGTGCTTTATTACTATCTTTGTCGCTCTTGCGGTTTTGGCTGCGAAACTACGTTTCCGAACGCTCGCAGGGAGATATAGTCAATTGTCTAAAACGAGAAGTGTCAGATTTCTTGGCACTACCATTTACGGACAGCAGTATCCATTGCACACACGAGGCCTGGCATCGTTATTGAAGACTTCGAGAAACGACCTATATTCGTTATCGAATTTTCGGCTTCGGTCGTCTAGAAAATCACTGTCAAGGAGAAGGAACATAAGGAGAGGAGTCAATACATAAAAATGGAGCTGCAAAAATTGTACGCAAAGTATTCAGTTTAAGTAATTGTCCTTGCCAAGACACTTTTGAGATGGATCATTACAGTTTCAACAGAAAATTATCATGATGTTTAATTTGGATAAGAGCCTGTTTAGTGTGCAATTTGAATAAGATTCCTTCACGTGAGAAACGGGTTTGCAGCTGACAAAAAATACAGGATTTGTTTAAATTCCTTTTTGGTGTATTGCAGCATTGGATCATATAAAAAGAACGCTTCATAAAACACTTTCCTTTATACACTAGCAAACTTGAAAAAAATATTCGTATGGAACTCGATTTCTCACTTAAACTTTTGTATTCATAAACTTTAGCGCCTTGAAAATCGGACGTGAAAATCATGCTACTCAGGATCCAAGCAATCACATTCGTCATTCTCTTGCTCTTCTTCACAATCTTCTTGCACATTGCACAGTATGGAGATATACCATAGAAGGTCAGATAGATTCTTCTACTGCTTACCGAAATGTATCTCAAGTAGGTTCTCAACGTCCTTCGTTTCTTCCTTAGTCAAGGGACGTCCCAGAGGGAGAACAGGCAGCGTATACATGTTTTCTTCTTTCTTCGATCGTATGTCGATCACTTTTCTGGTTTCAGTATCACTCTCAAATCGAAAGTGACCCCTGAATCCCACTCAGGTAGTGACTTCTCCGCTTCTAGTCTGGAATTTCTTTATCTCAATTCGTTTTGCTTGAGTGATGCCGGTTGCTTTGCTGCAAGTTTCTTCGAGATCTTTGACATTCACCATATGCCAGGCCTCTACCGGTTTTTTACGCTTTTAACTTGAGAGTAGACGGTTTCATGCTTCTCACACGTCTTTATTTCTGGCGTAGTTTTTAGAATTTTTTCAGCTCGCCCAAATACCTTGTCAGCAGGGAGGAAAGTGTGTTTTCTGACGGGGAACGTGACATGGATCGACTGTACCTGCTGGGAAGACTCATTTATCAGCCAGTAGGAAAGAGGTTGAAAGACGTGAGAATTTCTATTTTGTCCTTCGCATCCATCGCAGAACAGGCGCAATTTTCAACAGAAGAGTCGAAATCCAGCTTTTTAGTCCAGCCTGAACATCAATTCATACGTAAAACGTTAAGTGTCTCGAGTCAATTCCAACACAACAGAATGTGTAGAGGGCAATCTTCTTTCGGAAGCATGCATCTGCAATCGAAGGTTTAGGGCGTGGGTGGTCCTGCTGAAGATAAAATACGAATGAGACAGAGTTTTCTGCAGCTTTTGCTTCACGCATCAACTCGCTAGATGCATTAGCAAATGTCTGTGGCAGGAGACGCAATCCCAATATTGAAGTTGCGATAGAATATTTTGTAAAAGAAATAATGAGATTCAGAACAATTCAAATTCCAAATAAACTCCATGACTTTTAGGCGTTTGTGGATAAAGCGACGCGTTTTCCGATCTCCACCACAATTTTCTCTAGGTGGTGAGTCCTTTGCGTGAGTACCTCCCACGCTCAATACGCGAGTGGCCTATTTTTTGTTTCTGGAAAGGATGTTGGTTGTTTCGTACAGTTTTCTGAATATTTTGGTAGAAATTCTACCTTTTTACCGTCAAATATGGCTGAGAAAAATGCGTACTCGTGAAAAGCACCGTAACTCGCATCGAAGTGAAGTGGTACAAGAAACCGAAAGGAAAACGTGTTCGTGCTATAGACAAACTCGAATCCATGTTACCTTTTATCACTGTTTTTGCATTTGTTTTTTTTTTAGAAAAAAGTTTTTGTATCGCGTGATAGTTTTCAAAAATGTTTCTTAATTTGATTCGTTGACATGTATTTAGAAAATTAAAATTAAAATTAATTCCCAATAATTTTTATTTATATTCTTTTATTTTAAAAGTGCATTAAAGTTCTTCAATTTTGTTTCAACCTGTCTTTATTTTTTTCATGATTCAAAGATTTCTGATACTCATTTTTGCATTTTTTATACAATAAAACGATGAAAGTCATAAACGAAAAGTATAATTATATTATATTTCAACAATGAAAGACCGCAGTAATAATATAATACTTTGCGTTTCAAATCACACGATTTTTTCGTTTAAAAAAATACTTTTTCAATAATTGCAATACAATTTTTTTATGTAATTCGCAGATACAAATGGATAAACAAAATTTTAGAAGCAATAACATACGCTGTTACAAATTTATTTTAAAATTATTATCGAAAAACCGTAAAAAGATTTTTCATATTCAACAATCAGAAAAAACTTTTTTTAATACAATTGTTTATTAAAAATAAAATAGTTTTACTTATCAGAAAAAAATTGACGAACAACTTTAAACACATTTGATGATTTACAAGTTTCTAATATGAAATGATTCCAATGATAAATGAACGAAGTTCTTCCTAAATTATTATGAGCGTAAAAGACGCTCGATATGTGGGTTATCCCTTTTAGGTAGCTATCTACCCCTGGGCTTACCCCATAGAGCTACAAAAGATCTAATAAAATCCACAGTTTTGTAAATAATTAACTGAAATTTCTAGAAAGTTTGTGTAGATTGGTCAACAAACACAAAATTCAACGTTGTTGTTAAAAGTATAAAAATGGAAAATACGAACGTTTTTCCTGCTTCTTGTAAAAAAATGTCTGTTATCAATTTTTGGACGCTAGCCTGTTATATACAGGGTGGTAAAAAAGTATGGAAACCCCTAGAAATCTCGCTGGTTTATTAAAAAAAACAAGATTAAATCCCAGGTAACTTTCAAACGAGAAACCCAACAGTGACCTTTGATTTTACCTTGAATCCCATTTTCAAGGTTATTTTTATGCCAGCTTTGTTTCCTTAAATTGGAATCCTTATATTGGTGCCAGAATCGCAAAGATCACAAAATTTAACGTTTGGGAATGTATTTAGGTCAAGGGTGAACGAGCCCTGTACAGGTCAAGTACAGGTCAAATTTACCCAGGTTATGAGCTTAGTTAATGTTTTCACTAAGCTTGCAAGATTCCTATGATGGCCTATGACAGCGTACTTTGAACTTTATTTGCCGCGTAGATATCACGTTAACCCTTGACTTAAACACATAACCGAACGTAAAATTTCCCGCTCTTTCGATAAGCTTTAATGTCAAATCCAATGTCACCGTTGGATTCGTAGCTAAATATTACCTAAGATATGATCTTGATATGTGTGATATGTGTTTAGGTTGAGGGTTAACGTAATCTCTACAGCCCGAATAAAGGGAAAAATACGCTGTCATAAGACCTCGTGGGAATCTCGCAGAATTATTAAGAAAAAAAAATCAAAATCATACTTTAGGTAATTTTTAGCTAGGAATTCAACGGTGACCTTGGATTTGACCTTAAAGCTTATCGAAAAAAAAAAATATATTTATGACATGATAAGAGTAGAGCTACCACCCCTCCCCCGGCAAGAAAAATTTTAATACTTTTCTAAATTCCTCTACACACAACATATATTTAGCGCCTAAGTGATTCGGAGACTAGTGTAGATCCTACCTGATTTTAAATAGCTTCAATCAATAAATAAATAATAAAAAGGCGCAGGTCCAATCGCCCTTTCGATTCCTTCTGAACCAATAGTCGTTTAAATAATCAATTACCTGCAAATTATGTCGGCATCATGAAGTCCAAAAAGAAAGTCTTAAAAATACATAACTTTTAGCCTCAATATAAATTTTAAACTTAAATCGATTTCCTGCATTCATAATACCGCTTTTAGTACAAAGTGGATAAAATTGCACCCGGAAAGAAAAAATTTTGAAGATGCAGACGCACGACCATAATAGTATAACATTAAAGTGTCACATTGTAAGATAAGTTATGGCCAGGTTCGTCACGCATATACCCTACATGGCTTATAAAAGTAGCAGCAAGGGTACGAGTGTAAAATATAAGAGGTAAATATGCGAGTACGAGAATACGTGCTGTACGTGAGGACTGTCAGGATGAGCTTACAATGTAGCTAAACGAGTCACGAGAGTCATATCTTTGCTCTCTATGTTTCGTCCGACACGTGCTATGACTTTCGAAGATATGTTTTTGACTCAAGGCTTTCTAGTGCAATGATGTTCTTCAAATAGACTTCCCGAAATAGAAAAAAACCTTACAGTTATTAAAGAAACTCTCATCAAAGGCGAAAAGCTTCACAAAGTCACCATACGTCACAGATCATAGAAAAATGCAAACTGACTAATTAGAGAAACAAGAATCTCAAATCCGGAAGTTTGGTTCCTAAATCCATATACACCCAACTCTCGGATTAGTTCCAGTGTCGGGGGTTGCCTTCCAATAGCATTGAGACTAACTCCACGAGTGCGCATTAGTTTCCAAGATCGTTCATTTCAGATATCTATCACTCCGCTTGTTTTGAGCATTTTTTTCTTCAAATATTTAAAACATGTTAAAACAATACAAAGGTAATAAGTAATGTAAAAAGTCGAGTTCAAAAACGCTTTACTAACCTTAGTGACAAAAACCCATTCTCTGCTACACAAAAACATTTTAAAAAATTGTTTTATTAACCGCATTTAGTTCATTTCGGAAAACATTTTGGTTGTATAAGCACAATTTTTGTTTGGTAGACGAAATTCACTCGCTTCAATCAAATATTCTGGTTGAGTCGTTTTGATGATTTTCGAAACGCGCAACGTGCGCGGCGCTACGGAAAACCTTTACTGTACTACCTCTCATTGAGGCGGATTAACTAATATAGAGGCTGTGGTAATATTAACACCTCTAAGTAGTTAATAAGATTAGGACGTAACTGTCCCTTTTTATTTTTATAACGTCGAATAATCGTACATAAATCGTGGACTAGTTCCTCCTCACGAAATAAATGTCATTGACTCATCTTTGCTCCCAGCAGCAACTTTTATTCTTTCTTTGCAAATGAAATAGAAATTAGAGATTAATTGATTTGAGATAATCCTATGTAATTTTTCCGACAGAATTAACATATTACTGAATAGGAATAGGAACTGAATCTTAAGCGAGGAAGCCATAGCTTCAGATAATTGAAGCGCCCCGAGTTGCCAATAATTAGATTAGATTAATCTAAATAAAACGTTTAATCTGCCAAAGCTATATGAACAAAAGGAATAATAATTAGAAAAAACACTTAGCACAGGACATAGAGACTTTAATATAAAGATAGGCTAGCTTATGTCTTTGAATGAAAATAATCATCTCAAATTCAAAATAAGAAGCTTATTCTTCTCTCCAGATATTCCCTTTTTATTTGTTTGAAGACATAGTCAGAACTTTCCGATAACAATTTATTGATCACATCCACTTAGTTAACTTAGCATAAAGGTAACGTGTTACAACATATAGGATGAAGACCCCAGTAAGTGATATGCGACCAGTGAGTGACAACCTGAATTAATTTCTTTATTTATTCAAAAGTTTAATTGAAATCAAAATGTAAATGGAGTTTTAGTAAAATCAGCATGCTTTAATATAAAAGTGCATATAAATATGATCGGGGAATAATTTTCAAAACAGTTTAATACAGGTGTAATTAACACTTCCACTCGTATGAAGCACATAAAAATTATTCTTTTTTACGTTTTTTTTCTGCACGTATAAGAGGAATCATTTCTTCCTTCATTTCTATAATATTAGAATTACAATTTGTTCTTCACGACACCGCAAAAGAAAAGAAAATTCTGCGTCCAAAAAATCCACATTGAAGGCTGAATGTCAATTTTATAAATTAGTGTTGCAAAAATACGTTAAACTTCACTGTTTTCGTAAAATCAGGATAACTTGGACAATAATTTCTACTTTGTCAGTTCTTAGGCTCATTCAAAATGTAAGTTTCCAGAGTAATTTTCGGAATTATTACCAGCTTGATAGGATTTTTTCCATAGATTCAGCTCTAGGATCTATAAAGTTGGTGCAAAGAAGTCGCAAAATCTCAAATATGTGTCAATGCTTGCAAAATAAACAAAAAATCATTATTTCTCACACGTGAATTAGTTTTAGTAAGATTTATCAAAATATCATTGTTTTGTATATTTTATTTAATGTGCAGAGTGGGTAGTTATTTGCAATTTTTCGAGGTGTTTGTACCAACCTTGAATCTATGTTAGAATGATGAATAATAAAAATAAATTTAAAAAAAATTATGATTAAAGAAAATTTTAAATTAAATTAAATTAATTAAAATAAATCTAAGAACTTTCAGGAATGCTTATTATTTTCAAAGTTATACCAATTTTTTCAAACATCGAACAGCTTAAAAAGTAGAAATATACATAACTTTCGCTGATAGTGTCTTTATAATTTTTGGAAAAAAATATGCATTTTATATGAGAATATGAAAGAAAACGGACGTAAATGTTCATAATAATAACAAATTGTATTAAAAACAAATTAATTTCATAAAGTACCAATATATTCATAATCAAAATAAATATTTTGTATACTTTTAGCCAGTTATGACTTGTTGCACTGATATTTATTTTCAGCCTTCTGGAAGATTGACTGAATTTGGACTAAGTGGGAGAGACTAAGTGGGAACTAAGGTGCTAGTCACTGAGGAATTTTAGATTGATGCGCTGGAAATCGACGAAGATATCTTTGAGAAACTCTTGGAACTCTTAGAAATCTTGGAAATCTTTCGCCAAGCATGGAGCATTCACACCACCAAGCATTCATCCATGCACACTTTCTTAATGCACACGCTGTTTTGGAAATCTGAGCAATCCCAGCAATCTCAAAGAAATCTTAACACTCTGTATGCGAATTCGATTGAGACTGCCAGATTAATAGTTTTAAGTTTTCGAAATTTCTCAGTGAGTTGCCCCTCGATGCGAACCCTGGAGCGAAAAGTTATGGTTAGTATATTGCCTGGATCAGTTACAGTCGCCGCCCTCAAGTGACATAACAAAAAACGTAGAAAAAATAATTGACAGTAGCCAATTATTTAATAATTTTTTGTAACTTTATTTCGTATGTCATTGTATTATTTACTTATCTCAAGCTCACAAAAAACAGTAAGATGCCCCTTTAATTTATTGCAATTCGGATTCTACGTTACATTTTTCGTGAAAAGGTGAAGGAATAAATGCAATAGTTTTTTTACAGCGTTAAAAAATATTTAAAAAATATAGTAGGGTGAGTGGAGAATAAGAAGACGTGAAGAAGAGAAGAAGAGAAGGAACAAAAAGAAGGAAGAGGAAAAAGAAACTGAGAAGAAAAAGAAGGAAGATGAGGAGAAGAAAGAAAGGAAACAGAGGGATTCACCTTTTCTCCTATTTTCAAAAAACTTTACTTTTTTCGTCTTCTTTTTAAATATACGATATTTGAAAATACAATATTTGAATTACGCGGAAAATTCTATGAAATTACTAAATTCATCCATTATTGAATAAGAAATAAAGCAATTATAGCACCTATGGGAAAACAAATTTCAATTCCATATTATGACTTGATTTTTCAGAAGCTTAAATTACAGTTATCGATTTGAGTTACAATATTTATGATATATTAAAAAAATATGTTCTGCCGGAGTACCAAACAAAATCTGCATACCCTGACACAAGCCATGCCATCAAAAATCCGAAAACAGATGTTCGATGCAATGTGATGCTTATTACATTTTACCATCCTGTGAGGCTGATATCAGCTCTGATGATGTAAGTAATAATATTAAATGTAGAAATAGTCTCACATACATTTATGGGCAAGAATGTTTTACAAAGAACACATTTTCTTATTCATTTTTAACCAAAAAGAGTATCTGTTCAGTGTTGAAAATTTGTGACGGGTGCTCTCATCTAGGGATTGTCCACAAATTACGTAAGACGTTTTTCTTTTGTTTGAATTAAGACGAGCATAAAATTGCTGTAAAGTTGAGAAGGATACAACGATATAAACAAAAGAAAAACATCTTACGTAATTTGTGGACGATCCCCTACTAAATTATGAAATACCAAAAAAAAGGTGCTACGGATATATGTGGTTTTACAGATTATAGAATTTGTAAGAAACTCTGTCCCATTAATCACTTTTCCTTCATGACAACTCTTGAACAAATAAAAAAATTAAAGTGAATGTATTGAAGATGAAAGCAGTATCTTATATATTTTACGATTTCGAAACACAACAGTGTGAGGAAATCGTAGACGACGAATCAACAAACATTTACAAGTCTCTGTGTGTTGTGTGAGGTGCAAATGGTGTTCTGTACTGCTCAATTTATCCTTAGTGATTTGAATAAAAAGTGTGGAGCTAATGAGCCTGAGAAATTTATTTTGAATGGTACCAGTGTAATTTGAATGAGTGGCAAGAAACGTACTTTCCCTCAGCTGTTTAATAAACTACAAAATTAGCCTTATATCGGTAAATTATCCGTTATAGAGTATTACCCTTCGGGCGCAATATCTTCAGAAAGTTTTAAAAGTTTTTTAAAGTGGTATAAAGAATTAATTTTTTGAAGTATTGGATGTTGATTCCTTCGTTGAAAATTGCTCTATAGCTTCTGCCTGCTTAGAGAAACAAGAATCTCAAATCTGGAAGTTTGGTTCCTAAATCCATATACACCCAACTCTCGGATTAGTTCCAGTGTCGGGGGTTGCCTTCCAACAGCATTGAGACTAAATCGGGAGAATCGAGGTGTCAACAGACAGGGCCGTCTGAATCGTTTCCAACTCATGCGGGGACGACCTACATCCAAAGGCACACTGCGGCACTAAGAGTGATTTATTACCATCTTTGTCACTCTTACAGCATTACCCTTAATATCGCTCCTCTAAATGATCCTAGGAAAATCGAGTCTATTGTCAAGATTGGGAAGTGCCGCTTATACTGGAATTTTATATTCTCGGCAATAGTTTTTGTTGCACATTCGAGGCCGTACATGGTTCTTCTTGACTTCGAGAAGCGAACCATGTTCGTTATCGAATTTTCGGCACCAGCTGACAAAAACATCACAGCCAAGGAGAATGAACCGAAAAAGATGTATAGGGAGTTGCAACGATTGCACCCGGAAAATTCTGTTAAACTAATCGTCCTTATCATCGGCGCTCTTGGAGGTGCCAAGCTTTCACTTGTTAATAGCCTGAAAAGCATCCCTGCGTGTCAACAATATGCAAATACACTTGCGGGAAAAATGCAGAAGGCGGTAGTCCTTGGATCACTCCGTGTTCTCAGGGTGCACAAAAATTTTTGCCGGATCGTCGTATTGATTCTATTACAGACTGTAACCACCTATCTCACGGTCATGAAACATGGTTGTGGCTGAAATTTTACGGTGATTTCGCTGGGAGCGGGTGCAAGTTTTCAGATTAGCACCCGCTCCCGGCGAAATCCTTCGGTTGCCCTTATGACAAATTTTTAATCAATATATATATATATATATATCAAAACATGGTAAATATTCCTTTATCCTATTAACTGGTTTTGATAATAGTTTAAGTAATGTCGAGTATTACTGCCTGTGGATAAGCATTTATCTGTCCTTCCTGTCCCAGTGTGCATGTAAAAATCATGTTTCAATTATGATATAGTTGCGTATAAATAATATTGCACTAGAATTTATAATTCTTTATATACCACCAGGGTTAAGTTTAAACCTGTTCGAAGATCTCTTAAATTCACTAATGGTTCCTCGGGATATTTGGGGACAAAAATCAATTGTCCTTGGTGACTTTAATGTTCCTCACTTCAAAAATGTACGTGGATTTAGAACTTTAGATTATGAATCTGTTCTAATTGTACATTACCCTATGATTGAATTGTTACTAGATCTAAAATTTAGTAATATTCAAAGAAATATAGCTCATAACAGTCTATCGTTGCGCTATAACTGGAAAAGGTACAATTTGAATGAACTATTTTAAATATTTTACGATACTACTGGTCTCGACTGGAAAATATTAATAATGTTAATGATACATGCAACCTATTCTACGATTAATTGCACTCTGCGATAAACAAATGAACTCCTAAACTTGAAGGTAATATTCACAATAGACAATGTCAGCTAACGTTCATGAAAGATATTATTAGTGATATTCGTCTAAAAGATAAGTATAGGTCTAATTATTCGAATTATGTGAATATTGTCCACGTTTTCGAAATTTGCGTGTTTAAGACTATTTACAAGATCTTTCCTAGTCCTGTTATGGATTCTTGTTAAATTTGGATTTTATTTATTTGCAATAAAAAAATCAATTAAATTTTCGCGAATTTTTATTTTGCATGTTTGTTGGGCGCCAGTTACAAGAGGGTTAAATCTTGGTCTAAGAGTTTTTACCCCTAGCTGATTTTATAATTATTGATTTCAACAAAATTGAACGAAAAGGAAAAGGTTCGATGAATTAAAATCCGCTAGGCCGTCATTTTAAATTAATCGTAGAACAATAGAAATATAATTTTATTTAAATTACACAAAATGGTGCTTCACGCCCACGATTCGAAACTTTCTTTTACAATTTTGCTAATTCTCACAATCTTACCATGTTAGCACCCTAACCCTATACAAAATACAAAGAAGTTATTTTGTTTGTAAGAATAAAATAGAAACACTGGTCAGAAATAGAAACTAAAATCTAATTTGGCCGACGCGGACACGTCTCAAGCATGCAAGAAAGAAAACAATAAGGCGAAAACATTAGAGGTTTAATAAAGAGAGAGTTTACGGACGTTGATGGACGTCCGTGCGGTGGTACCCTCTAGGGACCTTGTAGTGAGGGACGCGCCAAAGGCTATGTGGTGGGGAAAGATGGAACGGAAGTTGAAGCCAGCGGTAGAAGACAATAGTATAGACAATAGTAATAGTAATGAAATAAAAAAAATTAAATTAAAAAGAAAAACAATATTATGAACCCATACACCCGAAAAACACGCACAAAAGGAAAATTTGAACAATTTAAAGTATGCAGCGTGAACCCACAAAATTAGTAGAAGAAGTTATTAAATAAAAGGGAATAGCATTAGAAATTCGTACTTTAAAAAAAATTAATAACCCGCTGTGTGACTCACGCATTAGGAAAACATGTGAAATGGAAAAAACTATAGCTATGTGATTATGTGAAGTAAACAATATACGAATGTTATTCATTTAGAAAAATGTATCATGAGTTAAGTTTTACCTATTAGTAACGACGCCTTAAGTATTAGGGAATTATACTTTTTATATTTATAACTTTTATTTTGTTTAATAATGATTGGATTGGTTTAGAAGGATACTTAAAAAATCTAGTTAATATGTAACAGAATGAAGTTTCTTCGTGTATATTATCTTGTAAATATTTATAAAAGACGAAAGTATCGTAAGAAATTAATGATTATATCGATTACTTCATTGAGAACACATATTGAAAATCCATTAAATGAAAGGATTCCTTACGAAGTAATACTTATAAATTCTTGTATATAAATGATCGATACCTGTAAAAGATCACCTAATGTTGAAATAAAAACAATTTTAAATAAGATTATGATAAAATTCTTGATAAAAAGTATCTATAGTAAGGAAATGAATTTTTCTATTAAATAGAAACACCACTGAACGATAACTTCTACAGAATATTAAAAAAGATTACAATGATATTTATATTAATAGTGGATGTCGTTAAAAAAATATTCCTAATATAAATTTGAACATTTTACGAATGAATATGTATTTTAAATGTTTTAAACATAAGACACGATCAATCCGCAGTCAGCTGCCCGATTGGTGCGTCCCTTACTACAGGGTCCCTAGTTTCCTCCAGTAATAGCGAGAAAAACCTTATTATGGAGGTAATGCCGAGGAGGAAAATGTGATATGGAATGCCGAGAGTAGGGTGAAGATACAATAAAACGAGTTGTTTGTGATTAAGACAATACGGTATTTATTGCCTCTTACGTAGAGATAAGTGAGCGTCAGTCTGTGGCAATTACTGGCGGACGATAAGTTTCCTTGTAGAGGAGTAGCAAGTCGGTAACTGGAAACCTTCCTTGGCGTAGCGCTTCCAAGTTAGGGAGAGAGCACCGGATTACATCGAAAGGAAAGCACTGTTAGCACATGGCAAGACTGCTTGACGACTGAACGAACGAGCAAAGACTGATGCCTGGACATTCTGTCGCCCATAACTATGGGATCCGTCGGGGGGCTCTGGCCCATCTCGGATGCGGTTCAGCAACCCTTTTGCGCAGGGCACCCCGTGGGGTTCGGGTATATAACTGAAATTTCCTTAATGTCTCTTTCCAGTCCTGATAGTCTCGAGAAGAAACAGGATTTATAGAAAATTTTGTAATTCTGATAACCTCCTCTAAGGTTTTTCCTAAATAGTTTTGAATCTCGTCATTATTTATGTTTCGGTTTTTTTATGAGTAAATCTGTCTATTTCAGTCTGGAGTTGTAAAGTGTTGCTAAATTTAAGTCATTTCTTGCTGGAGAAAAAGATTATATTGTATATGGACTAGTTCAACTATTAATTTCTCGGGGAATTGTTATCGTAATCTTTTACCATTGTCCCTAGATTGGTGCTAGAAGTTAAGGTTCTCTCCATGTTTTTCCGTATCTGATCTTCCTTAATGATTATCTTCTTTCTGAAACAAATATTGCCCTTCAAGTCTGTTTTCTTTTGAGTTACTGTTCTTTCATTAACTTTGAAAAATTTTCAATCCAATTTAAGCTGTGTAATTTACTTCATTAACAAATAGTCAGAGTAGTTTGTTTCCTGTCACAAGATTTTAAGTTCTGTGTTTGGCTGTCAGTACTTTAGTATTGTCTTTTTTCTGAAAGGTAAAGTTCCGTACTCTCTATTTTGTGCTTAAGATCTAATGAGTCACATTATTTAGGTTTTATTAAGTCAGTTTTTGAGTTATGAGTAAGCTGTTGTTATTAATACTATTGATTCCTTGCCATTTGGCCGTATTTTGAGTATAACTAACCTAACAGTTCATTAGTATTCAATACTTCTATTTGCCGGCGTCTATACCGGCGTTTTCTAATTTAAAATCATTTACGTTCCATTCAAGGTTTTTTAACTCGTATACAGTTGGTGAAATTTTCTTTTTGATAATGAAAGGTCTTCCTCTCAAATTGCAACTATTAGCCTGTCTGTTATTTGCTTCGTCCAATTTTTTCTGGACTTCTTTTATAATTTGTTACCTTCTAAATCTATCTGTCCATTTGTCTACGCTTTGAAACTCTATTTCGTTTTCGAAATTTTTTCTTAGGGGCTGTAGTGGTTCTAATTCGAGACCTAAGTTTAACAAGCTGGAGTGAATTAGGTCGACTAATTTTTGCTAGTGTTTATTGCAAACCTCAAATCATCTATATGTTCGTTCTTGGTAAAATGATCGTTATCTAACTAGGTTTCAATAATTTGTTTGATTGTTCTATTATAACGTTCTGTTGGGTTGGCTTGGGGGTAATATTTAGGTGTTTAAGTGTGCCGTATACCGAATTTTTCAGTTAAGTCTCAGAGTGTTTTATCGACAAATTCCGGGCCATTATAAGTGTGAAGTGTCTGCGGTTATCCGAAACGCGAAATGAAGCGTTTGTGGAATTCTGACTCTATTGTTCTCCCGTTAGCTTTTATAATTGGGATTATTTTTGCCCATTTTGTAAAAAGTTCCACAAATACTCAAATGTATTGATTTTTCTTCCTTTTCGAACTTGGTAGCGAACCCATGATATCAGCTGCTACCATAGTCCATTGTTCTTCGATTACCCTTTTTCCCATGAGTCATATCTTACTTTGGTTACTTCTTCTTACTCTTTGACAAGTTTGGCAAATTTTAACTATTTGGTCACGTCAGAAGTAATGTTCGGAAATTTTCGCGTAAGTTTTCTCTGAGCCTAAATGTCCTGCTTGGGTTTCGTGGTGGTTTCTCCGTAAAACTTGACGTCTCAAGCTTTGGGGCACGACTAATTTCCAAGGGTTTGTGCCTCGTAATAGAGTAGATTTGAGTGGGTCATTTTGGCAAAAATAGAGATCCCGCGTAGAAAAGTTGCGATGGGTTAAGATTCGGTTAATGTTCACCCACGATCCGCTCATGGTTATCCCATGGTTATTAACAATGGGTCAAGCATAGCCAATGGCCTCTTTCCCACGCTTCACCCACGGTCGAACGTGATTCAATTTGAATTGAACTTTGGAAAAATTTTCGAAGATGAACACAATCTACTACATTTTCCCACATTTTAGAAAGGATTTCTGGATAAATCTTTTCTTTTATTGGACTTTACGAACTACTCGAAAAGTAACATCATCCAATCAATTTTTCAGCAGATATTTCGGAAAAATTACTTTTTTTGGACTTTGCGAAATTGTTGCCTGGAAACATTCTTAGCATAACTTTGTTCGATTTTTTAAGATACTATATCTGCGTAAAAAAGTTTGCATCTGGCTCGAAGCATGGACCACGGCTAAATTATATCATGGCGCAAGCCTTGCTCTCATGCGCCCTCCCATGCTTAGGGAACGCTACACACAAGTGAATAAATACTAAAAAAAACATCCAACTGTTTGAGGTAATTAAGCAGCGCTAAAAATTAAAATCTTAGGTTTGCCAATAGTAGACACGTCTCTACATGGTAAGTTCACTACCCGGGTAAATCGAATTGTTCACCAATGGTGAGGCGCCGACACAAGTACGCCAGATCGTGCACAAGGTTCTTTAAAACGTTATCTACGAGAACTTTTTCGAAATTTAAATTTTGTCCTTAACCAAAAAAATTACAAATGTTGAGTCCACGACACGGGTGAAAACGATCCTCCACCAAGTTATATAAAGGTCATCTACGAGAACTCTTTGAAATTTAAATTTTGGTCAATTACCAAATCCATCGAAAATTGTGAGTCGACAAGCCGGGTACGCCGGATCGCGCACCAGGTCATCTAAAGCGTTAACTACGAGAAATTTGTTAAAATTCAAATTTTGTCAACATCCAAAATAACTACCAATGGTAAGGCGTCGACACGGGTGTGCGGGAATGTGCACTAGGTCATTTAAAACGTCATCTGCGAGAATTCGTTAAATTTTGTCCATACCCAAAACAATTACAAATAGTGAGTCGACGACCTAGGTTAGCCGGATTGTGCACCAGGTCCTTTCAAACGTCATCTACGAGAACATTTTTGAAATTTAAATTTTCTTAATAAGCAAGACAATTAAAAATGGCGAGACGACGACCCGAGTTACGGAGGATCATGCAATTGGTAGTTTAAGACTGAGCGTGGACTGAGCGTGGCTCAATATTGGTTCAATGTGCACCGACAATCCCCCCCACGGTCGACCTATGCACCTTTGAAATGATCTGGTGCGCAATCCGGCACAACCGGATCATCGACTCACTATTAGAAATTATTTTGGGTGTTGGAAACATTTGAATTCTAAAAAAATTCTTGTCGAATACGTGTTATAACACAACCTGGTGTACGATCCTTCGTGCCCGGGTCGTCGACTCACCATTTGTAATTGTTTTAGATATGAACCAATTTTAGAGTCAAAGAGTTCTCGTATATAATGCTTTTACTGACCTAGTGTACGATCTTGCGCACCCGGGTCATCGCCTTAAAATTCGTAGCTATTTTGTGTGTTGGGAAAACTTGAATTTTAAAAAAGTTCTTGCAGATTACGTGTTAGACTACCTGGTTGACGATCCTGCGTACCCAGGTCGTCTAATAACTATTTGTAATTGCTTTGGTTATGAAAAAAATTTTAATTTTAAAAAAGTTCGCATAGATGACGTTTTAGATGACCTGGTGCGCGATCCGGCGCACACGGATCGTCGTCTTACCGTTTGTAGTTATTTTTGTTGTTACACAAATTTAAATTTTAAAGAGTTCTCGTGGATGAATTTTTAAATGACCTGGTACACGATCAAACGCACCCGGGTCATCGCCTTATCATTCGTAGCTATTTTGGGTGTTGGAAAAACTTGAATTTAGAAAAAATTCTTGCAGAATACGTGTCAGGCTACCTGGTTTACGATCCTTTGTCCCCGGGTCGTCGAATAACTATTTCTAATTATTTTGATTATAAACAAAATTTAAATTTCAAAAAAGTTATAGTAGATGGCGGTTTAGATGGCCAGGTGCGTCATCCGGCGCACCCGGGTCGTCGCTTCACCATTAGTAATTATTTTGGGTGTTAACCAAAATTTAAATTTCAAACAAATTTATGTAGACTGCGTGTTATTACACTACCTAATTACAATCCTGCGCATCCGGGTGGTCGACTCACCATTTGTAATTGTTTTGGTTTTTGACCAAATTTAAATTTTTAACATTTCTCGCAGATGACTATTTAAATGACCTGTTGCATGATCCGGCGCACCCGGGTCATCGCTCCACCATTGGTAGTTGTTTTGGGTGTTGACCAAATTTGAAATTAAAAAAGTTCTTGTAGAAGACGTGTTATAACACTATCTGTTGTACGATCTTGCGCACCCAGGTCGTCGACTCACTCTTTGTAATTGTTTTGGTTATTGACCAAATTTAAATTTCGAAAAAGTTCTCGTAGATGACGTTCGAAGGCCTGGTGCACGATCCGGCACACCCGTGTCGTCGCCTCACCATTGGTAGTTATTTAGGGTGTTGAAAACATTTGAATTTTGAAAAAGTTCTCGTAGATGACCTTTTAAATGACCTGGTGCAGGATCGTTCAAACTCGTGTCGTCGACTCATCATTTGTCATGTTTTTGGGTATTAGAAAAATTTTAATTTTTAAAAATTGCTTGTAGAATACGTATTAAACTATTTGGTGCACGATCCTGCGCACTCTCGGGTCGTTGACTCACCATTTGTCATTGTTTTTGTTATGGACAAAATCTAAATATAAAAAAAGTTCTTGCTGATGACGTTTAAAAGGACCTGGTGTATGATCCGGCACACCCGTGCCGTCACCTCACCATTATAAGTATTTTGGGTATTGGAAAAATTAGAATTTTTGAAAAGGTCTTGTAGAATACGTATTAAACTACCTGGTTGACGCACCTTCGCACCCCTGTCATCGAATCACCATTTGTAATTGTTTTGGTTATAGAAAAAATTTAAATTTTAAAAAAGTTCTCGTAGATGACCTTTTAAAGGAACTGTTGCACGATCCGGCGTACTTGTGGCATCACCTCACCATTGGTGAATGATCCGATGCAGCCCAGTAGTGAACTTACCATTTAGAGACGTATCGGCTATTGGAAACCCTAAGATTTTAATTTTGATTTAATATCCTCTAATAATTGGATGATTTTTTGAGTATGTATTCATTTGTGTGCAACGTGTCCTAAGAATGGGAGACGGACAAGAGCAAGGCTTGCGCCATGATACCATTCAGCGGTGACCCATGCTTAGGGCCAGATATTTCCAAGTGTATTGTCATGTTTGAGCGATGCAAACTTTTTTCGCGCGGGTATAGTATCTTGAAAATCCGAACAAAGTTATGTTAATAATGTTTCTAGTCAACAATTTCGCAAAGTCCCATAAAAGTAATTTTTTCCGGAAATTATGCTGAAAAATTGATTCGATGATGTTGCTTTTCGAAAAATGTCTAACTTTTCGTGGGGTTTATCTTTTTAAAGTAATCTGTTCATCGGTTCTTTTGTTTCGGCAAAGTGTGGGATACATTTTCTATACCAACTTGCCATCCCTATTATGCGCTGTAATTGTTTAATATGTTTAGGTGTAGGGAATTATAATAATGGTTGCATTTTTTCATCATCTATTCGTAATCCTTCATCGTTAACTTTAAAGCCTAATGTTCAATTTATGAGCTGCAAGATTAACATTTGTCCGGACTGTTCGTTAAATTTGCATAATTGATTTTATCCAGTACAATGTTCAAGTATTTTAAATGGTCATCAAAATTTTGAATTACTATTTCAATGTCATCTAAATAACAAAAAACGTTTGGTTTCACGTCTGGAGTGATAATTTTGTCCACGAGTCTCTGGAAAGTGGCTGGAGCATTTGTCAGACTGAATGGCATCCTTTTAAATTGATATATGCCCTTTTCAGGGACTGTGAATGCTGTGATTGGTCTTGAACTTTCTTATAATAGAATTTGTAAATAAGCTGGTTTTAAATATATTTTCGAAATGAATTTTGCTGATCTTAAAGTGTCAAATATTTCTGTCATGTGTGGGTTTGGGTAGCGGTATTTCTTTGTAATATTATTAACTTTTCTGAAATCTGAACAAAATCTACAATCTTTTCCAGGTTAATTGATCATAACAATAGGGTTTGACCAGTCTGAACAAGAAGGCTCTATTATATCTTGTTCTAATAATTTATCTACTGTTTGATAAATTATTTCTTTTATTTTTACGTTTACATGGTAATATCGCTGTTTAATTGGGTCGTGACACAAATTTCCGCTAAACCCTTATCTTGCTCGCGGATTTTTTCTAAGAAATTCGTAATATTATTTAACTTAATCTTCTTATTTTTAAAAGAAACCCATTGATTTCTATTATCACTTTCTAATATCTCATTGGATTTTGGAGATTCATTTTTTGATTCTTTCCGATTGGAATTTGTTGATCGTGGGGAAGCTTATGTAGCTAGGGATATCCTTCGTAGGATTTGTTACAGAAATTTGGGAGTTTTGTATTTTTGAGAGTTGGCTAGAATTGGTAGTTTCTAGGGGAATTTTGCTGTTTGATAACCTTGAACTACTATTTTTATGCTCTCTAGTACTTTTGAGGTTGATGCTACCTCCAAATTTCGGTTTTTTTGTTGTATTGTCATCTCCTTCCTTTTTAATCAATAATTTTTCCTTAATATTTACTTTTCTACTTTCCTTTGTTTCCTCGGCTTTAACGTCAGATTTAATTTCTGTTTTGTTTCCCGTTATAGGGAGGAGTAGCGAGTTTGGATATGCTTCCATATGATAGCAGATGGGACGACTCCCTGGTAACCACCAAATTTCTGAGTCATAGCTTAGGGTCATCTGTAGGGGTTTTAGCATGTCCGTGTCTAAAATAACTACTGATTTACGTTTTGGGACTAACCTGAAAATTAAATGATTGGTACAATTACCGATGATAATTGGGATTACTACCTGACAAATTGTATCGACCCGCTAATACACTATGATAACCATTACTATTGTTTGTCCTATCTTCTTTGCGCGAATTTAAATTCTGATTTTTATCTGAATCGAAATTCATTTTATTTTGGTAATCCGTATTAGAATTATTATCCCGTTTTTGGTTTCTATTTGGATTTTGAGAATTTCGTTTATTTTCATTATTATTATTACCTGAACTATTTTCCACTTTTTCTGTTGATAATTCGAGCATTGGACTGCTTTGACCTTCAATTGAGCCTAATGTCATTTGGTTAAACGCCGGTAACATTTTTGTAAAGATTGAAAGAATATCTTGGTCTATTGTTTTGGAATCTAGGTTGGAAATGTGATTGGAGTCTCGGTTGAAAGTTTGATTGAAATCTGTGTCAGAAATATTGTTGATATTGATTTGAAAAAGGTAGAAATGAAAATCCAAATTATGAAAATGCAAATTAATTTTTGTATTATTTTTTACGCTGATTATATGCTTCCGTTTTGGTTATCATTTCGATCATTTTTATTTTCCCTAAATTCTGTATTTTCTAAATTATTTTTATCCCCGTTAGCTTAATTACGCTTTTGTTCGTTTTTCTCTTCAGTTTTTTGTCCTGTAATTTGTAATACTGGCCCACTAATATTCGACTTGGCTGGCTAAGTTTCCTACTATTTGCCTAAATTTTCTAATTGTTTAAACTTTTTAAAATCATTTCGCTTTATATGCATTTTATATTCAACTAGCTGCGCCCTGTGGCAGCGGCTTTGCTGTCGCGGATAGCCCACTGTCATTAATACTATGCATCGAGAACAAACGGAAATACCATTACAGTTGTATATTGAATATTACTGGAATTAAATCAACATACAATTTTATGTATTTATTGTAGAATTTGGGTTTGAAAAATGTAAAGTTGATAGTGAAATTTGAAGTAGACTTGAAAAAAAATTCTTAGAAAGTAAAACAGGAACAACAAATTTAATACAGAATATCGAAACTGTATTTTTCGAATTTTGATTGTAAAAATTGTATTTAAGTTGTCCAATTCAGTTTCCGAAAATTCCAAATCACTTTTGAAATTTGCACACAGCTTAAAGAAAACCCTTTGGTTTTGAAAAATGCGCAGTCTACAGTGAAATTTAAACTAAACTTTTAAAAGTCTCTGAGAACGTGAAACAGAAATATGAGCTTAAATACAGAAAATGTTCATTGTTTTTAATTATAAAAATTATACTCCAGTCATTGAATCCAATATTTAGAATCTTGATATCAGTCGTGAAATTCTAACATAGTCTGCAAAAAGTCTTTGAAATTTTAAAATTTATACAGTAGGTTTCAAAAACTGCCCTGCCCCCATTTATCTTCCCACAGAATTTTCTTATGATCTATCCGGGGGCCCCAAAAAAATGCATTAAAAATTTGCTGTTGATTAGAAGAAAAACTATGTTTCTGCCCCCCGTCCTATTGATTATATAGTAGGTTTCAAAAACTGCACCCCCCCCCCCCTTGTTTTACCTACCCATCGAATTCTCTTATGATCTATCCGGAGCTCAAAGAAAATGCGTGAAAAATTTGCTGCCCATTCAGTGAAAAACTACGTTTGTGCCCCCCGTCCTCTTGACTTGATTGTATGTATTTCAAAAACTGTACCCCCTCCATCTACACTCCATGATCCTTCAATATTCTTATGACCTAACCGGGAGGCCAAAGAATATGTGTGGAGAAACTGATGCTGATTCGTCAAAAACTGCATCTGTGCCCCCTTCCCTACCGGCCCCATCCCTTCGCATGCTCATCGCCAACTCTTACGACCTGGTTTGGAGCCCAAAGAATATGTGTGCCAAATTTTGTGACGACTGGTAAAAAACTGTGGATTTGCAAAAAAGGGCTTCCATAAACTACGTGGCCCAATTTTTGTCACTTTTTGACTCCCCCCCCCCCCAGGGTGCTACGTTTTTTTTTCTATTTCTTATAAAACGAAAATAAAATACAGAATATGAGTGGTAGCCACCACACACGTAATTGCGGCTAGAAGTCCCTTGCCTCGACTCGCTTACTAATGGAAACAAACAAAAAGACTTGGGGAAGGAGCACTCGGCTTGGTTCGTAGGGATCGAATTTAGGACTGCACACGCTATTTCAAAAAAGGAGTAAGCTATGTGGTTTATTGTTATTTTTTTTATATCTGAATATAAAACCACGTGGCTCGGATGCGCCTTCCCCCGCCACCCCATGTTTACCAGCATGGCTTTTTGTAGACCCTTCGCCCAACTAAAGCAACCACGTGGTTTAAAGAAGGCCCCTAAGCATCATCCGCTTTACGCCACTTGATTTGATATATGTATATAGATATGCAGTCAATGCTATTTTGCATTATTTATTAAATAAAAGCAATTAGCGACTCGGGTTGCCGTAGGAATCATATCCAGTGCCTAATCTACATCAGTGTCTCCAGAACGTGAGATTTTTCAGCCCCCGCCACTTTCCCATCTGGCAGCGACACTTTCAAACGTAGCGTGTCCGTGAGTCGGCTCTGCTACATGTTGCGTAGGCCAGCCTCCTGTAGAGCTGAAAATGCACGAAACCAAGCCCCCCCCCCCCCCCCCCCCCCCCCCCCCCCCCCCCCCGATTTCACGGTTCCTTTTCGGTGGCTAACTGGCTATTTGGAGTTTCTAAGTAAACTGAATTTCGCAGGGTATCAAGAGAATGAAAGTTCAGGCAATTTTGCTATGTTCTATAATTTTAGAAAAAGAGAAGAAAATGAATTCTTATCAAGCATTCTTGCGCAATTTTGTTGTACAGTTTTTCTTAAATTTATTTTGTTTAAAAAAATGTGCTTTCAAATTTGCGTAAGTTTAAGAGATATTTAGGAATTTTGAGACGATTAGAAAATAATTAAAATTTGTAAAGATTTTTTAAAGAATTTTGTAAGGTTTCATGAAAATGAATACTATTCTTTTAGGTTTCTACGAATAATTAATATGATTTTTTATTTTGAAAAATTGATTTTAAAAATTCCAATACATTTTAAACTATGTTTAGAATGATCAATGAAGAATTTGAAGATTTTAAGCAATCTTTTTCATTTTGCCCAATTTCAAAGAAAATCAGGACAAATTTAAATAGTTTTTAATGATTAGAAGGTGTAGAAGGCCTGACAAGATTAGAAACAGAACTTTTTTCAAGATTGGTAGGAAAATTTGTAATGGCTTTTTATTTAAAACAGCGTACTTTATGAGGATATTAAAATAGGATTTTAAACATGTGAAAGGATTTCCTAAAATTTAAAAGAATACTGTAGAAGATTTTAAAGCAAAATGTTTCAATTTGTTAAGATTATAATAAATAGATCAAAATCAAGTAAATGCAAGAAATATTAAGAAGAACTGAAGAGATTCAAATCGAATTTTAAACTTAAATTCTGTTAGAAAATTAGATTTTTAAGAAATTCAAACATAAACTTTAGAAACTTTACAGAAATTACGAAAGATTTCAAGGAGGTAAAACTATTTTTCTTATAATTCCTGGGAAAAATTTAAAAGATCATGAGTCAATTTTTTCACATCTTGAATTAAGGAAAATAATTCTTCTTAGGCCTTCTTGTGCAATTTTGTTACACAATTTTTTAAATTATATGTTGCTTTAAAAATCTACTTTCAAATTTGAGAAAGTTTAAGAGATATTCAGAAATTTTTAAAGGATTCAAATAAAATTAAAACTTGCAAAGATTTTCAAGAATTTTGTAAGTTTTCACGAAAATAAAAAAAATTATTTTAAGTTCCTAGAAATAATTAAAATAATTTTCTTTTTCGAAAAATTAATTTTAGGAGATTATTTTAAAGCATTTCAAAACATTCGAAAATACGTCAAAAATGGTCAAAGTATCTGAAAAATTTTAAAGGCAATGTTTTTTTAATTTTGCAAAATAAAAAAGAAATTAGGAAAAATTAGAATAATTTTTAAAGATTTTGAGACCAGACAAGATTAGAAAAAAAAATTATTTTCCTAAGTAACGTGGCAAAATTTTTAATAATTGTTTATTTTGTACAATGTGCTTTAAAAGAAAAATGAAGAAGATTTTTAAACACATAAAAAAATTTCCTCAAATTTCGAAAAAGAATGTACAAGGTTTTAAAATCAACATTTCTTCTCAAGTAGAATTCCGATTTTAATCGCAAGAGGTTCAATTATTTTTAATCAGAATAAGTAATTACATAAATTTTGAAAATTCAAAAAAGATAACTTGAAATACGTTGAAAGAGATTTGAAAAAAGTTTATTTTAATTACACATAAAATTTATTGAATTATTTCTAAAAATATGGAAACATTAAAAATTGTAGTATTTAAATACACTTAACATTTCAGACTTTTACATTAAATTTTGATAAGATATAATAGATACGTATGTAAAATGAAAAAATAATAATAAAAGTCGATAAACGAAGGACTTTCAGATAATGAAAGATAATGAAAGAAACTCCTTGGGAAAAAATGTAAATAATATGTTTGGAATGAATTTTAACAGAAAATTGAAAAGAGATTACAAAACATTTTTTTTATTTCTTAAAATGTCTAAAAAGTACGTAAAATATTTTAAAGCAATATGTTGTAATTCTTCCATATTACTTAACTTTAGAAAAATTAAGGAACATAATGCTTTTAAATTTGAGTAAGTTTTATAGATATTCGAAGATTTTGAAACGATTCCACAATAATGAAAACTTGTAAGGATTTTTAAAGGAATAATTAACATAATTTTTTATTTCCAACAATTAATTTGAAAAGATTATTTTTAAACATTTCAAAACATTGCAAAAGATTTTAAATATTCTCAAAGCATCTGAAAAACTTTAAAGGCATTTTTTTTAATTTTGCAGAATTAAAAAAAAAACTGGAAAAATTTGAATAATTTTTAAAGATTAGGGATTAAAAGATCTGACAAGATTAGAAAAACAGAATTATTTTTTGAATAATTGTGTGAAAGTTTTTAATAATTTTTTATTTTAAAAAATGTACTTTAAAAAAAATCAAGCAGATTTTTAAACACATCAAACGATTTTCTAGAATTTAAAAGAAGAGTGTAGAAGATTTTAAAGCGAAATGTTTTAATTTGATAAGATAAAAAAGTTTAAAAAAAAGAAATAATCAAGTGAATTCAGGAACTATTTAGTAGATTTGATGAAATTCAAACAAATTTAAACGTTAGAAGTGTTGTAGAAACGCAAGATAAACTTTAGGAACTTTAAAAGAATCTTGAAAGGTTTCAGGAGAATAAATATAGTTTCTTAAAATGCTTGGGAAAATTTAGAAGATTGTAAAGGACATTTTTTTCTACATTTTGAAGAAATTTATATAAGAAATTTTCATAATATTTTTTAAAATCCTATTAAATAAAAATATAATATCTTTAAAATCTCCTAGGATCTTTTCTGACATATCTGATATATTCGAAAATCTTTTTTTTATTTTCTTAAGAATCTTATAATAATTATTTACAAATAAATTTATAAACAAACTGATAATACTTATTTTATTGTATATGAAATCTTTACAACATTTTTATTGCCTTAAAATACTTATCTTAAAATTACAAAATTTAGCTTTTACAATTTTATTTTGATTGTTAAATAATTGTAATTGAAAATTGATTGTAAATAATTGTAAAATAAATGCAAGGAAACTTATTGTATGAAGAAATATGTCATGATTATAAAAAGAGAATAAAAACGGTTAAGGTAAGTCTTTGTAGCATTTTAATAACTACTGAACATATTTTTAGTTTATTTTTCCTTGATTCTGGCCGAGGGTCAAACATGGTACAAAAAACCGTCGTAAAATTTCTAATAAAAACTGTACTCTCTATACATTTTTTTTTTTTGATTAAAAATAATAAAACTTTTATAAATATTGCCAAAATTTATTTGAATATGATACACATTGACTTTTATTGAAAAAATTCCTGTAAATAGTTGGTGTTTTTTTTTTAATTTTACGATATTTGTGTACCATGTTTGACCTTAGGGATTAGATTTCAGGAATAAAATTATAAAAATATCTCCATTAGTTAGTAAAATACTATGAAGAATCGCCTTTCAAATTATAGTTGAAATTGAAGAAATAGATATTTCTCTTATCGTTTTTCAGCATATGATTTTTCACCAAACAAAGGCAAAAAAAATTGAACTATTCTGTTGTAAATTCGATTGTGTGTTTTTTTAAAGACATTTTTACGTTGAAAATTCATTTCTTCCATCGAAAATGAAACTATAGTAAAATTATAATTTTTTGAAATAACTATTTTGGTTAATAATTTAACTGTTTTGTTGAAAATTATATTTTTTTGTTGTTGAAAAAACATTTTCTCATACTAGAAATTTAATTGTATAATTTTTGGTTGATTTTTTTTTTGGTAGGAAATTGACCTTTCTCAGTCAAAAATTCTTCTTTTTTGGTAGAAAATTATTCTTCTTGTTTAAAAATTCATTTAAAAGTTCATCTATTTTTTTGGAAATCAAACTATTTTTCTAAAAAACTGATGGTTGTAAATTGATTTTTTAAACTGATAATGTAACCGTTTTTCGTTGAAAATTTATCTATTTTTTTAACAAAAATTTTTGTTGTTTTAAAATTGATTTTGAAAATTAGGAATGTCTGTTTTCGGTAGAAAGTTATTGGTTTGAAAATTAAAATATTTGTTTGCAAATTTAATTTTTTGCTTGGGAATTTAAATAGTTTGTTGAAACTTCGATTTTTTGGGGTTGATAATTATTTTTCAACTGAAAGTTTATCTAATCAATTTTTTGTTGAAACATTATAATTTTAGTTGAAAATTAATTTCTTTCGTTGAAAATTCCATTTTTTGTCTGAAAATTTCATTAGTCCATTTTTGATGGAATACTTATTTTTTTAGTTTAAAATTAGTTTCTATAGATGAAAATTGAACAATTTTGTTAACACTTTTCTTTCTTGAAAAATGTTCTTTTTAGTTATAAATTTATCTTCTTTGTTGGCGAATCATTCTTCTATAAAAATCAATTTGTTTTAGATAAAAATTAATTTCTTTTGTTGAAAATTCGAATTTATTTGGGTTTAAAAATAAATTTTTTCAACTGCAAACTTCAGTATAAACTACAATGTTTAAGTTAAAAAATATATTTTTAAAAGTAATTTCTTAGGTTGAAAATTTAACTATTTTTTCGAAAATTTGTTTTTTATTTGTTAAAAATCCATTGTTTACTAAAAATATGACTAAGGCATGCAGCACTAAATTTGGAACATTTTAGACCAAGAAGTCTTGTCTTCTATATCTATTTACATAAAGTCAATTATATTTGCCTCTTCGCAATAAGCCTAATGGTTATAAGGTAACTCGAAATTTCAAAACCTGAATAAATTTGAGGAGCAGCTAGATCGTCATTCGTGATGTCAAGAGATTTCGGGTTCCTGCTCGTGCATTTTCGGCTTTACACGAGGCTGGGCTTCGCAGCATTTAACAGAGCCGAATCACGGACACGCTACGTTTGAATGTGTCGCTCCCAGATGGGAGAGTGGTGGGGGCCGAAATATTTCCACGTTCTGGAGACACTGAAATGTGTATAAATTTTCAAGTCGATCTATGCAACGGTGTGGACGGTATCTAGCCTTAACTCCACAAATTTGAATTTTATATAGTAGATTCTGAGATTTTCGTAAGTTCTGCGCAATTCCCATTCGCGGCTTTTTCTATGACATAGTTTTGTAAATAGTTTCCTAATTTCTGTGAAGTATTTGTGGATGTCTTGAGTGCTTTTTTGATTAAAAAGTTTTATTTTTTGCCTAATTTCTTTTGAAAATCTCTCGTCGATATACGCGTTTTTGAAATCCTCGATAAAATCCGATAAACATCGCCAAGAATTTTTATTTATTTCGCACCAATCTTTTGCACCTTCGAGCAATAGTACGTCTAAGTTTTCTCAGATGCCTCAATCATTTATCCTATAACCCCTTTTGAATCTTCTTAATTCTTCAAAAAAATGCGCGGGGCTGTCTTTTTTATTATTTCGAAATTTATTGGGCCAGTTGCACATAATTTAAAATGGTGTTTGTATCATGCCGAAAGTAAAATAAGTAGCTGATATTGTTTAATTATTTAAATTGTGGCCGGATTCGTAATTTGTATCCGAGTTATTTGTGTGGAGCCTAGAGTGTCTCTTTGATCTGTTACTTGTTGTCGAATATCTACGTGATCCGTTTTGTTTTGGATAAATTCTGTTCTCTAATGGTTCGCTGTCGTCCGTATCCAGTAATTTAAAATGATTAATTCTTGATTTACTACGATTTTCCGTATTATTGTGAGAATGTTTATTAGTTTCTTTAACTTTTCCCCTTAAGTCGAATTGAACTGACTGTCTATTTCGAGTTGCGCTTTTATTTTTCCTGTAATTAGAACCTATTGTTTTTGGTTTATTTTCAAAAGAACTATGAGCTGATGGGTGTAATCTAGACCGTAAGTTGTTTGCCCTTTCTTCCCTTTCTCTAACAAATCTTACCCTTTATGGTTCATAGATTCGTTGAACTCTGCGCCTTTATAAGTTCGTCTGTTTCTAAAACGAATTGTGTGTTGTTTTCTAAAAATTGATCCCGTTCAAAAGTTTGTTACCTATTGTTCTCGTATTATTTATTTGTATTGGTGCGCCTATTGTTGTTCAATTTTCGTTATCCCAAAAGAATGTATTGTTTGTAGTTTAAGTTGTTTCTACTTGTCTTTCCTGAATTAATCTACCTTGGTTTGACCTGTCTCTATTCACTGTATATTCTGTGTTTTTATCGCGAAACCCCGACCATGGCCACCTGTTTGTTGTTTTAGGTATAGTGCCAATATTTTTGGGTGGCATTACTTCTATGTTTCGGATTATTGGTCTTGCTGTGACTTTGGTTAAATCCACGTTTTTGGTTGAAAGTGCAGCGGCCCCTTCCAGGTCTAAACTATCATGGTCCAGTTTTTCGGAATTTTTTTTATAAATTTTAGTAATATAACAGTGATGTTTTTCTCCCTAATATCTGCGTTCGGTTATCTGTTTTAACCATCCGCAATTCGAGTCACTTACCGCGAAAAAAAATGTTTGGCAAAGACGTAGCCAAAAATTTCAAACAAGCATCAAAATGGCACATACAAAAATGTTCAGGGAAAATTGCACATGAAATAGTTTGCATTGAATATGTGCACATATCATAAGAAAACAGGAATAAAATGGTGCACATCAATCGGTAATTTACAGTAAAGTCCAGTGTATTTGTTCGATACTTTAGTTTTCATTTTAAAACCTTTATGTCTCCTTTTCTCAGCAGGTTTTGGGATTTTGAAAGAAAAAGTGTGCGAGTAATTTTGAGTTGGGCGCCATGTATCACGGAGGTAATACCGACGGAAATGTGACGTGGAATGCCGAGAGTAAGGTGAAGGCACAATAAAACGAGGTGTTTGTGATTAAAATAATCCGGAATTTATTGCTACTTACACGTGCGTACTTGAGACGTGATAATATTAAAGCCGCAGAATGTTTGTCCTATTTTGAGACCTTTCTTTCGAAGTCAACGTAACAATGTCTTTTTTGGGTTAGGAAATCTAAAATCGTAATATTGTGGGAATCTAGTTTAGTGTGATAAAGGAAATTATTTTCACTCGTGCGCATGAAACACTGATTTCGTTTGTAATAATAAATGTAGATCCTTTTCTAAGAGTAATTATGTAAAAATCGAAATGGCCTAGTGAACCTTATTTTATTTTACGAAAACCTACACTCTGATTTTAGACCATTAAGCGAACGTCAAGTGTAATTGTAACTATATGTGATTTTTGTCTTTTCGATTATAAAGGTAAGTAGATATATTTGAGAAAGTCGTTTTTAACGAGGGGTTCGCAATCTATTAGGTCGGGATATAAACATCTTGTAAGTATTACAAAAATTGTGATGAGTGTTTCCTGGTGGTGCTTTCGGAGGTGACCCTTGCTCTAGGGTCTCACGCGGGTTAATTCAAAAGTTCCCAGTTTGTTCTAGCAAGTCAAGTTCTTTTAGTGACGGGAAATATTTACCACGGCGTAGGATGAAAAAGCGGATATATTGTAGAAAAATCAGGTAAATTCAAAAGCACGGTGGACTTTAGTGTCCGTGATTTTTGTAAAACACATTGTGATATATTAGGTTGTACGAATATCGCTGTCATTTGATGTTCGTGGCGTAAGACAGAATTATTTTTTAAGCCGTTTTTTAGGAATATCATTATGATTGGAAGATTGAAGAATATATCTTCAATACACTTTGTAGAATTTAAAAGATTGTAAATTTAGCCTGAGAGTATTATTTTGCCTATAAAATATGTATGCTATTTTGAATTTTACATATATATACAGGGTATCCCACCACATGTAGGACAACGTGCAATGGTGGATAGAGAAAACAAAATACGATAAGAATTCAAATACAAGAATGTTGTGCGGTCAATTGTATAAAAGCTACTGAACAACAAAGTTCCGTGTAGGTGTGACTCCGGCCGTGCGTAACGTGATTGTCGGTTAGGGCCAGGGAGGCTGGCGGTCTCCCAGCGAAAGCAGCACTCACTCTACGAGCGGCGTCACACCTACACGGAACCTTGTTGCTCTGTAGTTTCTAAACAAATGACCGCACAGCATTCTTGTATTTGAATTTTTGTCTTATTTTTTTTTGTCTATTCGCCATTGACCGTTGTCCCACAGTTGGTGGGACACTCTGTATATACTAGGCAGTCTGATAAGTACCTGAAAATTCTAAGAGATGGCATTAGTATTCTAATACTATTCATCATAATATAATCATAATACTATTCATCATTATTGGACCGATTGAAAATCGAAATCGCCGAAAAACGACCGAATTTGAAGAAGAAAAAACCGCTTTATCATCACGACAATGCGCCTGTTCATTCATGCTTAGTTGCACAAGCAAAATTGCATGGAATCGGCTTCGAATTGGTTCCTCAGCCACCGTATTCACAAGACCTGGCCCCCAGCGACTATTACTTGTTCCCTAACCTGAAAAGATGGCTCATTGGTAAGCGTTTTTACTCAAATGAGGAGCTCATAGCTGAAACTGAGGCGTATTTTGGAGACCTTCCGATCGAGTACTTTTCGGACGATATCAAAAAGTTAAAAAATGGTTGGACTCGCTGTATCGACCTAAAAGGAGAGTACGTTGAAAAATAAGCCCGACTTTGGCCAAAAAACGTCTCCGTGTTTTATTTTTCAGGGTATTTTTCAGGGACTT
>NC_046661.1:50660577-50662723 GCF_010883055.1 Belonocnema kinseyi | reverse complement strand
GGTCCCTGTACCAAGGGTTTCTGCTGAATATGGTTACAAAAATAAATATGCAGTCGCGGACAATTGTCCAGGGGTGGTCCCGATGGAATTATCCCCCAAGCGGAGGTGTGAAAACCGTGCCGAAAGCTGAATGGCACCTGGGTGAGTTGTCTAGAACGGTGACTCTAGGATACCTAGCGACCTCTCAGAGTACGCAGCCTTATCCTTGCATGCGGGGATCTACAAGGATGGACGAACCCCTTTCCCTAGCTTCTCGTCGGAACAACAATGACAACACCAAACATAGTTGTAGTAGTGCGGCTCAAAACAACAGAACGCGCAGGGCTCCCGACAATGGGTCGGCCAACAGTGCCGACCAATCTAAAGCTGGGGGAGTCAATGAAAATGGATTCAATGCGATGGATCGGCGGGATCTCGTGACCTTTGGGTGGACGGAGCAACTGAATCACGGCTTGCTAGACTGCTACGATGCGAGTGTTGCCCGTGAACGGGGTTACATGGCACGGCTGCATGCTCTGTGGTGCGAGAAACACCCTGAGCTATCGCACTTTTCGCAGCAACGTCTGCGAAACCATGCTGAACTACTCCGTAAAAGGGGCTATGTAAGCGGAAGGCCTACTCTACCACAGCTAGAACAAGCCCGCAACAAAGAAAGAGAGGCGACACTAAGACCAACCGCGGGCAGGCATCCAATAGATGAAGATCGATGCTTTACGACCCGGATAAACATCAACACCAAGGTTTCTCTCAAGCCTAAAGATCTGGCTGAAATGGATGACGAGCTTCGTGGACATTTTTCCGATGAATCCGAACTCTGGGCTATTAATCATTGTGTTTATAATGCAGCGAGAGCTTTGGCCGATGCGAACAGTAAAACAAAACCAACGGCTGATCATAAGACCAAAAGACGAATGCATCAACTTGCCATAAAGATATGCTGGGCAAGACAGTACGCGTTCCGCATTCAATGTGTGATTGACTACATCACATCTGGCAGGAATTTTACCGCCAAGGTTCGAAAGTTCGCGCGTGAACTCCGGACCCGTTATTACACACTTAACAAGTCAAAGCTGCTGACCATCAGGCAGCATATTGTTGAGAGAATACGGATACTATCTGACGCTAGGAGCAGTCTAGAGCGAAGGGAGAGGTGGGTCAGAGAAAATCAACAGTTTCTCTCTGACCCATCTCGGCTCTTCCAAGACCCTCCAGTTACTGTCGAACACCCACCCAAACCAGAGGAGGTCGAAGTACCGAGGTGAAAAAAGTATTAAGAGGGATGAAGAACTATTGCGCACCGGGACCAGATTGTATCAAAACCTTCTGGTGGAAAAAGTTTTCTTCAACCCATCAGCATTTGGCCCGTATTTTCACCTCATATTTGAAGTCGGAAGAGACGATTCCAGAGTGGTTCGTGGAAGGGCGCACAATACTCCTGCCGAAAATAAGCAACTTAGCTGACCCAAAGAACTACAGGCCAAGAACTTGTCTGAACACGCTTTAAAAGATATTCACAGCTATCCAAAATGATAGGATTGTTCGGGCAATTGAACCTGTGTGGCAAGAAATGTATGAACAACGAGGCTCTAAGAAAGGCGTAGCCGGATGTCGGGAGAACGTACTCATCGATAGATGTGTCTGCAAAGATGCAGCATTCTACCAGCGTGACCTATCGATGGCCTGGATTGATTATCGGAAAGCTTTCGATTCTACATCCTATAGAATTATCATCTGTCTTTTGGAAATCTTAAAGGTTCATCCGCGAATAGTTGGGTGCATAGAGAGATTGATGCCGCTTTGGAAAACCAGATTTACTATCTCATCTGGAAAAAATCGTGTGACAACTAACAAGGCCACGTTTCAGAGAGGTGTCTGTCAGGGCGACACGATGAGCCCACTCCTCTTTTGCCTTACATTATTGCCACTATCTCTAGCACTGCGCTATTCCGGCGGGTACTTGTGCGACAAACCTGCAGATAAAAAGTACAAGGTTACTCATGTATTTTACATGGACCATCTTAAGATCTATGCTAAAAACAGAGATCAACTGCATCTAGCTCTGGGGATTGTCGAACAATATACTAAGGAAATTGGAATGGAATTTGGGTTAGACAAATGCGCCAAGGTTTATTTGAAGCGAGGAAAA
>NC_046661.1:50631810-50660477 GCF_010883055.1 Belonocnema kinseyi | reverse complement strand
TCTATAAAGGATACTCTCCGAAGCAGATACAAACGTCTCATCCGACAGATTTGGTCTTCCGAACTGTCGGCGAGGAACAAAGTATCTGCAATGAACATGCTTCCCGTCCCGATACTACTCTATTCATTTGGAGCAGTTCCATGGACGAAGAACGAGCTCAGATCTCTTGATATCGGGACAAGAAAGGTTATGCACATGAACAAAAGCATGCATCTTAAGTCTTCCGTTCCGCGACTGTACATCTCACGCCGTCAAGGGGGTCGCGGAATATTGAGTCTTGAATGTCTTCACAACAGGATTATTCCGGATACAGCAAATAGAGTTGCAAATAGAAGAGACCCTCTTCTTAAAATAGTCAGGAATCACGAAGAAGTGGGCAAAGGAACATTTCTATACAAAGCAGCGGATGAGGCTGCTGAAACAGTCGGACTCCACTTTAGTATTAGGGGTGAGCAAAATGCATCAAATCCAATCTATCTCGAGTACGCACTCCTGAAAGCCCGGATTAAGAAAGCACAAGAGAAAAACTTTCGTGAACAGCTCCTCGATAAGAGGATGCACGGTATCTTCCACAGAAATGTGAAGGATCAGTCAATGTCTTGTGAACTAACGTTTGCTTTCCTTAAGTCGCCCGGATTCAAGTCTGGTACAGAGGGTTTCATTTTTGCATGCCAAGACGCTATCATTTCCTCCTTAACATACCGTCGCCACATTTTGAGCCAAGACATTCCCGATGATAGCTGCAGTGCGTGCCATGCACACCCTAGGAGAATTTAGAGGAGCGATATTAAGGGCTAATTCCGTAAGAGTGACAGAGATTGCAACAAACCACTTTAAGTGCCGCATTTTGCCTCTGGATGTGGGTTGTTCCCCCATGAGTTGGACACCTAGATAGTATGTGTACTAAATGCTCGGGGTGTGCATGGCACGCCATATAGCTATCATCGGGAATGTCAGACTTAAATCCGGGCGGTTTAAGGAAATCAAAAGTTAGCTCACACGACATTGACTGGCCCTACACATTTCTGTAGAAGATGTCGTGCATTCTCTTATCGAGGGGCTGTTCACGGAAGTTTTTCTCTTGTGCTTTCTTAATCCGGGCTTTCAGGAGTGATTACTCGAGATAGATAAGATTTGATGCATTTTGCTCACCGCTAATACTGAAGTTGAGTCCGAGTGTTTCAGCAACCTTCTCCGCTGCTTTGTACAGAAACGCTCGTTTGCCAACTACTTCATGCTTCCTGACCATTTTAAGAATTTTATGAATGCAGCTCTATGACACGCCCAGGTATGTATAAGTCTCCCCAGCGCAAAGGTGTCATATAGCGCTTCTATTGACGAGCTTAGGGTCGTCTGGGATGCCATTAGGTTTTCCTCGTTTCAAATAACCCTTGGTGAATTTCACTAACTCAAATTCCATTCCTATTTCTTAGTATATCATTCGATAACCTCTAGAGCTAGATGTAGTTGCTCTTTGTTTTTAGGCAATATTGTGATGCAAAAGAGGAGTGGGCTCATGGTGTCGCCCTGAAAGACACCT
The DNA here is from genome assembly GCF_010883055.1 of Belonocnema kinseyi. Classification (NCBI taxonomy): domain Eukaryota; kingdom Metazoa; phylum Arthropoda; class Insecta; order Hymenoptera; family Cynipidae; genus Belonocnema; species Belonocnema kinseyi. Next base: position 50,658,937 of record NC_046661.1, on the reverse strand, counting down.
CTCTCAAAAGTGACCTTGTTAGTTGTGACACGATTTTTTCCAGATGAGATAGTCAATCTGGTTTTAAAAAGCGGCATCAATCGTTCTAAGCACCTCCCGATTTGCGGATGAACCTTTAAGCTTTTCAAAAGACAGATGATAAGCCTATGGCAGTTCAAATCGAAAGCTTTCCGGTAATCAATGCAAGCCATCAAAAGGTCACGCTGGTGGTATGCTGCATCTTTACAGACACATCTATCAATGAGACAAGTGATTGGCCTGTAATTCTTCGGGTCAGCTAAGTTGCCTATTTTCCGCAGGGGTATTGTGCGCCCTTCCATCAACCACTCCGGAATTGTTTCTTCCGACTTTAAATATGAGGTGAAAATACGGGCCAAATGCTCCTGGGTGGAAGAAACTTCTTTCACCAGAAGCTCTTGATACCATCTGGTCCCGGGCCGGAATAGTTCTTCGTCCCTTTCAATAGTTTTTTCACCTCCTCGGTAGTGATTAGTAGCCATTCTTCATCAGGTGTTATAAGGGTACTACACAGCTCCTTGAAGCTATTCATGTTATCCGAGTCTTCGTCTAGTCTTTCCTGCACTTCGTAGACTTCTCTTCAAAATACTTCGATCTCTGGTTTGGGCGGGTGGTCGACAGTAACCTCGAGGGTCTTGGAAGAGTCGAGATGGGTCAGAGAGAAACTCTTGATTTTCTCTGACCCACCGGTTTCTCCGCTCTAAACTTCTCTTAGCGTCAGAGAGAATCCATATTCTCTCAACAATATGCTGCCTGATGGTCAGCAGCTTTGACTCGTTAAGTGTGTGATAATGGGTCCGGAGTTCGGGCTCGAACTTTCGAACCTTGGCGGTAAAATTCCTGCCAGATATGATGTAGTCAATCACACACTGAATGCGGGACACGTACTGCCTTGCCCAGCCTATCTTAATGGCGAGTTGATGCATTCTTCTTTTGGTCTTATGATTAACCGTTGGTTTTGTTTTACGGTTCGCATCGGCCAAAGCTCTCGCTGCATTATATACACAACAATTAATAGTCCAGAGGTCGGATTCTTCGGAAAAATGTCCACGAAGCTCGTCATCTATTTCAGTTAGATCTGTAGGCTTGAGAGAAACCTGGGTGTTGATGTTTGTTCGGTTCACGAAGCATCGCTCTCTTAGTGTCGCCTCTCTTTCTCTTTTGCCGGCTTGTTCTGGTTATGGTAGAGTAGACGTTCCGCTTACATAGCCTCTTTGTGAAGTACTTCGGCATGGTTTCGCAGATGTTGATGCGAAAAGTGCAATAGCTACGGGTGTTTCTCGCACCACAGAGCATGCAGTCGTGCCATGTGACCTCGTGCAGGGGCCACACTCGCATCGTTGCACTCTAGCAAATCGCTATTTAGTTCCTCCGTCCACCTGAGGTCCCGAGATTCCGCCGATCCATCGTATCAAATCCATCTTCATCCGCTCCCCCAGCTCTACAGTGGTCGGCATTGTTGGCCGAACTATTGTCGGGAGCCCTGCGCATTCTGTTGTTTTGAATCGCACTTACTACAAATATGTTTGGTGTTGTCATTGTGGTTCCCACGAGAAGCTGGGGAAAGGGGTTCGTCCATCCTTGTAGAGCCCCGCATGCAAGGATAAGGCTGCGTACTCTGAGAGGTCGCTCGATATCCCAGAGTCGCTGTTCTAGACACCTCACCCAGGTGCCATTCAGCTTTTGGCACAGTTTTCACACCTCAGCTTGGGGTTAATTCCTTCGGCACTACCCCTGGATAATTGCCCACGATTGCCTATTCATTTTTGTAACCATATTAAACAGAAACCCTTGGTACATGAACCCTCTATCCGCAACCCGAGTTTTTTTTTTAAATTTGCAATAAATTGTTAGGAGTGGTTCACCCTCGCGTATTTTTTTTCTTCATGTTGAATGGACTGTATTTCACTTCATTCATTGATAAAACGTTTATGGGTGGTTTGCCCCTTAATTTTTTTTTGAAAGAGAAAATAACGTTATTCATTTTTCATGACTATGAAACTTTTGGAGTAGGTTTGATTAAAACCAATTTGGCTTTTATACATAAAAATGTACGTCGAAACTTCAGACCCCTATCTATGAGGGGCTGTTTCACCTCCTTAAAGTATTTTTTCGCAGATGAAAAAAAAAACATGTCGGTTAGCTTTTCTAGTGCCACAACATCCCTGGCGGAACAAAGGCACCGAAATGAACCTCCACAAAGTACCCTTTAGGACCCCACTGAATCCCTCTTCGGTTCCTTCTTTAAAAACTGAAAAAAACAGCAAGATCAACTTTTAAATGGTTGAAATTCGGATTCTGCGTTAAAATTTGCATTAGAAACTCACGGAGTAATTGCAATACTTTTTCTTGCAGCGTTAACAACTTTAAAAAATTAAATACCTGTCATTTACATGGATAGAAGGCGGCTTCAAGTGCATCTTCTTTTAGTAACAGTTAATAAGCGTTCCGTCAGTAACTTCAACAACGCTGCGATGCAAGTGAGAGCAGTCAAGCAGTGTCCTTGAGGTTACGAGACGAGATGTCAGGACTAAAGGTAAAGGATTTCTTTGAATTCTTATTTTCATATCATTCTTATCGGAGAATGTACTAAATTTGTGTAAAATTAGACATATAAATTATTACATATTTTTATTTACATTTATTTGCCAATTTTCAATATTATTTTTAAACTTCGCGCGCAATACACTACTTTATCTATTATGGATGCGTTTAAAGTCACCTTCTACAGAAGTTAATGACATTTTTTTAAACTTTTAACGCTGCAAAAAAAATTATTGTGATTACTCCGTGAGTTTCTAATGGAAATTTTAACGTAGAATCCGAATTTCAAAAATTTGAAAGTTGATCTTGCTGTTTTCTTAAAGAAAGAATCGAAGGGGAACTCACTGGGGTCTTTTTAAGGGTACTTTATAGAGACTTCATTTCGTTCCTTCGGTCTGTCACGGATATATCGGGGAGAAGCAAATCAGCGAGGGACACTTGAAGTACCTTCCTTGTAAGTAGTTGGACTTTTCGCCAGAAAGATACATATTTAACTAAATGGTTAGTTTATGAAACGAAGAGATAAATATTTGATTTAAAAAATTATTCTTGAAGAATAATTCAAAACAACTGTCAATAAAATGCCATTGGAAGCAATTCAACGGGAACACTGTGAATCATTAGCTTTTACCAAGATGTTGCATTCGAAGTATATACATCACGAATTGGACAAAAAACTTATCCCGGTGGCTGGGACGTTATCAGGAGAGCTTTTCTGTCTGAAAGACATCTCGGAGGAATCAAATTACGTTCTCTATTTCCTCTTCATCTGAACCTTCTCTCAAGCAGTACAGCAACTACTTGAAAAAAGGGTGGTTGTATTTTAAAGATAGAAGCCTAGATGTTTTCGATGTAAAGGTAACCAACATAATTAAATTCTTAACTGAAGAAAATCACAAGGGGATATCTTAAGGGACACTCAGTTGTCTTCGTTCGGCTATTTCTATTATTTTCGGGCCAAAAATTGGTCAAAAGATTTTTTTAAAGTTTGTATAACTTAAGACTGCTGGAGCAAAAACATGTTTCCACATGAGACCTTCTATGATCTTAGAATGTTTCACTAAATTGCCCAATAATAGTCTAGCTAGCCCTGGAAGTCTCAAGTAAGCATTTAGAAATGTTTCCAACAGTAGTTACTGGCACGAGGATGCAAGCAGTATTGCTAATTGATATTGAAAACATTATTGTTAAACATCACTTGATAGGAATTATGATACCAATGAGAATGAAGACTTCTAGGCAGAGTATTTCAATTTTATATCCAGAAGATCCAGAATCTTAGCGAAGTTATAAGAAAAGACAGGCACCTCCATAAAAATAATTTTTTCTTGCTCAAGGTGTCTCAAAACGTGGATATTTGATGAGAATCGACAAAGTCATTTTTTCATAAATTTAATACCTGCTTATTAGAATGACAATGTAAACATTATTTCGATCAGAAAATAAATCCCCTTCCATTTTCCGATTAAAGAATATTTCCGACCTGCCAAATAACTTCCAAAAATATCATATTACAAGCAATAAGACTAGGTAAACAACGCAATAGACGCACAATAGATAAAACGCGCAAAGCGCGAGGCGCTACGGTATGTTTATATTATTATTTATTATCGATACACCGATCACTCATTCTCTACATTATTTTTTACAAATCATATAAAAAGTCGTTTGCCATCATATAATTTCTAAAACATTTTTCAATATAATTTATGAACCGTTTGTGTAAATCCCTTTTCTTAACAATGACTTGACAGTCCCTTAAATTCGAGACAAATTAGTTTTTGATTGATAAATTAATCAGAAGTGATCGCTTCGTTTTTTAAATAATTTGTCATGAGAATTAGTAGACTTTAACCAGTGACTCTGTTTCTAAAAATGAATAACTTTTCTTTTACTAATTTAACCAAATACGCTAAAATCTCATCAGATATTTCTCTCTATCCGGAAGACAATATAATAGCTGTATAAATAATCAAACTCACGACTTCAATAGGGATTTAATCCACGTATCTATTGCTGTTATCCAGTATTGTTTAAAGCTGTTAATTTTTTTCTTCTAAATTGCTCATTTGAGAAAGCATAATAATGGCTCAGGTTTTGGGCCGAAGATTTTCGAAGCTGTTAAATTTTATTTATCAATGGATTTTTCATTTCCTGTGCATTCAAGAGTTAAAAGTTTTCTTATCAAAATTAGATTATGTACAATTTTGCACAAAACTATAAAAAGTGTCCTATCGCCAGTAGTCTAGCCCAGCTTCGATTGCTTTTATAGTATTTTTCTAGACATCACATGATTTTTTTTGTTTCTCTGTAGCTTGGATCCTCAAAGTTCTGTCAAATAATGGTGGAAAAATAACTAAAAAAAGAAGTAAATACCTGTAATTAAACAAACGTTGCCCTAACTGCAATAGATCACACGATAAAGTTTTAAGAAGATAATTGCAAAAAATCTTCCTACAATTCCTACAATACTTCAACCATGTTTAAAAAAAATTTTTACCAAAAAATGCTGCTTTAATAATTAGAACTGAATACTTAGCCCTTTTAAATAAATAAATAAATAATTGTTTAAGCAAATATAATTCCAACATCCATCGACTGTTCATTTTTTGGCATTTTTACTGCAATTTCTATCAGGTACGCTTAGATTATAACCAAACTGAACAGTTTACCTTTTTAAATCTATAAATGAATAAATAATTGCTTAAACAAATATATTTCCAACAATCATCAGATGTGTATTTATTGTCCGTTTTTTGCAATGGTTTTTAGGTACGCTTAGGTTATCGCCAAAATAAATATTTTATCTATTTTAATCAGTAAATAAATAATTATTTGAATGAATATACTTCGATAACACATTAAGTATGCATTTTTTTACTACAATTTCATTTTTTTGAAGCTTTTTTTAAGTATCGAAATTCCAATCTATTATGTAGCAGTCCTCTTGTTAGACTTTTAAATCTCGATGGGTGACGGAAATATATTTCTGCAAGTGATTATTTAATTATTTATTAAAATTCGTTCAATATTTATCTTTAATATAAACTAAGCGCTCTTAACAGAAGTTGTAACGAAAAATGCGAATAAATGCACATTCGATGGGTGGTGGAAACATATGAAGTGGGAGTTTTGGAGAGTTCAAATTTGAACTTTAGACTTGTCAAGAAATTTCCAAAAGTTGTTATATTAATCTTGTAAAGTTTTCAAAAATTAGCGTTGTTTTGCTCTTTATTTTTTTTTCATAACGGGCGTATTTCAGCTTAGAATTTTAAGTTTCGTTTTTTTTTAATGTTATTAATGTTATAGCTTTGGTGATTTGTTTGCCATTAGTCTCGAATTTGAGTAGTTTTAATAGATTTGAAATATTCTTATTGTACCTTCAACACCAGACCTCAGAATGACTTTGGTGACCGATACTGCAGAATGAATTTGGCAAATTCGTGAACTGATGAAATAAACATAACCACAATATCGAAGGTATTCCTTTTCGCCATAAAGTTCGTCTTTTCTTTTAAAAACACTTATAATTTTACAAAATGATGTTTTTGATAGTCTAAAACAACTAAATTGCATAATATTTTTACAAATAAACTTTGCAAATAACTTTAAAAGACCTTAACAGACTTTAACAGACAAATAATTTTAACAGATATTATAGAGTTCGATGCAATTTTCTACTACAAAAGTATAATTCGTACACCACAATTTTACGCTCACATAACCTGCCTGACAGCAACGTCGGTAACGATGTCCGGTGAACCGTGAAGTTTGACATTTGCGCATGTATAATGCGCAGGTATAAATATAATTTAAAATAAGAAAAATGCATAATTCATTTGAAATAAAATATTAATTTGATCCAACTGAAACGAATTTTCTTAATACAAAATATGATTGACACATTGTTTATATATATGCAGTAAGGACTGCGACGAAATAACATAATTGATGGCTGAATGCGCCTCATTTTGCACGCATGCATTTACCCATCACTTAATCGGGGAATGTGCTTGCCATTTGCGTGCGATATGGGTCACATCATGCGAGTCGCATGCGTGCTTGAAGCGTGCGTCGCGCGATTTTAGCTGGGTCGCAAATGTAGAGTTTAGTTCCCTTTCATTCTTTGTTCAGGAATTTTCTTCTCTGAAATTACTGAAAGGAGAAAATTCAAAAAATGGAACACTTGACATTTACCTGTAAATGTAGGTAAAAATGTTTACGTTCGCCAGGTGATAGTTCGTGAAAGATTGCACTTATATCCTGCTGATAATGGATCTTTTTTAAATTACTGGTAATGGACACCACCCAACCGTAAATAATGCTTTAGAAATCAGCTACACAGTCTATTAAAAGCTTTTCTCGAAAGCGCATTTTCCAGTATAGTAATCAAAAGTTGTTCATGCTGTTGGGACATGATGTACTTAACACCCGTGCAGCGTATTCTTACAATTTCTTGTAATTTTCTGACCTTTTACAAGTAATTCTTTTCCTCTTAAGCGTTTGTTAATAATTGGAATAAAAAAAATTAATTTTTAAAACTATAATACCAGGATACCAGAGCCATCCCAACCTAAACTTTCAAATTTCTTTTTTTTTTTTTTTAATATTAACTTTTTGTGATATAACTAGTTTGATTTTTATTCGCCAACAAAATTTATTCTAAACAATGTGGAATTTTGCGTAAAGCTCTTTTTATTTATATTCACGAACTCAATATATTGGGACCATGTTGTAATTTTTTCAAACTACAAATTGAATTTTTTATCTCAACCCGCAACCGAACCCGCTTCAATTTTAGGTTACGGTCAGTTTTAGGCGGTAGTCACTCAATGCGTTAAATGTGTCGCAACAAAGTCGGCGTTAAGGTCATGTAGTATATACTCATATCCGTAAGATAATATAATAGATCACCGTTCAGATAATCGCGATAATACCCAGATACTTTTAAGATAATGGACATAAATCCCTAAATAAATTGCAGAAAACAAAATAAAAACAAGTAGAAATACATAAATAATTGTCAGAATAATTATTTATGCATTTGTAGTTGTTTTTGTACTGTTTTCTACATGAAAATGTGTTTTTATGAAGAAAGAAGATTTTGAAATTATTTTTCGAAGTATATTGTTATTGAAAACAACAAAAAAGAACAGTTACCGTGGTTACTATTGACCATTTTGGAAATTTTGAAATTAGACTTGCCGAGTGAGATGCAGGGAGCACAATCGCTGCGCGTTTTTAAGGTATTAAATAGGTAATGCGCGTTTATTTTATAAAACTGTTTATTAAGGGGTCCTGAATAAAATTCTAAGTTTTCTCGAAATGACACTTGTGCGTCCGGGAGATATTCTTGAAAAAGTTCTAAAAATCGTGTTTGCGTAGACTCACTCGCCCCATTGCATTTTAGAGCAAAATGTTCAACAAACAAATTAAACTAGAGGAAATTATAAAAATCTTTAGCGCAAAAAAAACTTTCTATCTTCAATAGGTGCAAAATTATGGTCCTTCAAAGAACCCGAATTTTTTGGGAAAAAGAGGCGAAAAAACCCAATTCTCAAGTTTGTATCTGTACTTTGGAACCTGTTAATTTTACCAAAAAAAATTCAAAATTTAAATTGAAGTCGACGGAATTTCGAGTACAGTGAAACTCCTCAATAGCCCTCCCTTCTATAGCCATTCTGAGAATTGAGGCCGCGCCGTATGTGATACGTAACAGGAGCTGCACGTGGTGCGCGGGATATACGGCTGTCACTCAGGCGAGCACTCAAGCATGAACAAACAAAAGCGGCGCGGGCTATAATGAGTTAGTTCCCACCCACCATCAGCCCCAAAATTGGAGCTATGGAAGAGTGTCACTGTAATTCTAAAAAATGCAATGATCTAGTGCCAATAGGTCATAAGTTATAGCCTCACAAAGTTGACCGCTTTTGACCAATTTTTTAGGGCAAATTACTCGTGGTCAGTTTGTTCAAAATACTTTACTTTTTCGGGAAGTTACATAAGTAATGCAAGAGAAAAAGTTGCAGGGTAGGAAATTTTGCTTAAATCTAATAAAATATAATCTTCTATTCTTCATAGATCAAGAGTTATGACTCTTTCACACAAAACAAATTTGGCTATTTTGAGCTATTTATCGCCATAAAACTTTGTTCAAAACCGCTTGCTTCGCACATATCCTACAGAAAAAGGTCAGGGAAATAAATGATAGAGGACTAAATTTTGCGTAAAAGAAAAATAAAATGTTTTACCTCCTATAGGTTACGAGTTATGAACATAAAACTTTCACTCTTTTACTCGGAAGGCTCTGTATGTACTGGAAATTATACTGCGACCGCACTGGAGCATTCTGGTGTCATGTATGCATTTGTAGTCCCAGTAATCATGACGATCCCAGTAATCGTGACAAAAATACCAATTAACTGGTTTATTGGGAAAAACACTTTTTAAAAAAGCGTATAATAATCTACTTCCAGAGTGCTATGCAACGAGTTAATTGTACAAAATAAAAATTCAATTTTTGGCATTCTTAACATGCTTGCAAAGTCAGCCAGCTAATTCTCCTTCAAGACCGCTTACTACTCCCTCTGTATCTGTGAATTCAGAAAACATCACAAATATAATTGCTTCCTTGATGGATGTACTCAATCACTTTGCCCCAATCCTTTCCTTTTATAAAATAAATTTCTCGAACAACTGACTAGCTCACTGAATACTTTGAATATCCTAACTCCCGCAAACAAGTAGTTTCTAACCTCCTAATTGATCACTCTAACTTTTGTTAATACGATTTCAACCATAGACTCATTACTATTGCCTTATGGGATACCTAAAAAAATTAAGAATCGTTCAATAAAATTGTCGTGAAATTACTTATAAAAAGGTAACATGGAAAGAATTATTCATAATTATGACATTGTATTACTAAAAAAAACTTGGCTCAATCACAAAAATAAATTCTTCCTTGAAAAATTTTGTATCATGAGGAAAGATCGTCAAAATTATGCAGGCGTTGCGTTAATTATAGCAATTAGAGACAATATTTCTTTCCCTCAAGTAGAAGTTTATGATACCCCTGGCCAATTAGGCACGCTAGCAATATTCATCCCTTCTAGTTGTGGTGAACTCCTTTTTGTTCATGTTTACATGAACTCAAGGGCCGCCAACAACAGTATCAAATGGAAAAAATGTTGGTTTCTTTTTAGAACATTTCCCTTCAATTATTATTTGAGGACATTTCAATTGCCATCACCGATCGTGGGGTTGCGAAAATTCATCTCCAAGTGAAAACAAATTATTTAATGCAATTAAGGATTTCAATTTTACTGTTTTAAATGATGCAACTCCCACACGATTCACACGCCATCACGAAGCTAAATCAGAAATTGATATCCCGATAGTCTCTAGAAATCTCACCCCTCTAAGTTCTTGGAAGGTTGAACAAGATATAATTTGAAGTGACAACTTTCCAATCTCTACCATCTTATAAATCTCTTGTTCATATTTTAATTTTTTCCACCATAATTATAATCTAAAAAACGTTTATTGGAGTACTTTCTATGATTCCCGTAAGGATAAAAATTTTTTCATTAAACATGAAGAGAACGTCTCCCCCCCCCCCCTTAAATAGATAGATATAGATATAATTGAACTTGCGAAAATATCTAAACTTACAAAAATTGAAAGCATCTACAACTCGCGTCTGGAAAAAAATGAAGGAATTCAGGCGTAGACTGTTCACTCCACCCTTATCTACTACCTCTTTAGCTAATATAGAAACTGTACAAAGAATGGAAATATATATTGAAACATTTCATGCTATTAGTGCCCCCCTCCTTTGACCCACCCTGAATTTCAAAATTTCCAAATAATCCTTTCCCACCAGAATACATTCTCCATCATATCCTTAAGATTTACAACCTAATTAGAGCTCCTTGAAAGATTAGTTACAAATCGACTGGACGTTACCGAGTCATAGGTCAATCGTAACGTTTAAGGTCAGTTAGAGGTTATTTGAAATTAACAAAGTTTTCCAAGAGGTCAGTGCAATTCCTAAAGTAAATTTCAACGAGGAATTCAATGGTGACCCTCACTTTGACCTTGAAGTTGACCTTCATGGCTTTTTAAAGGTCAACTTTGTTTTTTTCAAATTTAAACCCCTTTTTTTACATCTGCAATCGATAGAGTGGAGAATTCTACGTTCAGATACGTACCCAAGTCATAGGTCAATTGTAACGTTCTACGTCAGTTAGAGGTTATTTGAAATTAGCAAAGTTTTCCAAGAGGTCAGTGAAATTCCTGAAGTAAATTTCAACGAGAAATTCATTAGTGAGCTCTGTATTGATCTTGGTGATGACCTTTGAGGTTTTTTCAAGGTTTTTTTCCAAGCAGTTTACGTTTACGTTTAGCATTAGCCAGGAACAACGACGTGGACGTAGTAAATTCTGTTCCCTTTTGGGGTGCTTGATTATCGTGAGTCCCCTTGCCTCTCACGTTTCGGGGTGCTTGATTAGCGTGCGTCCCCTTGCCTCTCACGCTTCAGTGAAGATGTTCGAACTGAAAACCTTGAGCTTCTTGACAAAAAGCTATTCGATTGTAAAAATGAGTTACAGCATTATGAATCATCTCCCTATCAATCAAAGTAGCCTGTTGCAGAATCCAATTCTGCAATTCGTCTAAGCTTTGAGGTTGCGTTGAGTACACTTTGCTCTTTAAATAACCCCAAAGAAAATAGTCGAGCGGCGTCAGATCAGGAGATCTAGCAGACCACTCTATTTCACTCATTCCTCCAATCCACCTTTGAGGGAACTGAATATCCAAATATGCTCGAACCTCCCTACCGTAATGAACCGCTGCTCCGTCCTGCTGGAATTAAATATTTTGAAAATTATCGCCTGTATTCTCCCTTATTTTTAGTACAATTTGGTTTCTGAGAAGCTCTTCATATGCACGGGCATTGAGATCACAATTGATAAAGAAAGGGCCTATCAATGTATCATTCAAGATAGCGGCCCAAATATTAATCTTTTGTAGATATTGTGTGTGACTCTCCAACATCCAATCAGGATTTGTGTGGAACCAATATCTACCATTTTTCCTGTTAACTTCACCTCTTAAAGTGAAAGTAGATTCATCTGAAAATACTGTATTGTACAAGAAAAGAGTATCTCTATCAATTCTGTCCATCATAATTTCACAAAATTCAACCCAATGATAAGGATCGTCTTCATTCAACTTTTGTACCAGATGAACTTTGTAAGCATGGAAATTAATGTTTTTTAAAATATTTCACATGGTCTCAGGTGTAACGTCACGCTCATCACTAGCTTGACGTAAACTAAGGTGTGGGTTTTCAACAAATGCTTGGGCTATGTCCATCTGCATCTCCTCAGATCCTGCAGATTTTGGCCGACCAGTTCTCTGAAGGTCCTTGATAGATCCATGATTCATAAAGCGCCTTACTGTTTTTTCAATTGTTGATTTTGAGACAGGATTTAACCCTTCTCCATTACGAAAAGTGTGATTAAAAAGCAAACGAAATTGATCATAAAATCGAACTCGATCTCCCCAACCACGCATCATTAATACAGATACCCTCTCTCTTTCCGAAAGTTTAGCTTGCGCCATAATAATCTTTTAGCGAAAGATAGTAAGTATGTAATCGTAATACGTATTCGATTCGTAATATTCGTATGGAAAAACGGTATAGGACTTATGGCATCGCCTTAGGTATTGACTTAGGTGTCGAAAAATAGTATAGGACTGTACAACTCTTCGGGGAGGAACAGAACTCTCACCAGAACACCTGGAACTTTTAATGAAAAATTTCCTTATGATTTCACAATATTCAAAACGCTGTAACCAATATCAATACAGAGCTTATCAATATATTTCTCGTTGAAATTTACTCAAGGAATTACAGTGACCTCTTGGAAAACTTTGTTAATTTCAAATAGAATTTTCCGTAGAATTTTCCGCTCTATCGATTGCAGATGCAAAAAAGGGGGTTTCTATTTAAAAAAACAAAGTTGACCTTCAAAAAGCCATGAAGGTGAGCTTCAAGGTCAAAATGAAGGTCACCATTGAATTCCTCGTTGAAATTTACTTCTTTGTAAACTATTTATACAATAGCTATCTTGAAACACATCCACCCTCTACGCAAATTTTTACTATACGCTGATGAAATTGTCCTTTTCTTCTCATCTCGAAATCTTAAAGAATGTATATAAATATTGCAGGAAAGCCTCAACTCACTTTAAAAATTCTATAAATTAAGAGAACTTAATAGTTCTATCCATAAAACGAAACTAGTCATATTTAACTCAAATAAGAATCACATCCCTGAGAATACTCATTTTCTAATAGAGAACTATAGAATCGCCCTCTCTTTCTATGCTACCTTCTTAGGGCTCATCTTTGATTCTGAATTATCTTGGATTCCACATTTCTAGCGCTTGATTGGCAGAATAATTAAAGTTACGAATATAATTGAATTTCTTAAAGGTACTTGGCGGGGGCCCACCTAAGAACTTTACGTATATTCTATCATTCTCTCATAATTAGCTTCTTAGAATATGGTTGTCCAGCTGTAACGCTTTTTAAATCTAAATTCTATAGGAAATCTGCAATCTACAAAATCGTATATTGCGACTGATTCTCGGATACTGTATATCAACCCCTATTCCAGTAATGTTTGCGGAACTTAAAGAACCTTCCTCATATTGGCGATTTCAATTCCTAAATAAAAAGAATCCTAATTAAGGTTTTCTTAATATAAGATCATCCACTAATAAAGTCCCTTTATCATTAAGAATAAATAACATGCAGAAATAATACATACGATGCAAAAGAAGCCTTTTCTTCATTAAATGCTTATATACATCTCAATAAATATGAATCGAAAATAGTGTTTTCACATACCCCTATTAATTACTTTCTGAACTACTCTCTTGAATTCGGAACTCCCAATATCAATTTTCAATTAGACGAACGCCTTATGAAAATCCCCTCTCTAAATTTATACTTCAGAAGTTATGTTAAGGAAAACCTTGAAATGGAAACTATTTTGTATACAGGCGGCTCTAAAAGAAAAGACACCTAACCAACAGGAATTGTTATTACATACATGTCCTTTCCGACAAATATTTGAGAAATATAAAGTTTCTAACCACGCATATATTTTGACAGTAGAAGCTATTTCCATCTCTAAAGCGTTAGAAATGATCATTTATGAAGAAATTACTCTTGTTATTATTTGCTCTGATTCTCGCAGTGTTTTATCTGCTCGTATGAGCCTTAATCACCTGAAAACAAAAAACTTCTTCATTTACATGATAAAAAACCTCCTTCCTTATGCAAAAAATAAAAACATTTAAATTAGTCTATTGTGGATATCAGCTCGTAAGGGTATTTTCGGTAATAAAGTAGCAGATAGCCTAGCAAAGCTTATCTTGACTAATGGAACTCCGTTAGACTGTCGAATCCCCCATACTGACTTTTACAAATCAATTACAGATACATTAATAATAATCTTTAACCTGATCCGCTTTGCCTTTCTTCACTATGGGTACCACTACTCCTTCTCTCCATAACTGGGCGCCCCTCTCATCTCCACATTATTCATGCCTTATCCTTTAATTCTTTCAATTGGTATCTCTATCCTGCAATTGTATTTTCAAAATAGGTGAAAAATAAGAAAAGAAAAAAAGGCGTCCACATAGCGCGATTTATTATTGGCTAGTGAGTTTCAAATAGCAGCTGCTATTTTCTTTAAAATGTTCTCAGAAAGATTTCAAGAGTACTCTCAGTTGGCTTCCTATTTTGATTAATGTTGACCTGGGCCATGATCGTTTACTTAGTCAGGTGACATGGTTATCTTTTTGATTCAAACATCCTGACTGTATTTGCTTTGAATTATATACACACGCTAACACGTAACACTGATCGATCGACTGGTAATCATCCAAGGGTTACTCCCCCTATATGTTATTATTTTCCCCAGACTCCCCGCGGTCCAATCCTGTGAAATGCGTGGATGATTGCAACTTGTTAGAGAGTAACAGAACTTCATTTAAGCAGAAAATCTACTTTCTTCATTTCCACGATTAAATCTGTGATCTTATTTCCTTTTTGTAGGTTTCTCAATTAATATAACTATAAGCTGCTACTCTATTTTACTGAAATATAATTCTACAAGTTATTTGACTCTTTTTCTAATAAATTATCAAGTGAGTTTGAATCTTTCTTGTGAGAACTTTCCTCTTTAAGCAATAATATTTATTTGCAAACTGTTCTTGGTTTTTGTGTATAAATAGAGAAGAAAGAATATTCATGGTGGATAAAACATATTCTGATTTACATAATTTTCTCCTTCGATTATTCCGAAGTAGAGGTACTTACACGACACGATAAAAGTTTTTGTACAGGATTAAATTTCTCTCATTTTCTGCTTTTTTCGAGCAAGTAAGTCAGCCATTAAACTTTTAATTCATTATTTTAAATTATTGGAAAAAATATTATTTATTATGCGATTTGGGATTTCACATTTTTTAATTTTAATAACTTGTGCATAAATGAACCAAAATGCAACTTACAATATATGTTTTTTGGGTTAAAAATTACTGAGTAGCAGCAGTGAAAAAAATAATTCAAATAAACAATTTATAAATAGTAAAAAAATTAACAAATTTTTAAATCTTATTTAAAATGTCATTTTCTCTTAAAAAATTGCCATTTTTTAATTATCGAAATTGCATTTTTGTTTTTTCAAATTGAAGATGAAAGTAAATATTTTCAAAAAAAATTACAAACTACACATTAAATAAAATATAAATATTTGTTATGGCTGTCTGGAACTAAGGTATTTTTAAAGCATAGCAAAATCAGCCAATACTTAATCTAGAAAGGAAAACACATTAAAAATATTATAATTAATCAAGAATAATATTGTTTATTGTTTAAACATTGAGAATTGTGAAATGTTATAAAATATTAATACAGAGCTAAAAGTAAGTTATTCTACACCTCAATCCGCAAAAGCAGTGCATCCGACGTATACTGCATCACAATTTTCAAAAAATTGGTCATCTGATCTCTGCTCTATATTTTTAATATCAGAGACAAAAAATGCGTCCTTATCACCTTTCGAGCCGCTTCCATCGTGTTCATCTTCATCGGAAGAAGCGTGTAGTGTTCGCACAACCGCTCGGCTGCTGGGTAAATTATAACCAGAAGTTGATGCGCCAGCCATTCTGAAAGAAAAACGAATGAAAATTAGTTTTTACTAATTTTATGTGCTACCATTATTTATAATTTTTTTAATTGATTCAAACTGGAAAGCCTCAAACTTTAAGAACATTTCAATAGAAAACAAAGAATTTAGAAAATGCACGAAATTAACACGTAGATATGCTTTTTTGTGAATTTATACTAAAAATAAGAAATACTATGTGAAATTACTTACCTCTAGAGCAAATGTAGACGAAAAAATATTATTAGGCGAAATTAAATTTTTTCTGAAGCACCCACTACATAACCTAGGAAATTACACTTGACAAATTTGTACCATACCTAACTTTTGAAGTGAACCTTACGAACAAGCGAATGAAGCTGGGCCCTATGTGGCATGACGCGGCATAACCTGATGGGCATATTTAAAGTGATATCGAGAGACCCTTATACCTACCGAGTGAGAAGAGACACTTATTTGAAAATTTTGTTGCTGCATATTTGCACAAGAGTCGTAACCACGGGTTAATAATATAAAAATATCTAACAAGATAACTGTGATTCCTGTTTTAAATTATGCAGGTTAATCATTTCAAAAGTAAATAATTGGATGCATTTAGTCAAAAATGTTCACTTCAGAAGATCGTCAAAAATAAAATAATTCGAGAAATAGCTCTCTTCTTAAAACTATTTTTAACATGTAAATTGCCATAAAACATGAAAAATACAAATTTATAGCCAAAACAAGTAAAATATGATAAACGGTCTAACAACAAGGTTTCTCTATCGGGCAGATTTTTTTCTTTTTTTTTCGAACAGACTTTACCTGTCTTTGATTTGAATCTTGTTTTCTACCAGCAGTTTTATATTTACCACTAAATTTTCCCGTGAAGTAAATACTTCATTTCGTTCTTTTGGTCGTTTGAGTGGTGGGTAAAATTAAAAAAAAGCTAATTGGAGCAATCTATTTGAACGATCAATGAAAAATTGATTAGATTTTTATTTTCGAATATTCGTATTCTTTCTAAACAACGACTAACTTCGCGTAGTATAGTATCAATGATAAGGGCCATTCGCGGTCCGGGGGCCCCCAAATAAGGATCACTGAATGAAGCTTTTGTTTATTTTCCTAAAAAGGGCCTGACTTCACATTCGTAGTGTTTTACTATTAAGCTGGTAAGTATAATGATATATTTTAACTTCAAATTTAATTTGTAATGCAGCTTATTAACACAGACAGCCTTTTTTCGATTTGCTTTTTTTAATACTTAAAAGAGTCCTCTTTGAAATATAATTTTAAAAGTAGTCGACGCTTGCTAAATTCTTATTAGGGAGAAGAGTGCAACTATTAACTAACTCGGACATTTCATGTTGTTTTCACTTTATTCTCTTCCTTCAAACACACACACACACACACACACACACATATATATATATATTATGAAATAGCGGTTTTCATATACATATTGTATAGACAAGTGTTTTAGGAGAGCCAACTGTATCATATGAAGTCGTTATAATTTATGTAATATTTTAGGTTTTAAAATTGACTAAATTACATTCCTTCTTACTGTATCGGCTTCACTGCACAATTCACCGCCTTCTTCAACGTCATCAGTATTTAATCCTAATTTCATATATCCCAATCATTCCCCATCAACCGTCTGAGACAAGCTTCTGAAGCCCTTGGCCTTTGCTGACTTGAAACTCTAAAGAAACTGACGAGGGTGCTTATCCTGACTATCCTAATTATTCACCATCATTAATAATATTACCTGAAATACTCAAACGCCTTAGATACGCTACTTGCCTTCATTTTGCACATAAAAACGAAGTGTTAATGAAACACCAACATTAGGGTACCATATACTTGCCATAAAAATTACCCTTGCGGTGTGAATGCTGCACAGTAATGTAGGGTCCAGATTCCCAATCATTTGGGGTACAAAGTGTTCATCACTTGGGGTAAAGAAGAATCGATCAACTGTGTCTACCTCAGATAGCAAGCGTGCGGGGCACGCTCCTTACACGGCATTTTATTTATTTTAAAACTATAATTTCCAACTTTAATCAAATATACAAATAATTTCAATCTGCCTTTTGTCAATTTGAATTTGAAATTAATTAAATAAAAAAATGAAATTTTTGATATTATTTCTACATTTAATATTTATTGATGTTTATAACTTCAATTTTTGCTTTTAATTTGAAGTTTACTATTGAATTGAGTTTAAAACGTAATTTAAAATCAATGTTAAAAAAATTTATTCAGAAATCCAAAAAATGCTTCTTTAATTTTAAATCGTTTTGTATTCATTTTTTTTATTATTTTGAAGCATAAATAAGCCCCCTGTTTCTCTGTATTTGTGTTCGTTATATCGTGCGTGCGTTTATTAATATTGTTTTATTATCCTTTTCGGCGTTACCAGATTTTTCTTCATTTAGTGTAAGACAATTTTGACAACATAATAATAGCAGTGACGTACGTTTCAGGACACATTTTGATAATAAGCGAGTAATGGGCACTTTTTCTTTCAAAAAGGCGCAGAGCATTCAATTTTGGTGCGATCTTCCATTTTTTTTCTGAAGGTGAAGCGCATTCAATTCTCAAGAAACCTCACCTTGAATTTGTTCTCTACTTCTTTTTTTTATATGTAATATCTTCATTGAAAGTATGGAAAAAGTGACATTAAAGAAAAAACTTCCATACTGAAATATCTGCTTAACTAAACTTTAAATCATCTTAAATCGATACATGTCGAATTAGAGAATACAAATAATTTGTTTATTGATGCACTTAATTGTTACAAACACAGTCCATAAAGAAATTGGCAAATAGTCTTATTTAGGGTCTAAAACTTTTTTCTTTTTGGTAACTCTGCTATGCGTTAACGTAGAAACATTTAATTACAACATATTTGTAAAAATGAGCAAAAATTATTGTTATAATCAAATTTCGTCAACATTTTTTGTAATTTCCTGTTTTCCAGACTCTCATTTTTCCTTATTAGTACCCGAATTTTTTTGAATATTTTTGAAAATGTTATGTGCTTGATAATATTTTGTAAATTATAACTATTTAAATTTTTATAAACAAACAAGACAAATAAATTCCGAAATTGGCACAATTTTGGACTGTTGGTCCTGGCGCCTCGCGCTCGATTATATATTTATCTCGTGTTTCGCGCTCGATTGCGTATTTAACTCGAGAGCGTAGCTCGAGTTTTACATTTCTCTCATATGTGTGAAAGACCTTTTAAAATAAACGCCAAAGCATTGAAAACTGTAATTTGTAATTGTCAATTCTCTTTTGTCCAAAATGAGGACTTTTCTAAATTATGCTCAACACTATTATGTTAAATGTTTATCATATTTATTAGTATTTATTTTTGGTGTAAATGATAAAAAAGGGTAATTTTTGTTTTAGGTCATAATTTTTTTTATTATTTAAACGGAAAATATCATTTTTAACTATGACTTTGAGTTTTCTGTCTGTTTTATGTGCCTGTATCTTGTAGTTGCAGCGAAAAATAATTATTATTGTTGATACAAACATGCGGAAACTGAATTGCTAATGCGCAACTAAAATGTATAAATATTCCTTCCACCCATGATAAAAAATACGTTCATGATAAATTATTTGCTCTTTATTCAAAAATATCCATGCACAAATTTTTTCTATACCCTGAAAAAATCCTAAATGTGTGCACGCACCATACCCGCACCGTCGCGCATGACGTGCATGACACACCTGTCCCGCATATGACGATGCAGCTGTGTCATCTCCTGCGCGCACGTCGTGCGAGAAAAACCGCACGTGGTGCGACGCACTTTAGATTAAGTGGGGATATTCAAGATGTCTACACGGTGAGGGCTAAACAATAATACCAAATACATGGGACGAAACTTTATTTTTATAATAACTAGGAAAATAATTATTTTTCACGATAAGTGTATTCAGAAATTATTTTTATTTTTCAAAAGCTACTCAATTAAATAATAAAATCGATATTTTTACATTCTCATCCTTATAAGAAGATATTGGTTTTATGTAAAATTGAACTTTGTCGGTGTATGTCTGTCTGTCTGTGTTCTGTAGTCTGAATTATGTAGGCACGATAATTGACGATTTTTGAAAGCCCTACCAGATTATTATAACAACTTTTTTAAATTGGCGGAAAAGTTGAAAATTCAAAATTTGATGAAACCGAACATTTTTGGAACAACATTCTTTTAAGATTTCAGGATTCTATGTACAACTATTTATAGTACTCGGAAACTCAAACAATTTAATACTATGACTTTTTTATATAAAAAGAAAATGATCAGAGTTAGAGGATTTTCAAAATAAAAATATAATAAAATCAACATTTTAAGCATTCCAAATTTGATCGTACCGAAAATAATGAAAAATCCAAAAATTCCATTTTTTGTTCAAACTATGCAAGATACGAAAAAATGAATGAGCTAAAATTGCGCGCCCTGGAAAGACCTACACATTTGTAAAGAATCACTTTTCGATAGAACGAGTAGTTTTTGCTTTTAGTCGTAAAAAAGAACATTAAAAATAAAAAAAAAAAGAATTTTTTGGACTAACGACACAAATTACGAAAAAAGAGAACAAAATTTTTTATCCAAAAAAGAGTTATAATTTTTTATAGGACACGTAGTTTTTGCTTTAGTCGTAAAAAATAACATTCAAAATAAAGCATTAAATTTTTGGAAAATGGACAGAAAAGACGAAAGAGGACAAAGGACCCTATATAGGGTCCTGAATAGGTTCATGCATTAGACCCTATGCAGATGCGCAGTCGTTTTTTTAATCGTGAAAAATAAGATTAAAAATTTTGAAAATTATCAAAACGAGGAAATAAGAATTAATATGATTCAATTTTCATGCATGTTATGAACTGTAATGATATAAATAATCATGATAAATATAACGTATGCTTTATTTTGCAATATCTGAATAAGAAATCCCGGGCAGAGTTAAATAAAAAATGTATTTTATTTGATATCAGAGTGTTGAGTATAATGCATAAAATTTGACATATTGAAGAAAATCGAGTGCAAAGCACGAGATACGTGATGAGAATGTGTTCGTTAAAGCCAAAAGAACTTTGACAAAAAAGAGTTGACAATCACAAAATGACAGTTGTCGGTCCGTTGACCTTTGATTTTAAAAGGTCTGTGCACGAATGCGGGAGAAATGCAAAGACAGAGCGCGGAGTACAATAGCCATCAGTCGCGTGCCGTAGGTGCGCTCCACAGTGGTCTGGAATAGGAATTTACTGTTCATAATCGCCCACAGGTCGTATTTCTTAACCGATTAAAATTTTTTTTAGAAATGCCCTGCAATTAATTTTTAAGAGAATTGTGGTTTGCTTTTTTTTCAAATTATTTTCACAGAGCAACAATATATAAACAAATATAGTGACAAAATTGACCATTTTGGATTTCTGAATTTTTATTTCAAGAAAAAATACTGATAGAAACTCACTATCAGCCGGAATTATTGCACTGCATTCATAGAACATAATTAATTTCAATAATATTTAACTTAATTATTATAAATAATTTCTATAAGCAAATTCTTTATAAACGAGTTTTTCTCATAGCTGAATAGATTTTTCTGAACAAAAGTGATTCACAATTGTCGTTAAAGCCATTTATATACTTTAAGCTTTATCAAACATAAACAATATAAATTGCTTATAACAATTCAGTTAAACATGTCTCCTAATCGGCCGTTTCGTCGTAGGAAAAAAAATGTTTTTTTCTTCAATAATTATTAGAGTGACATTTATTGCGGTGACTAACCAACGAAATTAAATAAAGAATAATTTATATGATTTTTATAAACAATTTTTTTAACAAAACCATGATTTATTTTTTTATATGGAAAAAGGACCGTTTTACACTGAAATTATCCGAAAATAAACTAACAGTGATTCCAAAATTGGATATGGGACATTAAATAATAATTTGCGTAATTGTTGATAACAATTTCGGTGGCAAACTGTCCATAGCAATAACGCTGTACTTGCGTTTTTAGAAGTCACCAACCTTTCATTTGTTTTATGCAACTTCCTGAAAAATAAATGAGGAACAAATGAAAATAAGGTGCAATAACGCTGTACTTGCGTATTCAGAAGTCACTTATCTTTCATTTGTTTTGTACGTAACTTCATGAAAAACAAATGAAGAACAAGTGACTCTCAACTAAAGAGTACAGTTCCAGGTTCACCGCTAGGTGGGTATTTCTCGCACGCGCTCTCGCAAGAGAAATCATAATTTTCGTTTATATAACTGAGAGAGGCTGCGTTAAAATGATCTTTATATGATTTGCTTTTGGCGTCATTTTAAAATATCTTCTGCAGGTTTGTACATTTCAATTTTTTGTATTATTATTACTAATAAAAAATGGAAACTCTCAACGTAGGTAAGAAGGTCCTTTGTGATTTTCTTATTGCCAATGAGAGTACTGACGTGCAAGGTTTGTTAAGTTTCATGCAAACTGAGTACAATCTTGACCATGGGCATCTAGAAATAGTAACTAATCATTTGAATTTGTATTTTTTACCTATATTTCAGAAAAATTAAGAGAATGTTTAAGTATAAAAAATCAGTTTGAAAAGAATTTCGAAAAGTGGCTAAAAACTGACTTCGTTGTTACTTTTTCTAGGATAAAATCAAAAGCAGAAAGAAAAAGTTCGGATACAAAATTCGAAGATGCTTCTGCTGCGACAAAAAGACGAAAATTAATGTCCATTGAAGAGAGTTTTACGGCTGCTGAGATACAGGATGCATTTCTGCGAAGCTTACGAAAGTAGTATCAATATAATACTATTCACTTACAGGCCAAAAAAAGAAAGGCTGGCATTTATCCTTCATATGTGAATGTATTAGAGATTAAAGAAGATTGTTAGCCTTCAATTATTCGAATATCGGAAGAAGGAGCCATGGTTGAGATTCAGTCTCTTATTGATCACACTATTCAATGTCTTTTTAAAGATCCGAATTTATGCCTTCCGATTTCAGAGAATAGATTAGAGATCACTTATTTGGACTTTGAAATTAAATATGGCATTCATGGACTGTCAACTGATGCAAAATACAATCAGAAGTTTAATAGCAACGATTTGACCGATGAGTCTTTTTTCACAGCATCAAAGGTGCCTCATAGTTCCTCGCCAAAACGTTGTATACCTATCATGATAAAATATGCAAAGGAAACAAAGGAATTAACGAAATCGGAAATCAAAAATATTAAAACACAAGTTCAGAAGCTTAGACCCACAACAATTACTACGACTAATGGTGTGTATATAGTGACAACAGAAATGAAACTAACTATGTTGGATGGAAAATTTTGTATAGCTCTCACTTATACTTCATCATCTTCTACTTGCTACATTTGCAAAGCAACACCATCACAAATAAATTATCTAGACCGTGTAAAGCAGAAGCAAGAAATTGTATCCCGCTTAGAATTTGGTCTTTCTACTTTGCATGCCTGGATTAGGTTCATGGAGTGTATACTACATATTGCTTATCGGTTACAAATCTACAAATGAAGCATATGCAAGAAAGAGGATAAAGAAACGATGAAAGAAGCTAAGAAAAGAATTTGCAACGAATTTCAAAAGAAGATGGGGTTAATAATTGATCAACCAAGTCAAGGATCTGGTAACTCTAATTGTGGTAATACGGCTCGTAGATTTTTCTCGAATGTTGATCAAGTGTCAGAAATAACTGGAGTAAATAAAGAACTCATTAAAATGTTTAGAAACATAATACAAATGTTAGTTAGTAGCAGAAAAATTCCTCCTCTCTTTTTCAACGAGTATGCTTTTAGAACAGCGAAACTGTATGTGAGCTTATATCCATGGTACTACGTGTCTTCTTCAGTTCATAAAATACTCCTACATGGGGGGGAAAGTTATGGGGAATTTTCTGCTGCCAATTGGCATGTATTCTGAAGAAGCTTCTGAAGCCAGGAACAAGGATATCAAGTACATTCGACACTTCAACACACGAAAAATCTCTCCATTGCATACTATGCACGGCCTAATTCACAAAATCCTTGCGTCCTCAGATCTTTTCATTGCATCCTTGAAGCCTGAATGGGAAAAAGTTAAAGTTGAACTTGATCAAGAACTCGGATCGAATCTAAACCAATTCGAATCTAAAAATGATTCGAGTTCTGAATCGTAATTTATTTATTTTAAGTTTTTTATAATAATCTCATTATTATTATAAGCATCAACTTTTTCATTGATTCAATAACACAAATAAGATTATCAGAAAAATGATTGAACGCAAATTATTATTTAATGTCCCATATCCAATTTTGGAATCACTGTTAGTTTATTGTCAGATAATTTCAGTAGAAAACCGTCCTTTTTGCATGTAAACAAAATAAATCATAGTTTTGTTGAAAAAATTGTTTATAACAATCATATAAATTATTCTTTATTTAATTTCGTTGGTTAGTGACCGCAATAAATGTCACTCTAATAATTATTGAAGAAAAAAACATTTTTTTCTACGGGGAAACGGCCGATTAGGAGACTTGTTTAACTAAATTGTTATAAAGAATCTATATTGTTTATGTTTGATAAAGCTTAAGGTATATGAATGGCTTTAAAGACAATTGTGAATCACTTTTGTTCAGAAAAATCAATTCAGCTGTGAGAAAAACTCGTTTTTAAAGAATTTGTTTATGGAAATGTTTATAAAAAGAATAGTTGTTAACTCATGCTAATTTTTTTGTTAAAAATTATGACTCTTATGAAAAATATTAGCAACTAGCGTGAAATAAACGATTTTTTCTATGATAAAAAAAACACTAATAAGAATTTGTTTATAAAAATTGTTTATAATAATTAAGTTAAATATTATTAAAATTAATTATGTTCTATGAATTCATGTGCAGTATTTCCGGCTGATAGTGAGTTTCTATTTGTATTTTTTCTTGAGATAAAAATTCACAAAGCTAAAATGGTCAGTTTTGTCACTATATTTATTTTTATATTGTTGTTCTGTGAAAAAAAATTTTAAAAAGTAAACCACTGTTCTCTTAAAAATTAGTTGCTGAGCATTTCTAAAAAAAAACTTTTAAATCGGTTAAGAAATACGACCTGTGGGCGATTATGAACAGTAAATTCCTATTCCGGACCACTGTGCGCTCGAACTCTCGAGCTAAGCTCTTTTGACAAAAGAGAATGCACAATCATAAAATTACACTAGCGGATGTTTTGAGTCTTAAGTTTAAAAGGTTTGTGCAAGAATGTGCGAAAATATAAAGACCAAGCGCGAAGCGCGAGAACCAGCAGTCGCGCGCTTTAGGCGCGCTCAAATTTGCGAGCGATGAGAATGTGCCCGCGTAGCTGTCATTTACATGGGCCGAGAGCGGCTTTAAGTACATTTTCTTTTAGTGGTTTTTAATAAGCGTTCCGTCAGCAACTTTAAGAATTTTGTTTGAATGCCAGCGCCACGCAGTGGGAACCTCAGACAACACCGCTGCGAAGCAATTGAGAGAGAATTTTAATTTTAAACTTTGCGCACAACATACTACTTGAGCTATTATGGACGCACTTGAAGTCACCTTCAGCAGAAGTTAATGACATGCTTTAAATTTTTTGACGCTGCGAAAAATAGTATTGCGATTTCTCCGTGAGTTTCTAATGGAAATTTTAACGTAGAATCCGAATTTCAGTAATTTAAAGGTAGATCTTGCTTTTTTTTAAATTTATTAAGAAAGAACCGAAAGGGGACTCAGTGGGGTCTTCAAGGGGGGAATTTTGTAGAGGCTCCTTTCGGTTCCTTCGGTTCGCGCGTGTGTGTACCTTTAAGTTGTGTAAGGGAATGTTTTATTACGAGACACTAATGCAGAAAGCTTGATATTTTCTTCAAAGCATTACTTTATTATTAAAGTTAAATATTATGATACCATTTAACATTATTATTATTTATAGTAATAAGTTTTATTTCATTATTAAAAAGCAACTCATTTCAATTAGAAATAAAGAATATGAGATCTGAATCTTAAATTATGTATCGGCTGTAGAACTTTTCAATAGAAATAATAATTTATTTTTCTTCGATATGTAAATTTTCACTTAATTCTCGTACTGTTTTTTTCGTAAATATTTTAATGGATATAACAGAACCTTGATTTGAACTTCCCGCCAAAAAAATACGCAAATTTATATTTATAATTGGAGCATCAAACCTTTTTTGACAATAAACAATTCTTTGAAAAATATAGTAAATATTCTAAACATTTATGCGTTAGAAAGAGAGATTCGATAATCTAGATTAGAGGGCATCGGAATCCCACCCTGGTAATTTCAATCAATTCCATAACTAGAATCCTAGTTTCACAAAGTGGAATTGACATAAGTTCAACTTTTCTAAGACCATGGCATGCTTGAAATCAACTGTCAAAATTTCAAAGCATAATATAATTTTACCTGCAACAAAATATAGCACCAAGTTTTTACTGTCTATATATTACTTATTACCAACAATACTTTAATGCTTCATTGGTAAACGTGATTTACAATCTAGTATTTACTCTTCAATACGAAGTTTTAGTCAACTGTTTCTTCATTAAATTTAATGTGGATAATAGATTTGTTATAATATTTCGAAGTAATAGTCTCTGTAATCGGGACGGTCCCAGTAATCGTGAGTTTTGAGGTGTAAGCGCAACAAAATAATTATTTTCCGAATAAAAAAACAATCCTAAAATATTTGTAAGTAAGTTTTGAAAGCACAGAAAATTGTTGATGTTCTAAAGTACACCAAAATCGATGTTCAATTGAGTTGCAAAAAATTTGAGCCACACAGATTCATTATGAAAATCTAGGGGAAATACATCGTTCAGAGACTGTTTTTTCTGACTCAGAGCGATATAAAGTGTTGTCTTAACCCTTAAATGACACACGTCAAGATAGACCCGTACTTGACACATGGGGTAGAATCCACCCCAGCTACAAAACTTGGAATAAGTCTGAATATTTTTAATATTTTGCTCTGAAAATTTTTTCCTATATATTTCGAACCTTTTACTATAAACACAAATAGTCACTGATATCACTTTTCTATTTATAGATACTTTAAAAAATTATCGAAAAAAAAATGGTCAATTTTCTGTTTTTTTTTTTTATTTTACCATAACTTTTTCAATTTTCAATATTTTTGGCTAAAAATTTAGAGTTAATCGTACGAGATGTCATGCTTTAAGAGTAAGTCATTAGATTTAGTGTACATTCCGAAAAGTATATTTATTTTGAGAAATGAAGTCAGGATTTTTCAATAATTTTTCAAC
>NC_046661.1:50593401-50631710 GCF_010883055.1 Belonocnema kinseyi | reverse complement strand
TACCAGCATACCCACATCTCTCTCTCTCCTAGTAAG
Source organism: Belonocnema kinseyi (assembly GCF_010883055.1). Lineage (NCBI taxonomy): Eukaryota > Metazoa > Arthropoda > Insecta > Hymenoptera > Cynipidae > Belonocnema > Belonocnema kinseyi. Next base: position 50,631,674 of record NC_046661.1, on the reverse strand, counting down.
TTTTTCACCCTTCCTTCTAGCCTTTCCATCCCATCCTTATTGTACACAGTCACGAAATTATACATTATCCCTCCTATCTCTACAGCTCTCATTTGCAAGCCCTCTCCCTCTCCATGAACTTCTTCCTCTAATTCATACCTAACCCTTGTTATAATTCTTTCACTAGCCCTTCCGTTCCTCTTTATTTTGACCGCCTCCTGTAGTCTCCACCTAAACCCCCTTGCCAACCTTCGCTTTACTCTATACCATTCCTTTCTCTCTACCCGCGTCTCTACCAGTCCAATCACATCAAATTCCTGAATATAACTCCAGAAATCATCATCTTCCTCCTTTACCCCTGCTACGTTCCAGTAAAGCATCATTAAGATTCCTACACATTGCTTTACTCCCACCCCCCTACTTCCCACGAAACAAGTTCCGCTGCACTTTTTTCAACTCCTCCATCTCCTCATCCAATACCCACATTTTCTCGTTTATTTTTATTCACCGATACCCTAACTTCGCCACTTTACCTTCCCTCTTATCCTTCCTAGCCCTATCATTTCGCATTCTCTGCACATCCCTTCCCTTCCTCGTCAAATATTAATCGATTAAAACCTTATTGTCCTTTAGCCTATTTGTGTTAAGCATTACCCCCAATTTTTCTTCTTAGCTCTTCAATTTGACCACCGCCCTTATCCTTTCCCTATCCGCTCTCTTCCCTTTTTCATTCATACGTTCTCCCACTTTCCCTTCTATCATAATCTCCCCTTCAAAATACCTTGTTTCTCGCCCTCCCTCCTGTCAGCTGATTTACAACCTGCCCTCCACCTTTACCAGTTTTTTTCGCCCTTTCCCTCTACACCCTAATATCTTCTTCCATCTCCTTTATTTTATCCTCTTTTTTCTTCCTCGGCGACGCCAACTCCCTCTTCAATCCTTCTACTTTCCACCTCAGATCTATAACTTCCTTTTTCCATCTCTCATCTCTTACCCTCAGGTTCTCCCTCATACTCTCCATCTGCTCCATAGCCCCCCTTACTTGTTCCCTCAACCCTCTGATCACGCCTATCAGCACATTGAGAGCCTCCTTCTTTGTTTGCCTCTCCATTTTTAGAAGGGACGGTGAACTACGTATTCGTACGCTTGCTGTATCGTTTCCTTCGCGCCGATACTTCCCCTTCCCTGACGCGCCACTCGACACTGGGCCACGTACACCTGGCCGTCGCACAGTGCGGCGAATTAGATCATTGGAGTTTAAAATGACCCAGAGCCTACAATTTTCATCCGATTCCATCTTTTTTTTAATTAAAGCAAATTAAATTCTGAAGAGGAGGGTGATTTTGCTAAAAAGGCGTTTTTTGTTTGTTTTTCAAGTTGCAAAAAGCCAAAAAACCCTAATTTTTCATATTTGAGCTCTCTGTTTTGTATCATTCATTGACATTACCTCAAAAAGGTGAAAAACTGATATATTTACAATCTAATAACAAATCCTAATAACTTAGATGAAGTTCGTGCCATCTGTTCAATTGTTATAAACAAATTTATGAACAACATCGATTAATGCTGTACATTAAAGCTTGGAAGATCTTTTCATCACGTTTTTCCCCGCGAAATCGAGTGAAATTAATGTTTCGTTGAAATCAAACAATAAAGTATAATTTTTTCGATTGTTATAAACAAATTTCATAATTAAATTTAATAAATAAGCGCCTCTGTATATATAAATTGCATTTTTTCTGCGCAATCATTAGGTTTGCGTTCAAAATGAAAATTCCATGACAGAAATGTACAATCAAAATATTTACCGTTGCTATAAACAATACTGATTAACAAATGCATTAAACAATCATTCTTTGATATAAAAAATCCATTGTTTTGCATAATTGTTTATTTTATCCCTAAATTAATATTCTGATGGAGGAACCTGACGTTTGACAATATTTTTCATTTTCATTGACAACTTTGTTCAACAAATGCATTTAAAAGACACTTTCAAATAGGAAAAATCTCTTTCTTGATAAAATGTTGATTATATCATAAAAAAATAAAACTCCTGCGATTCAAGAGTCGTGAATAATGAATGTCGAGAAACAGATTTCTTCTATACGAAAGAATTGCTTTAAAAATTGATTGATCGTGATTGTTTATAATAATTGGAAATGCTGTTGGATGTCGGTATATTTCGTGGAAGTTCCATTCTTTATAATATATTTAACATTGCTGCAAGAAAGAGGTTATTCCTATTTGAAAGAGTCTATTAAATTAATTGTCTATTTCTGTCACGGAATTTTCATTTTTGAAGGCAAACCTAATTATTGTGCAGCAAAAATGCATTTTATATATACAGAGGCGCTTATTTATGAAACTTTTTTTTATGAAATTTGTTTATGACAATCAAAAACATTATGCTTTAGTTTTTTAAAGATATATGTTATTTTTTGACTAGAGTGAGATAATAACATTGGTTTGATGGAATGACAGTGTTGATCTACTAGTCGTGATATATTACTTAGCTTTTTATTAAAAAACAAGCTTTCGCTTGGTGACACTACTTCTGATACGTTGATGACATTCTGACGTGTGTTCCTGATGACAAAATAGACATCATACTTAACCTTTTTAATTCCTACCATCCTAGATTACAGTTCACTATCGAAATAGAAAAAAAAACAACTCAATAAACTACTTAGACATCACTTTATACAGGGACTTCAGTAAAATTATAACCAACTGTTTCCGCAAAGAAACGTGGTCAGGGAGATACGTTAGTTTCGATTCTAACATAGCAACAAAAGATAAGATTTCAGTTATTAACATTTTAGTAGGTAAAGCCGCCACACTCCCAGACACCAAATTTAAAGCACAAAATCTTAAAATCGTCGCAAATACACTAAAGAATAACCGCTAACGAAGCAACTTTACTAAAAAATATATCAATTAAAGACTAAATTATTTACAGGATACAAAACCAAAACTCACATATTAAAACAGAAAACAGATCTCCAAATATCGATTTTAACCAACTTATCGTACTACCTTTTATCAACGAACTCACGAGATTCTTCAAAAGAACTTTTATCCATTTTAATATTCTAATTACCTTTAAATATGATAAAGATCCTTTTTAATGTTTCACAAAAAACAAAGATATAACCCCAGTAGAGAAAAAAACCCACATTATTCACATAATTCTATGTGAGTGCAGATGTGTATATTTTGGTCAAACTGAACGACATTTTAAAGATAGAATTAGAGAACATAAGAACGACTGTAAACAAGATTCTAGAGGTACTGCTCTAGTTTCAAATTCACACACTTTAGATCACTAATTTGACTTTTCTAAAGCTAAAATGTTACGCACCGAAAATGATCAAAACAGATTTTCCCGCTAAATCTTTACTTCTCCAATTGCGACATATGTGGCTCTAGCGAACATAGAATACTCTATCTCTCCACATAACAACGAATATAAACTCACTCCTGAACATGCAGTCATGGTGATGAGGAGTGCTGCCCACAATTTATTTATTTTTAACACTAAAATGTATTGCATGTCCAGGAGGAAGTATCGTACTTCTTCTATCTTATTTAATTACCAAACAATAATACTTCTTCTAAAAAGTCTTTCTAACCTCACTTTTATAAATAACAAATAACGGAGAAAAAAATTAGTAACCAAACTCCAATAATGCTTATCTTAATTGAGTATTAAAACGACAAACGTAAGTAGAATAGCACACATCATCACATAGAACATCTTTCCCTACAATTTTTAAAGAACACATCTTATTTAAAAAAATTCTTTTCCATTAGGTAACCAGTTCACTTCCATATGTATCTCTGATGAGGCTTGGAGTCACCAAGCGAAAGCTTGTTTTTTAATTAAAAAACTAAATACCATATCACGACTAGCAGATCAACACTGTGATTCCATCCACCCAATATTATTACCATATACTTTAGTGTTTCATTTCAAAGAAACATTAATTTCACTCCATTTCGCGGGGAAAGCGTGATGAGAAGAACTTCCAGGCTTCAATGTACAGCAATAATCAATTTTGTTTATAATAATTGAAGAGATTGCATGAACTTCATTTAAGCTATTAGGATTTGTTAATTGATTGTAAATGTATCAGTTTTTCACCCTTTTGAGGTAAAATTAAGCGCTCTTGGACTTTTTTATTTTAGTGAGAAGTTTATAAATGGTTATAAGTTTAAAAATCGTTTAAGATTGAAAAGTAGTGAGCAAATTACTTAGAAACGTGAAACTTCAGAAAAGCGATTAAAGTATTGTTTTATTATTCAAAAATGCCAGGCTGTTATTATTTGAATAAATTTAAACAATTAAAAAATGAAATTTAAAGTATTTAAGACTAAATTGCAAATAAAACCACTCGAAGTGGAAGTTTTCTGATCACTGAGCTTTCTAAATACAGGGAACGATAATAAGATCTGACGGTTTTAAAGTACAAATAACACAAATATTACGAGTGATAAAAATGTTTTATTGGTTATTACAGCATGGTACCAATGTATATTAGAAAATAACATTGGAACAACCGATCTTATCAGTTTAGGATTTGAAGATGTCGTGCCCAACACCCCCCACCACCTACTCGTTCAACCGCGCGACGGCGAAAACAGATCGTTTTGCCGCTCCCTGTATTTAATTAAAACATTTGAAACAGCGGTTTTAAGTGCAAACGTTCAGTAATGTATGTAAAAATTACAAGCCTTCTAGAGACTTTTTATAAATAATGCATTTAAAATTGTACAATATGGATTCAGAAGCTTTTAACTTTATTTAATTTTAAATGATGCCATGTGAAATTTAAGTATGAAAAATGTACATTTTTAATCTTGTTTCGATTTAATTTGAACCAGTAAAAATGAAAAATTCAAAACTAGCATTTTAAAATTCAGGCTTCTAAACTACTTACGTTTCAAATTGATAATTTTATGTGGCTATTAATCATAATGTTTCAGGAAGGAGAGAATATAAAAAATGTCTGTGCCTACGCTGTTAGAAAAAATTCGTACGTCACACCGCAGTGCGAAGCTGTAATGATACGGTGCAATATTGTGGTGCGAAAAAGCATTTTTTCTACTAAAATACACTTCTCCAGTGTAAAGTTGGTGAATTTATGAACTATCAACATTCCAGTGTTGAAAATACTAACAAGTTACACCGAGGAGATGTATAAGTCTTAATCTAAACTTAAAATTTCACTGGATAGTGTAAAATCAAACACTAAGGCGAAGTAAGAATAGTACACTTCGATACGTATGCGAGAGGCAGGGTTCTGCAGTGACGCCTCACTCGGGGTTACTGACGTATTATACGTAAAAAATGTATTATACGTAAACACTCCGTAAAAAACGTAATAAATGTAATAAAGGTGGTGGACTCGGATAGAGCATAATATATCCTCACTTTTTTTAATTATGCTTATGTGTACCGACTTACATTGTTGTTGTTTATCAGAACTCCATTTGACTTAAAAATACCACTAAGAATATCAAAACTGACACCACTCATTTTAGAATTATTATTTTGACTGCTTTCATCTAATTGTATCAGGTTTTCTTCTGATGCGTTTATAATTATAGTGCAGTTCTTCCTGAAAGAAGTGTTGAAATCGGCGAAAATCCTTGAATGATTTGTTTTTTTATTTTTAAGATATTTGCAGTTCGGATAGTTTGAAAATTCACCTGTGGTTTTTAACCTTTCTTTAGCTGTATTCGATAATACGCGGTTGCATCCCTGACAAAACGCAACATTTTTACCATTTTTTTTTAAGAAGGATAATTCTTCCCAAACTGGATTCCTCGGTCTGCCGCCTCTATTAATTGTCGAAGTTGTAGAATAATAACTTATTTCCAGTGAAAAGGCTTGCATTAAAAAGTATTGAAAAATTTCATTCATTCAGTGGTAACGTGAGAAATATTGAATATTTCTGGATCCCGTTTTTGTCCTCCCGTTTTGAATATCCATGACAGTTGAAGTTAGCTCTCAAATTCAATCCCTTTCTGTACCTAGCGCTGACAATATTATGCTGAATACCACAAAGCAGCCAAGAATTAGACAAATTTTAATCCCTTTTAATTTAGCAAATTTTGCTACACTTATTTACTGTTTTTCGAATAATAATCAGACAAAAAGCTTTTTAAAACATAGCGTCGGTCATTTTACGATGTCAGGATCAATTTCCACACAGAAGGTTCTGGTGAAAAATAACTTTTTCAATTTTTTATCATGATTTTATATTTGTTCAATTGATAGTATTTGAACAAAGCGAACATTTGACGATAAAGAAATGTATTCTTACATAAATCCTACTAGATTAGGAAAATTTCATGCTTTTAGAGCGCGTTCTAATGCTTCAAACGAAAGTTGTGTTTTTCATGTAATCGAGGTTACGTATGACATGTCCGATCAGCTTTAAAAGGGATTGAAATCTTATAATTTTCGCCGCCTAATGAGAATTAAAAAACTAAGGACAGAAACAGCATTCTTAGAAATTCAAATTTTCTAATACTTTTTAATGCAAGGCTTTTTACCGGGTTCACTGTAAATTTCATACATGCAACACAATACCGCATACCGCTGCCGACTCTATTTTAAAGTTATTAATCGAAATGTGATAATGTCGACGCCATCTTGTAAACGTATATCAGGTTTTGTACAAAACTGAGGACGTAATATACGTACATAAATTACGTAAAACACCTCATGTAATTTACTTAAGGTATATTACGCGCATAACCCTGGTGAGAGTTGATTATTTAGAGAATGAGACGTTTTTCTCACTCGCTTCGTCTCATTTACTACAAATCACCTCTCACATAAATATCGAACACTATTTTATACCACAAAAGGCGAAAAAATCTTATCAAAGTTGAGATTTTGAGGTTAGAGTGTTATAAACATACAATCGACACTATACGGTGTGAAAACTAACACCGATAAGTTGCTTTGCGAGCGCAAGCGTATTTAACTTGTGTACACGATAAAAAAATTGAGCTGTGACAGGGATATTAGTCCTTATTATAGCCAAACATTTAGCTGAAAACGAACGAAGGAATTTAGAAAGATCCCTGGATCAGCGAAAATGAATATCCTTGACCATTTTCCATATACCAGGGATATCGTATAGTCAAACCCCTAATAAGTATAGCTCTAATAGGGATATTAAGAATAGGTGTCTGAAGCAATTATCGGAAGAGCGCCGATGCATTATGGGAGCAGCGAAAGAAAATGGCGACGGTCTAATCGGTAGCAGTGACAGTTGAGATTTACTTTGGACAATTAAACGCTTTTTACCACTTAAAACGTGCGCGATTGTTAATATTAAATGGAGTTTATGATGCAGTAATAATAACTTACATTTGTTTCGATTGTAGGCGATAACTATATTAAAATATCAAGAAACGCTATAAAAACAACAAACTTGACCTCCAAATGCATTACACGGATTTCAGGGAAATTCATTTTCGCGATACCAGACGAAAAATTGGCTACTGTAAGTTAATATATTTCTATGACAACTAAACTTTTTTCTAATCTGAAGATAATACAATTAGATATAATCTGTCGAAAATAATAAACTTTCGAACTTGGCAATTTTGTCCAAATTCCTGATTTACGAGCACAATTTACATAAAGTAACTAATTGTGTAACTCTTCTAACTAAAAGTTTTCCCTAATCCAAGCGTACACTTTCTTTGAGTTTAATATATTCTCGATTCACTCGTTCGCCTCAAGAACGGCTTGTGCTAGTCGACCAAGGTCACATCTTCCCATTTCATTGTTGCATTGTTTGGTATATTTTGTGTTTGCCGGTAAAATCAAAACTGCAAGATTCGGAATCCGAACACTCCCGACTTAATGAAGGACGATCTAGCTGCTCCTCAAATTTATTTCGGTTTTGAAATCCCGAATTACATTAGAACCATTTAACTTATTGCAAAGAGGAAAATACAACTTACTTCACGTAAATAGATATAGGAGGCCATATTTTTGGGTCTAAAATGTTTCAAATTTAGTGCTGCATATCTTAGTCCTAATTTTAACGAATAATTAATTCTTAACAAATAAAAAACGAATTTTTGAAATAATAATTAAATTTTCAACCTAAGAAATGACTGTAAAAAATTACATTTTGCACTGAAGATTGAAGTTTATACTTAAGTTTACAGTTCGAAAAATTAATTTTTAACTGCAATAAAATGCGAAGTTTAAACCAACTGAATAAACTTTATATAATAAGTCATTTTTTTACATTTTGAATGAATTTTAAAAATTTTAAGAAAAATTTTGTTCATTTAAAAATATGTTGGGAAATTTAAGTCGCGTTCAATGTATTAGAAATATTTAAAAACTTGCAAACATTTCCGAAAGTGTATCATATTTTTCTCGATTTCTTCCAAATTTCTAAATGTTCTAAACATCTTTTAAGAAGACTCGAATTTTTTCTAATATTGAGTCCTGATACAAAATCAAAATTTGGGGGATTTTAAGAGAAAAGGAGAAAAGTTATTAACTTGACCTCATATATGCATCTTAATGTGTGAAAACTTTACGAAACCTTTAATGTCTTAAGGTACTTATTTCAATATTACAATATTTAGCGTTTACTGTTTGATTCTCATTGCAAAATAATTGTAATTGTAAATAATTGTAAAATGAATTTGACAAATTTTATTTTATGAAGAAATATCTCGTGATTTTAAAAGGAAAAAACCATTCTAAAAGTACCTTTTTGTATAGTATCTTAATAACTAAGGAACATACGTTTAGAATATTTTTCTTTGATTCTGCCGTAGAGTCAAACATGGTATAAAAAACCTTTGTGAAAGGACCCCGCAGCAAATGTACATGAAATGGCGTTCGGTCGATTTTGTTTAAACTTCGTAAAATTGTAGTTCTCAATGTCTCGATCAAAATTGTTGTGGTCCGCAAAGTCCGAAAATTGACAGTTTTCGAGTTATAGAGGGTTAAACATCCAATACTTTTAAGAAAATTTACCAAATATCTCGAAAACTTCAGCTCTGCGAAAAAAATGTTCCCTATGAAAGTTATTGGGCTCTAAGGGGGAAATGCAAAGAAACTCATAGCCTTTAGATACAGGTCATTTATCAAGGTCATTCAATTTGAACTTGTCATTTATTGCTAATATTCAGCCAATAAAGACAAGATATGAAGAGGAAATCAATATAGAACCCATAAAGGTAAAGAAATGAGAATGACTTCGTCAACAGCCAGCAAACGAAGGCAAGTCCTGAGTGCGATTTAGTCATTATCTAGCCAATGAAGGCAAGATTTGTCCAGGATATTGTCAATATCTACCCAATGAAGGCATGAAATGCGCTTGATTTAGACTTTCATTGGCTGGGTATTGACAAAGTCATTCTCATTTCTTGCCTTTATGGGTTCTATATTGATTTCCTCTTTATATCTTGTCTTAATTGGCTCAATATTAGCAATAAATGACAAGTTCACATTGAATGACCGTGAAAAATGACCTGTGTCTTAAGGCCATGACTTTCTTTGCATTTTCCCGTTGGAGCCCAATAAATTTCATAGGGAACATTTTTTCGCAGAGCTGCAGTTTTCGAGATATTTGGTAATGTTTCTTAAAAGAGTTGGATGTTTAACCCTCTATAACTCGAAAAGTGTACATTTTCGGACTTTGTGCCCTGTAACACTTTTGATCGAGATATTGAGAACTATAATTTTACGAAGTTTAATCAAAATCGACTAAAAGCCATTTCATGTACATTTCCTGCGGGGTCCTTTCCTATAAAGACTGTACTCTGTATAAATTAATTTTGAAAATGAAAAATAATCATAATTTTATAAATATTCCTAAATTTTATTTTAATATGTTGATTAGAGCCTTTCAAATTATACAAAAAATTCTAAAAATGTTAACAAACGGTTGTCTTTTAGAAAATCCCACGAATTTTTTGATAAAACTCCTTTCCACACCACCTTCCAAGAAAAATTTTCACAACATTTTTATCAAATGATAATTCTATTCTATTTACAGAGAAAATGAAAATCTTTCATTATGGATGTTTAATTGACGCCAGTTCCCTTACTATTCACACTTGAGAATTGAGGAATCTCTTTTTCGGAAACAAAATTAAATACAAAAGCTTTAAATTTTAAGTGTATTTTAATACTACAATTTTTAATGTTTCCAATTTTTAGAAATAATTTAACTAATTTTAAATGAACTAAAAATAAACTTTTTTTTAAATTGCAAAGAACTTCTTCTAAATGAAAAAATTATATATTTAAGGATACAGGGATGTGTCTCCTTTTTGAATTTCTCCAAATTTATTTCATTACTTATTTTTATTGAAAATAATTGAACCTCTTGCGATTAAAAGCGGGGATTCAGCCTGAGAAGAAATGTGCTCAAAGTTAATTTCAAAAAAATAATTAGAATTATAATTTGAAAGACTGAAAATTGTACACAATTTCCAGGTGCATATTTTTTTTCTTCTACAAGAATTTTTAGATTTTTCAGTTTTTAAAATAAGTTTATCCTACTTTCTGAAACTCTTCCAAAGTATAAATTATTTTTGAATCTCATTAATTCTACTATATATTTCTTGAATTTATTCGATTATTTACATTTTTTTACTTTTTATTCATACCGAATTGAAACATTTTGCTTTTGAAACCTTCTACACTCTTTTTCGAAATTTTAGGAAATCGCTTGATGTGTTTAAAAGTCTTCTTTAATTTTCCTTTAAAGTTCATATTTCAAAATGAAGAATCCTAAAAAATGTTCACACGAATATTAGGAAAATTATTTGTTTTATTAAATCTTGTCAGACCTTCTAATCTTCTTATCTTGAAAAATTATTCAATTTTTTACTGATTTTTTAAAATTCTGCAAATCCTACCTTCTATAATGTTTCCAATCGTTTTCAATTGGGTATCCATTATTCTGAGTTGAAGGTTTAGTTTTCACTACAGAATTTTTTATTTTACCATAATTCTTTACAAGCGTTTTTTTACTCTGTCAAACAAACAAATTTCAACAATTTGAATTTGAAGAGAAGTAAATAAACGTTTTACAATAATATATCGGCAAAATCAAACTGCCTACTTGATTAGCATACTACATCACTGTCACATCGTTAAACGGTACAATTTTTACCTGTTGTTAACCCATATACTTTTGTCTTTTCATTCGGTATACCGCCTAAACATTATATTTTTTTAATTCAAAATTTTTGTTAAATTATTAATTATTTAATATCTAACCAATAAATACGTGCGCATCATGGGTGTGTGTTTTCACAAATGAAAACTGCAGAGGGCGTATTGTAGGCAAGTGCATTTACTCACTTCAATCCGATTCGAAACAATTGACACAATTAGCAACAATTTAAACCGATTTAACTTTTGATTACTCTTTATCGTTATTAATCGTGTCCAATCGATTATTTCTAGGAGGAATATTAACGCCTTTAAAAATCCAAAGCCCTGTGACGGGTTTTGAACCACCCAACAAAAGTTTAACGCGTTCGATCGCTAATGACTAGACCTCACGGCTAATTGAACACTTAGAATATTGAGGAAAAAAATCTCGGCTGTAAAGTTGAAGTGTGAGTATCAAATGTACGGGAGAATAGCTTTCGGTGGATATGGCTGAAACTTGGTAAATATGTAGATTGCAAGAACTTAATGAAAGATACGGAATATTTTTGTTCAAATGGACAGTTTTACCGCTATACGGCGCTATACGGCGCAACGAATTCTTATATATGCTGGGAGTGGAGAGACGACGGCAAAGCGAGGTAGGTACCAAATGCTTGTTTGATAATGATGTATGTTGCGCGCATCCCAAAAGTCCCGAACGCTAAGCGCTCCAGAATTAAGTTTAATAAAACGGCACTGCTATAACTTTGAAAACGGCGGCCCGGTGAGACCAATATCATCTGAGAATAATATTACAATGATATAAATCGCGCGCTGGTCTAACCAATTGAACGCTAAGCGCTCGAGATGTACTCTAAAATTCAAAACATGCTTCCGTGAACGCATATAAGTTGCCAGCGTCAGGTCGAAACAAAACGCAGTTATTTTAAAGATATCTATCGCGTTCTTCCTAAAACAACCGAACGCGAAGCGCTCAAGATTTTAATATAATAAAACGTCACTGCTAAAACGTTGAAAACGGTACCCAGCTAAGATCAATATCAAATAAGGCTAATATTAAAATGATATCCTTAGCGCGCTGGTCTAAACGACCGAACACTAAGCGCTCGAGATATTGTCTACAATTCAAAATATGCTTTATTAAACACAGATAAGGTGTCAACATCAGGTCGAAACAAAGCGCGGTTATTTTAAAAATATATATCGCGTGCTTGTTAAAACATTTAAAAGCTGAGCGTTCAAAATACTAACTCGCTTAAAAAAAAGTTGTGAGGGCAGAAACAGTGTGGTATTCCAAAGTGCCTATATCACTTTTCTCGCGAGTAATAGCCGGTTTCGAGCTTAGCCTGAATGACCTTGGTGTAACTCGCGAGTCTCTAAAACGTAAACAAGTTATGATCGTATGAACTATTTCTAGCAGGAACTATGCAGTAGTCTTGCGCGCGCCACGGCGCGCGCTTTTTTATGTTTTTATGAAAGAATAAATTAAAAGCCTATCTTTACTATGTTATACATATTTAATGAATGTTACAAAATATTAGTATTAAGTAATAGAAGACATCAAGGGATTAGTTCTATATCTGTAACTGTAATAAATCTTTTATAATAGGAATTCAACCAATTTTATATTTTTTTGGTAGAAAATGAAATTAAAGTATTTTATTCAAAATGAGCTTTTCGTATTAAATATTAATTTACACCTAATATTGATGAATAGCATTTATTACAATTTTGTAACTCACGTTGTAGATAGTCATATTCTTTAAATAATAAACTTTGCATTTTTACACCACAATTTTTATAAATTAATTTAGAAAAATTTTTGAAGGCCCATTATAATAATCAATAACCTTACTAAACTAAAACTCTCCCTGAAAATTTTGGTCAAGTCTCCCCAATATTAGTTCATGCATTCAATGTCATACAGATTTTAGTAATGACTGTTTCATTATTCCGACTTATACAAAATCATCACACTACTTTGTAAGGAATAACGCGATATATGATTACTGTACGAATTTTGATTACAAGAGTAGATAAATCCTTACAAAGTTGAAAAAAAATTTAATTGTTGAACGCAAATTTCTGCCACTTGTCGAATCTCGGGCTTAGTTAAGTCTCCCACTTCCCCCTGGAGTTTTCACATTAAAGTTTATGAAAAACATAAATATTTTCTTTAAACTTAAACTAATAATTATTATATTTCAAATTACAATGAAATTAATGAAATTTTGTATTAAAAATAACACTTTCAACAACCAAATGCTTTTTTTCAGAAATTCAACTATGACATTTTTGGTAGAAAATTAATTTTTTTAGTTAAAGTGTGATCTTTTTTAGTTAAAAATCTAACTAATAGTTGTAACATTTAGAGATTTTGTTAAAAATTCCTCTTTTTTAGTAGAAAATTAATCTTCTTGTTTGAACATTCATCTTGCTGATCAAGGATTCAACCATTTTTCTGACAATTTTTTTTTCAAAATTAATTCATGGAAGTGAAAATTTAACTTTCCGTTTTTGTTAAAAAATTTATCGATATTTTCCATTACAATCTGGTTTGGTAGAGAACTCATCTATTTTTTTTTTTAATTACGCTTATTTAAGCTGAAAATTATTTTTTGGACTAAAAACTGAACTATCCCATTTTTCGTCGAATATTAAGTTAATAATTGAACATTCATCTGTTTCAGTTTAAAACAAACCTTTTTTATTGAAAATTCAAGTATTTGCTTCAAATTTCTATTTTTTTAAAAATTAATTTCTATAATGTTAAAATCTACTTATATTACTTTTGTCTAAAAAATGATATTTTTTAGATAAAAATCATATGTTTGTTTGAAACTTTCTAGATTTTGTAGAAAATTCGAAATATTTTGTAGAAAAGTAATATTCTCGATTGAAAATTAATACTTTTCATTAAGGATTCAGTTATTTAAAAAAAAAATGCCTTTTCAGTTTGTCAAAAACCAATTTCTTTAAAAGAAGTTTCGATTCTACTATTTTTGGTTGAAAATTAACCTTTTTTACTTAATAATTTAATTTTTTAATTTTTCTATTTTGGTACAAAATTAATCCTTTTTGTTTAAAATCGATCGTTTTTCGTTGAAGATTGAACTATTTGGAAACAAATTCATCTGTTTTCATACAGTATATGGAAATTCAGAATGTTGTTGAAAATTCGTCATTTTTGGTAAGAAAATAAACTTCTTAATTGAAATTTCATATTTTTTTCGATAATTCTATTATTTTGTTAAAAATTCCTTTTTTGGTGAAAAATTTATTAATTTAAAAAATTGTCAAAAAGTAATTTATGTAAGATTAAATTGGATTATATCATTTGTGGTAGAGAATTGATATTTGAAATTAAAAATTGATTTTTTTTAGTTGAAAATTCAACCATTTGTTTGAAAATGCGCATATTTCGATGAAAATTCGTGTTTTTGGTCGGAAATTAGTCTTCTTGGCTGAAAATTTATCTTTGTGATTAAGAACAAAACTATTAAGTTGTACATTCCTTGTTTTTTTTTTAGAAATTAAATTTTTTAACTGAAAATTTAACTATTCCACTTTTGGTGAAACATTGAAATTTTTAATTAAATTTTATATTTTTGTCTTGAAAATTCAATTATTCGTTTCAAACATCGTCTTTTTACATTCTCATCATTTATGATTGAGAAAGTATTAGAATGGTCGAAAATTTGACTTCACAGTTTTTTAACGGATCTCCACTTTCGAGACCCCCTGAATCCGAAAATCAGGTTTTTACGATGGCGTCTGTCTGTCTGCATGTTTTGAAAATTTTTGAGACCACTTTTTTTCTTAATTTGAAAATGCTATTTAAGAATATTTAAAGTATTAAAATGGACAAATAATGTATCTTAATGAGTTTTTTCGATGAAAAAATTCCCAGAGTTATAGCATTTTCAACATTTTTTAAATCGACGAAAATCAAAATATTGGGCCAAAAAACGCACGATACGAAAAAAAGACAAAAAAAGAAAAACATTTCTTTTTGAAAACCCTACAAGATTATCATAACAAATTTTTGATTGCACAAAAAAATAATGAAAAATAAAAAATTCCATCTAGTGGACAAACAATGTAGGATACGAAAAAAGATGAACTGACAAAAATTGTTATGCCAAGAAAGATCCACAATTTCGTTACGAATCACTTCTTGATAGGATGCGTACTTTTTGTTTTATTCGTGAAAAATAACGTTGAAAAAAAATAAAATTAAAAAAAATGTGTGGAAAAACGACGAAAGTGACGAGAAAAAAATCCAACAAAAACCTGTTTACAAATGTCTGTCGGAAATCGAGCGCGCAGCGCGAGAGTCACGATGAGAATGTGTAGTTCAAAGCCTACAGAGCTTTGAGAATCTTAATCTATATTCAAGTAGACAATTCAGAATATGAAGACGCCCATGAATACTGGCATATAAAAGAGATCTTTTTGATAAAGTTTTATTAAACCATTCCAAATCCAAAGAATAAATAACCTAGCGCGAAGCGCGAGATTCATCCGTTAATAAATCTCAACTAATTTGTTGAAAATTTAATTGTTTGTTGTTAAATATTAATTCTTTCAACTAAAAAGGAATATTCCTATTTCTGGTTCTATATATTTATTCTTTAAATTAAAAATTTAACTGCATCATTTTAGGATGAAAAATTATATTTATATGCATTATATCAATGTTGGTTGAAAACTAATCGCTTTTGTAGAGAATTAATTTTAGGGGTAAAAAATAGATCTGTTTTTTATTATTTTTAACATAGATGTCCAAATTCGAGTTTTTATTATTGTATATGGGAAAAACGTTTTACATTATTTACTATAAAAAAATGTTATCGCTGAGAGATTCTGCTAAATAATGTTTATAACCTGATTGATTTTAAGTGAATTCTATCTTATTCTAAATACTTTTTATTATATTGTTCTAGGATTGAAAGTTAATTTAGTTGAAAACAATTAGCATCAGTATAAGGTTTTTTACAATTTATAATAATAATTTTTGTACAAACAGATTATTTTCGAAACAACAAAAAAGGAATAAAATAATACAAAAATTAATATAATAACATATACGTCAATGAAAAAATAATTTGTAAACAACTTTCTCAATTAAAAATTGTTTCATTAAATAAAAAATTGATGACAAAACTTTTTCGACTACATTGGTAGTGTTTCCCCATTAATTGTACTTCTTTGAAATAAAATAATGTTTTCAGAGTACTCCAAAATTTATCAATAGTTCTTAATAAAAAAATTTTAATTTAAAAATAAATGATTTTAATTTTTTATTAGTTCACAACTAAGATATTAATCAAAAAATAATGCTTCCAATTGTAAAACTGCGTACCTACAAGATATTGTGTACTTTTCACAGATTTAATAAAATTCACTGATGAAGGCCACCATTGTGTACCGAAATGTTTGAAACAACTTTATTAGTTTCAATTCACCTAACCTGAAAGCCAACAACTTACATCAAAAATTTCTACAAAATTCTGTTATTTATGTTTAAAAATTTCTTTAATAGAAAATTAACCTTTGTCATTAATAATTAATCTTTTTTGTTAAAACTTCTACTGTTTGGTGTTAAATTCATCTATTTTAGTTAAAACTTTTAATAATCTGTAGAAAATCAAATTTTTTTGATTGAATATTAACTTTTATGAACGAAAAACTGCATTATTCTATTTTTGTTTAAAGTTTGATATTTTTTATTGAACCTTGATCATTTTTAGTTCAAAATGGAATTATTGGTTTAAAAATGTATGTATTTTGTTGATAAGTTGTGTTTTTTTGTTAGAAATATAAAACTACTTCCTTGAAAATTCATCTTTTTGATTGAGAATTCATCTATTTTGTTGCAAGTTCCTTTATAGTTAGTCAAAAATTAATTTATGTATGATAAAATTGGATTATGCCTTTTTTTGTAGAGAATTGACATTTGAAGTTAAAGATTGTTCCTTTGTAGTTGAAAGTTCAACCATTTGTTTGAAAATGCACATATTTCAACGAAAATTCGTTATTTTGGTAAGAAATTAGTCGTCTTCTTTGAAAATTCATCTTTGCGATAAAGAAAAAAACTATTAAGTTGCACATTCCGTTTTTTTTTGTTTTTTTAAAAATTAAATTATCTATCTGAAAATTTAATTATCCCACTGTCGCTGGAACACTGAAATTTGGAATTAAAAATTGTTTCGGGACCCCCTGAATCCGAAAATCAGGTTTTCACGACGGCGTCTGTCTGTCCGTCAGGCCGTCCGACCGTAAACACGATAACTGTCGAAAAAATGAACGAATCAAATCCATCTTTAGCACACTTTTTTTAGGTCCTAAAAGAAAGGACGAGTTCGTTAACCAGCCATTTTTGATAAAAATTCAAAAAGTGAGCGCATTTTGAAAATTTTTTAGACTACTTTTTTCTGAATTTGAAAATTCTATGTATGGATATTTATAGTATTAAAAAGAACAAACAATTTATACTTATGACTTTTTTCGATAAAAAAATTCTCAGAGATGTAGCGTTTTCAAAATTTTTTAAATCAACCAAAAGTCAAAATTTTAAGCCAAAAAACGTACGATATGAAAAAAGTCAAGAAAAGAAAAACATTTCTTTTTAAAAGACCTACAAGATTATCATGCCAAATTTTTGGATTTTCTTAAAAAATCAAAAATTCAAATTTTAATTGCACAAAAAAATAATGAAAAATAAAAAATTCCATTTTGTAGACAAACTATGTAGGATAGGAAAAAAGACGAATTCACAAAAATTGTTACCCCCAAAAAGATTTACAATTTTGTTAAGAATCAATTCTTGATAGGACGCGTAACTTTTGTTTTATTCGTGAAAAATAACGTTGAAAAAAATAAAATAAAAAATGTGGAAAAACGACGAAAGTTACGAGAAAAAATTCAACAAAACCTGTTTACATATGTCTGTCGGAAATCGAGCGCGTAGCGCGAGTGTTACGATGAGAATGCGTACGTCAAAGCCTACAGAGCTTTGAGAAACTTAATCTTTGGCTATACTTAATTAAGTAGACAATTCAGAATATGAAGACGCATATAAATACTGTCATCTACAACGGGATCTTTTTGATAAAGTTTTTTTCAAGCATTCCAAATGCAAAGAATAAATATCCGTGCGCGAAGCTCCAGATTGAACCGTCGCGCGCCCTAGGCGCGCTCAAACTTGCGACCGAAGCGAGCCGCGCGCGTAGCACGCGATGAGATTGTGCCCGCGAAGCGGGCATATTTCTTATATAAAATTAATCTTCTTGGTTGAAAATACATCTCTTTGCTTGAAAGTTCAACTGTGTATCATCAAATGCATCTACGATGTGTGTTCAAAAAATAAGGTAACTTTATGGTTTTCTCAACAAATATTAATTTATTCTTTAATATTTATGTTGTCCCCTTCAAAGTAATCCACCTCAGATATAATACACTTGTGCCAACGCTTTTTCCAATCATCGAAGCACTTCTGATAATCATTTTGTGGTATAGCCTTAAGTTCTTTCAGCGATGCAGTTTTTATCTCCTCAATCGTTGAAAATCGATGTCCTTTCATGGGTCTCTTTAGTTTTGGGAAAAGAAAAAAGTCACTGGGAGCCAAATCCGGTGAATACCATTATTGACTTCATTCAACATCTCCTGAGCGATGGATCTTTTGATCAAAATTAAGCAGTTTTGGAACAAATTTCGCTGACACACGTCTCATGCCCAAAACGTCCGAAAAGATAGCATAGCATGAGCCAACTGATATGCCAACATCTTCAGCAACTTCTCTGATGGTAATTCGGCGATTTTTCAACACCCTTTCTTCCACTGCTTGAACGTTTTCATCTGTTGTTGACGTGCTGGGACGTTAAGGGTGAGGTTCGTTCTCGACATCCTCTCGGCCTTCTTGGAACAGCTTGTTACCACTTATACACATTTTTCTTACTCAGAGTAGACTCACCGTATGCAACTGTCAACATTTCGAGAGTTTTAGAGCACTGGATTCCATTTTTCACACAAAATTTAATGCAAACTCTTTGCTCCATTTTTTTCGAAAGAAGAAAATCGCCGAGCACACCAAATCCTTCTAACCTTTTAAGCCTCTGCCAGAAAAACAACACAAGCTATATAGTCAAAACTGTGAACATATGATCGCGATGAGTGTACCAACACAACAAAACAAAAAATTTAAAACTTGAATGTACGTAGCCCGCGAAAATTGAAAACTCACCTTCCTTTTTGAACACACCGTATTTCAGTAAAATTTCAAATACTTTGTTGAAATTCAATTGTTTCTTGTTAAATATTAATTCTTTCACACTAAAAGGAATTGTCCTATTTCTGGTTTTATATAATTATGTTTTTAAAAAAAAAATTATCTTTTTTAGTTGAAAACTCCAATATTTGTTTGAAAACTGATCTTTTTGATCAGGGTTCAACTATTTTCTTCAAAATTGATTAAAAATTCAACTGTACAATTTCAGGATGAAAAACGATATTCTTTATTGAAAATTAATTTTTTCATTTGAAAATTCGTTTTGTTGATATAAAATTATTTTTCTCTGTTAAAATCTTATCTTGTTTATTAAGTATTCAACTATTTTCTTGATTTTTGTTTGTTTGTTAAAAATTAATATCTTTAAGAGAAATTTTCATTATATCATTGTTGGTTGAAAAATAATAGTTTTTTCTAAAGAATTAATGATATGAGTAAAAAATTAATCTTTTTTTTATTATTCTTAACATGCATGCCCAAATTCGATTTTTTTGTCTTAGATCAGAAAAAAAACGTCTGGCATAATTGACTATAAAACAATTTTAATCGCTGAGAGATTCTGCTAAATAATGTGTAGAACCTGCCTGATTTTAAATGAATTCTATCTTATTTTAAATCCTTTTTATAATATTGTTCTTGGATTGAAAATTAATTTAGTTGAAAATTCTATTATTTGTTTTAAAAAAATGTCAATAGAAAATTGATCGTTGTGATTGAAAATTCATCTTTTTTATTAAAACTTTTACTATTCGGTGTCAAGTTTTTCTGTTTTAATTAAAATTTGAATTAATCTGTAGAAAATTTCATTTTTTGATTGAATATTAACTTTTATAAACTAAAAACTGAATAATTCTATTTTTGTTTAAAATTGGATTTTTTTTATTGAAACTTCATCTTATTAGTTAAAAATTATTTTATAGGTGAAAAATTAATGTTTTTTTTATTATTCTCAACGTAGATGTCCAACTTCGATGTTTTTGTCTGATATCAGAAAAAACGTCTTGCATAATGTACTATAAAACAATTTTAATCGTTGAGAGATTCCGCTAAATAATGTGTAGCACCTGCCTTATTTTAAGTAAATTCTATCTTATTTTAAATACTTTTTATTTGTTAAAAAAGATTTTTTAAATAGAAAATTAATCTTTGTGATTGAAAATTCATCTTTTTCTTAAAACTTTTACTATTTGGTGTCGAATTCGCCTACTTGGTTAAAATTTTAAATAAACTGTAGAAAATTGCATTTTTTTTATTGAATATTAACTTTTAAAAACTAAAAACTGAATTATTCTATTTTTGTTTCAAATTTGATATTTTTCTTATTGAAACTTGATCTTTTTTAGTTAAAAATGGAATTATTTGTTTGAAAATTCCCGTATTTTGTTGAAAATTTGTTTCTTGTTAGAAATATAAGACTTCTCCCTTGAAAATTAATCTTTTTGCTTGAGAATTCAACTATTTTGTTGTAAGATCCTTTTTAGTTGGTCAAAAACTAATTTCTTGTCGACTATTGGGTGATAATGAAAGTGTCTGTACATCCCTATAGTATACATCTGTTGCTGGAGCTTTCCAAAGTTGTGTTTTTATAGAATAAATAT
Source organism: Belonocnema kinseyi (assembly GCF_010883055.1). Classification (NCBI taxonomy): domain Eukaryota; kingdom Metazoa; phylum Arthropoda; class Insecta; order Hymenoptera; family Cynipidae; genus Belonocnema; species Belonocnema kinseyi. Next base: position 50,610,622 of record NC_046661.1, on the reverse strand, counting down.
TGAGTATTTGGCAAAATTGTCGGCAGATACACATTAATACAAGATGATGAATTTTAAATGTAGATGAATTTCATTTTTGCTTTAAATTCTGTAAGTCACTTAATTTTAACCAGAAATGGAACTTAAGTGCAATGTCTCCTATCTGATTATACGAGTAGTATGATGCTTAACTGACAGGTATGTTGAGTTAAGGGTGATTTTCCTTCGCGTGCTCTGAAATTCAATTTGTGCTGTCAGAAAGGCGTGCGCGAAATGCGAGCCAAGAGAGCAGCTTAGAGTAGCCAATATGGTGTCGATAGCGCTGGCTGGATAGTATCGATCAACACTGAGCTCATGGTATAGTCGTTTCGTCAACGTTTCTTATTTTGATATATGTACTCAGATCTATAACGGATTTTATTATGAATAATCGTTTATATGTGATAAAAAAAGATACAAAAAGGGATGGAAGATTTACGTTCTGTACCTGGTATTTCAACAATTAGTTGACTTAAATTAACCTATAAGTTTCATTTCAGACGCATGCGTTCACGGAAAGTGAACCTATAAAGTTCATTTTACGTATATAAAGCAGTTGACTTTGAACTTGGGAATGATCCTTTTGGTTAGATCTGAAAGTCAACCGCCTTTCTCTATTGAAATTCAGATTCTTGTATTACTGTGTATGAAGATCCGATACATCCATAAAACTGAACATAATTAATTTAATCCCACATTTCTTAAATCATATATTGTTTAAAAGCATATAAAGCATTGAAAGCCTATATATTATATGCAGCTGTTTTGTGGTGAACGTAAAGTGCAAGGAGTTTAATGGTACTTTTCTGATATTTAGTAAAGTTAGTGTGGTATTGAGTTACTTTAGTGTAACATTGGTATATTTTTAGTTATAAGTTAATGTTTTAATTATTATTTGTATTCAGTATAAAAATTAACATTAAGTATTATTTATGTGAAGCATAGAATTTGTTATAAAATTTCATTGCTTTAATTTTTATGTATTAAGAAAAATGAGTGAAAGCTTAACTTTCGTAAAGTTTTTGTAGTACATTTTCGTAATTTTTCATAGCAAAAATAATGCTTTACAGATTTTTGTAGATATACGGATTATTTACACTAAAGTGGCAAAAATTATCTCATTCTGCGAGCAGCAGTTCGCTCTTGTATTCTAAAATTAATTCCTAACCTCCACTTCTCAAAAAGTTGTTATCGCATTTTACGCCAGCAATGAACTTTGATAACAAAAGTGATTACAAATCCCATGCTTCCAAGGAATATTACCTAATGTTAATCTTTATATTAATTGAAAATAATAACCTAAACATTAACTTGTAATTAAAAATATACAAACCCTACAGATAGAAATCTCAGATTATATGCTAAAGATTCTCAAGGCTCTGAGAAATTCTCTGCAGGCACTCAGGTAGATATATTTAACGGACGAGATAGCTCGTTTAAACGCTTTGAAGGCTTTAAAATGTCCTTTCCGAAAACGAAATAAAAATACGATCATAAATAACAAGCAGAGAGGCTTCAATTGAAATAAGAATTTGATCATAAATAACAAGCAGAGGCCCTGTATTGCGGCGGTACGGGTGGAAAGGTGGTGGTAAAGGAGAAGCGTTCATTCGTATTATCGACTTCGAATTTTGATTCGATTATTATTCCCAACAGTGATCAAAAAATACTTGCGCATGCCTGAACTGTGCGTCGCTCATTAGCTCTACTTCACGTACGTATTTAAAAATCAAGTACAGACGCGCACCGTAGCCAATGAACGTCACTAAAATTCAAGCATGCGCAGATCAAGGCAGCTCCGTTTGGATCATTAACTTCAAGAAAACACATGTAACGTTCCATTACTGTCTAACTCATGGATGCTTCTGTCCGAAGATATTTTTGCTCTGTCGCACGCGTCTAGCTATCAAAGAACGAGCAATCGTGACCATTTTTTCGATATTTTCCAATGCTATCTAACCCACTGACGCCTCGTGTCGCATGCATATAGCAATGAAATCGAGTATTGTGACAATCAAAATCGACAATATCGTTTAGAGATTTTATATTAAGGATACATACTATTAAGTGAAACATGCACGTAACTACCCGCGTACTGCCCCCTTTGTGGCTACTCTACTGCGTAACTCCGCTGATCTCGCAGCCAATCTCTCTTGTTCCCTTGGACGTCGCGTCACCATCGAAAATTCCTGGCCCGGGGGATGGTTTTTATGGTTCGGGGAAACCATAAAAGAATAGCGACCTCGAAATTGTTATGAACAATTAGAAAAGTGGAATTTCTTAAAAGTTTTTTTTTGTGTATAAAATTGAAATTTAGAAGAGAATGATGGTGGTAGGAAGCTTCCATCTTGAGGGAAGATGATCCCTATGACTCCAGAATACCATAAGAAAACAGTGATCTTGAACTTATTTGCAGTTAAAAAGCAGCAATTTGTATTTTTAGAGTTAGGGCTAACAATGAAATAATTCAACAAATAAAATACGGTTTCAAACAGATCTTTATTTAGTGATCTTTATTCTACTAAGGCAAGAGAGAGAGAGAGAGAGAGAGAGAGAGAGAGAGTGGTCAAAAGCATACGCACATAAGTGACGCATAAGCAGACCCCATATCGGAATTTATAAACAAAACCATAGTCTTTTGGTGACATGGCATTGGCGACATAGCTTTTGCATGAAGTAAAACTAGGTCATTTCTTTCTACAGTAAGGACGTTTACTATGTAGTCATAGGGATTATAATTATATAAACTCGTGGCTACAATGCAACCCGTCTTGCATTTGTGTAATGCAAAAAAGTACTATATAGGTGATTTTAATTCGGTTTCCAAATCTCCCGCGCTCGAGATCTTGCGCCGATTAGTCAAAGGCTTCGAGACTCAGAAGACTTGCGCAAAATATACGTATAACCAAATTCTGAAAAAAGGTTATGTTCCCCAGGATTCACCACGTATTTCAAATAAATAATTAGTTACGAATTAAAAAAAAATGTAACACAACATTAAAATTGTCAATAAATACATTCGGGACGAGCATTAAGTAGTTTCTTAAAAATTATAGTTTGGTTTTCCTTAATGTAACGGTACGTGTGTGATATTTGACGTTTGACAAGTGTCAAAATCGTTTTGTACTTCGATCTTAATTAATTAAATAAAGTGAATATCTGCAGGTTGTACGTAATTAATTGGTGATAAAATCTGTTGTTTTACTTATTTAATAAAATATGGGAATCAAACGGTTTAGACTATCTGCAACGAAAATTGCAATCCGTATGATTATAAAAATTGCAACGATGAATCTGAAATTCAAATGATGAGAGGTAAGAAGCGGCGAATTATTCTTATAAGCTGGGTGTTCAGCGACCTTGAAAATTTCGTCTCCGCTACTATAAAATGTTAAAGTATACATGTTTTGTGATTTTTGACCCTTCGCCAGAGGGCCGAACGCTAAGTGCCCATGATCAGCGAATAGAACCAATCCTAGTAGCTTTATCGACACAAGCGATGTCTGTATACGAAACATGCATCAAAAAGTGGTCAGTAACATGTTTAGCGCTTCTCCGAACGGGCAAACGCTAAGCGCAGAAGATTTGAACTTGACTAAGAAATCACTTTTTCAAAAGCCTTTCACAAAAGAAATGACAGACAAACATACCGTAGTCGGTTAGTCAAGTTAAAATCTTGGGCGCTTAGCGTATGATCCTTTTGAGAAGCGCGCTATATGAGTCAACGGTGTAGGCGAAAATATGCCAGACCACGATCTGAACCGTGGTTTCAATGTTGACATTGCTTTTGTAACAAAATCTGTTGTAATTCGTTTTATTCACTGATTTTGAGCACTTAGCGCCGCATAACGCTAAAACTGTCCATTTTTTTGGAGTTCTTACTTTCATATCGACTCGAAAAGTTTTTTGAAAAACAGAGATCAGATATTATTGATAACATCGCATAATGAAACAACCAATTAAATTTTTGCAAGGTGCATCACAATTTTCACCTGAATTTCAAGCATCATAATCTACATTTAAGGGTAGGGGTGTATCTATTGCTTTGCTGTCACCTATGCCAAACTTTTGCAAAAAAATTTTCAAATATAAAGTTTGATTTAATGAAATCATTTCCTGACTTCTTTCAATTGAGATTCCAAGAAAAAATTTAATTCCTTTCAATTAATTTTAAAAGTCATTTTGAAACAACTGCATAGATATCTTTTCAAACTCAGCGTCGTCTCTTGATTCTTCGTTGCGATTAGGATGTTATCTACATATAAAACTAAATATATATTTTCACTTATATGACCTTTGTCCAGATTATATAAACAATTATCAGCTAAAGAATGTTTAAAACCTTTTCTTTCATTACTTCATCAAAACGTTCATACCAACAACGAGACGATTGTTTCATACAAAATTCCACTTAAAAATGCTGTCTTTACATTCATTTGCTACATTCAGGAATTTTCACGTTTTTTTCTTTGTTTTTATTACTACAGTTCTCGTCATTAATTTTCTGAATTGGTGTAGGGTTAACCCTTTCAGATAACTGTGGCCTTGAAACTTTAAAATTGGTTTTATCAAAAATGACGTCACGTGCTACTTAAAAATTTTTAGTTTCACTGTTCCCGACTTTGTACCCATTTGGTTCATATCCGACAAGAATTCCTTTGACTGGCCTATTGTCAAATTTATTACTTCTTGATTTTAAATGGATATAAGTGGTAGAATCAAACACTTTTAAATGACTCAGTCTGGGCTTTTTAGTATGCCACCGTTCATACGGGGTTTTCGAACTTTCAACAGCTTTCGTTATTCTTAAATTGATTAAATAAGTTGCTGTTAAAACAGCCTCACCCCAAAACTGTTTGTCTATGTCTGCATCGTTAATCATTGCGCGTATTTTCTTAGTAATCGTTCGATTCATGCGTTCAGCTAACCCGTTTTGTTGAGGAGTGTAAGGTACAGTAAAATAGAACATTATCCCTTTTTCTGAGCAAAACTCTTTCAAGCCATTATTTCCATATTCACGCCCATTGTGACAATACAGATTAACAATTTTTAAATTGAAATTTGATTCACTTTTGGCTATAAAATCTTTGAACGCATTTAAAACATTTGATTTAGAAACCAATAAATATGTGACTGTATAATAAGTGAAATCATCAATGAAAGTTAAAAAATAAGTTTTATGGTCAATAGTGGGTGGTGTAATTGGACCACAAACATCTGTCTGGACAATGAACAGTGGTCTTGTAACATGATGTTTATTTTTTGTTGTATTAAAAGGAAGTCGTGTTTGCTTACCAAAAATACAGGGTTCGCAAATTTCGTCGCTAGGCTTAACGTCCGCAAGGTCAAACACATCTTCAAATAATTGTTGATGTTTTATTTGATCAAATTTAGAATCACAAGCATGACCAAGACGTGCATACCATAGTTTAAAATGATTAGCATTACTAATATTTATATGACTCCTTTTTAATATTGTTATTTATTTTAATTGATACACCAAATAAATCATTCTTAGGCAAATCCATTAAAAGGGTTTCGTTTTTATCATTCTGAACCATTACCCCATCCGGATTGAAAATGAGGACGTCTTCCAAAATTCCTGTTCTTCCCAGGTTTTTTGTAACTGAAATGGTTTCCCGCTTAATTGCAGTTATTGATTGCCCTGTTTGGACTACAGAGATCTGCATTGGCGATGATAAAGTGTAGCAATCAGTGAAAATGTCCTCTCTTTTAGTGATATGATGAGTTGCTCCCGATTCAAGAATGAATAATATCTCCTTTACTTTGGTAGAACTATTTGGATGTAGATGACCCATCATAAACACGAAACCATCAGTATTAGCCACATTTGTTTGTACTGATGTTAAATTTCGTGAGCCGTTCTGTTGTTGAATCATTTGCTTATAATAAAAACAATCTGGTTTCTTATTACTGTTACGTCCACAATGATCACATTTTATTTTTGAAAATTTAAATTGACATTTATCGTTCTTCTTCTGTGGAATAAAATTTGATTGAGGTTGCTTCTTAAAACCTTTCTTTCGCGGTCTCCACTTCTTTGTGTTGTTTTGGTTGTGCTTGTCTCTGACGTTGAGGGAGTTTCACCTGCGTCTAGAACTTTTAAAGTAGTGGTTTGATCTTCTTTCCTTATTTTGACTTCATGGTCCAACAGTCGAGCTTTTACAAAAACAAGGGTTAAATTATCATCACCCAAAGTTTCAAGTGCAGTCGCGATGCCATAATAAGTACTAGGCAAAGTCATTAATAAGTGGGAGATTTTATTCAAATGTTGTAGCAGTGTTGCTTCGCGCTGCAATTGCAAACTCAAAAGTTGTTTGCATAAAGCCAATTGCGTTGCCAAACTGCGTCTTTCATAGATTGCATCTAAGTTAGTAAAAATATCTTTTGCTGTTATATTGTCCTTAACAAAACTCAGAAATGAGTCACTCAAATATTCCACAATTATACCTTTCGCCGTAGTCCTTTTTACGCCACTGACCTGTAATCTCAGTCGGAGTTTCTTTATCCACAATGTCTGAACCACCAAGTTCAGCAAGTAAAGATTTCACACGAAATTTTGAAACTGAATATTTTTCACCATCGAACGGTTGCAGTATTCTTTCTTAGTTTTTATTTCGTATTTTTCGTTTTGCGAATTTTCTATTTTTAGCGATACATATAAGCGATACACTTAAGTGACGCATAAGCAGACCCTATATCGGAATTTATAAACAATACCATAGTCTTTCTGTGACATAGCATTGGCGACATAGCTTTTGCATGAAGTAAAACTAGGTCTTTTCTTTCTATATACTAATCTGTTAGAAGTATGATGTTTTCGCTTTTTTTACTAATCTTACATGAATTCCAACATGTATAAAGGTAATTTGTTTCATTAAAGTTTTGTGAAACCTGAGTAGCATATTCTTTGTTACTCATAGAATGCATTAGTTGATTTGTGGTTCTTCATTTGTGTTTACCTGCTCATCTCTATTGGATACTTAACGTTTTGTTGCTGACGTGCGTAGTCTGGTAACCATAAAACCCTCGCGATATATGCACACGTGCTTAGAATTCTATCCCCTGATTCACAAGTACAGTAATAGTTGAGAATTGTTTCCTTATTACCAGGTCCTAGATTAACAACTTTATTGAACGCTATCCACATTTGATACCTTTTTCAATTTCGGAAACGAGAATATACACTTGCTCTGATTAAGCTACGTTAATTACGTAGAGTATCTAGTTGAAACGGTTTATCATCATCCCCTTGCAGCTTGTCTCAAATGTAAGACGGTGCTAGTTGAATTTGATAAACGCCAATCGTGATGTCGCGTAGTTCGTCAGTTGTCAGCTTTTACGATAGTACCTTGCATCTCGATAACAGGATGATATCTGTTAATCATGGCACCTCCAATAAGGCAAAAATACACGAGATTACGTAGAAGATCTATTGAAATTGTTTGATCAAAAAACTTAAAAATGGATTTTAAGAGGCCATTTCTAGATTCAACAATCCATCTCGATCTTGTTATGAGCCATGCTTCATTCGCTTCTTCTGTTGACAATAGACTCTGACCTGCTTGGAGAATTGGCAGTACCTTAGATTCAATACCCAATCGTTCTAACAGCGGTTGGGCATCTCGGTATCCTCTCTCCTCTATAAAAATATCGCCAATGCCGAAAAATGCTCTTATGACCTCTACGTCCCTTTCAAATTCACTAATGAGCATTTGTGCGTTATGGTTTCGTGAGTCCGAAAAATAAGGTCCTTGCATATAAAGTATATACCTGTCTGAAGCAACAATGAGAGCAGGTTTCACCAGGTGACGTCCCTAATGCTTAGAGAGTGATTGTCGTAGTACACGCAAGTTATTGCTCCTCGGCGTGTGAGCACGAGTGCGATCTATGATAGCAAACGCTCTGGGAATTTCTAGTTGTATACTGTAGAGTTCATTGGCAAATGCTGTTACATGTCTTTCTACATAATACTCTCTGGTTATCGCCGTTAATACAATATTGTCAGGCGCAAATTCCTGCATTAGAGACTCTCTTACCGTAGCAATGGCCATTCTTGTAACTGGCCAGTACCTGGAATAGTGAAAAAGTACTTTCAGAAATTCATCAGAAAGTCCCTGACACAACTTGCTAAGAAAAGTCACCAGATCATTTTTCCTGACGTATTTTACACCCTGTCTATGTAACCGAGAAATTAGATCGCAAAAATTATCCAATTCTCGAAACGCCTCCTTCGTTACAGCAAATATATCTTCAAATTCTTTATCACTAGAGTTTTCCGTATTACCGAAACCTTGATGAGAATTTGCTTTGATACGATGTTTCTATAATAACAAAAGCATCTGCTGTCCGTGTTTCCTATGTAGTCTATTAAACGCTTGTAATCCAGGAATCAAAGGCGTTAAGATGAAGCCACGTATATCCAAATGATTTAAATATGCGCTAGTCTCGTCCGGAATGAATATATCGATAGCAAAATAGACACTGACTGTACACTCCATTGAAAGCCTAGGTATATTAGAATTACCGTCAGAATTACATAAAATACACGTTTACCTACCTGTTTCAGTAAGAAAATTAAGTTTTAAGCATGTTTTAAAATTTGGACTACATTTCGAGCGCTTAGCGTTCGGTCGGTTAGACCAGCGCAGCATGTATATCATTGTAAAATTAACCTAATTTGATATTGATCTCACCTGAGTACAGTTTTCAACGTCATAGCAGTGAAGTCTTATTATATTAAAATCTTGAGCGCTTAACGTTCAGCTGTTTTTAGAAGCACATGATATATATCTTAAAAATAACCGAGCTTTGTTTCGACCTGACGTTCGCACCTTATCTTGACTCAAGAAAGCATGTTTTGAATTTTAGACTACATCTCGAGTGCTGAGCGTTCGGTTGGTTAGACTAGTGCGCGATGTATATCACTGTTAGATTATCCTCATTTGATATTGGTTTCACCGAGCCAACCTTTTTAAATTTATAACAGTGACGTTTTATTAACTTCAAATCTTGAGCTCAAAGGTTCGGCAGTGTTGCGATGGGCACAACATTCATCATTATCAAACTAGTATTATGCACCTAACTCGCTCTGCCGTCGTTTCTCCCCTTCCAGCATATATGTATAAGAATTCATTGTTTTCACGAAATGGAGTACTTACCGCCGAATAGCGCGAAAACTGTCCATTTTTTTTAGTTTGTTTACCGTATCTTTCATCAGGTTCTTACAATCAATATATTTACCAACACAATAATACAAGAATCTGAATTGTAGTAGAAAAAGGTGGTTGACTTTCAGAAGTAACCGAAAGGATCATACGCCAGCTGAAAGTCAACTGATGATGATAACATGACTTTAAGTAACGCGCTTGGTTGAAAGTCAACTGCTTTATGTACGCAAAATGTACTTTATATGTTCACTTAAGACAGAAAGATTGCTGACTTTCCTTAAACGCATGCGTATGAAATGAAACTTATAGGTTAATTTAATTCAGCTGATTGTTGAAATTCATAAAATTTATGCGCTATCGTTCAGTTATTAGGAACATAAAATTAATATAAAATTAAAAATTGAATAATTTTACGAAATAAATTTTTTTTCAATGTGAACATTGAATGAATTATTCATTTATGCCGAATAAATCAAGTTGTTTTATCCTCCAAGTCGATGAGATTAGTAGAAGGAAAAAAGAACTTAATGACACTAAGCAAGGCACTTATATCCATTTCAAGCTACCAGGTACAGAACGTCAATCTTCGATCCTTTTTAATATCTTTTTTATCACATATGTACCATTATTCTATTTATAATCAAAATCCATTATAGATCTGAGTACATATATCAAAATAGGAAACGTTGACCAAACTACTATCATGAGCTCAGTGTTGATCGCTACTACCCAGCGTTATCGACGCCACATTCGCTACTCTCAGCTGCTCTCTTGGCTCTTCTTCTAAAATCCCCGAAATCCGTTTAAGTGTTTGCGCATCGCCGCATCGCAATTCGCGCACGTCTTTCTGCCAGCACAAATTGAATTTCAGCGCACGCGAATGAAAATCATTCCAAACTCAACATACCTGTCAGTTAATTATCATATTACTCGTATATCAGATGCGAGACACTGCACTTAAGTTCCATTTCTGGTTGAAATTAGTGACTTACTTAATTTAATGAAAAAATGAAATTCATCTACATTCAAAATTCATCATCTTGTATCACTGTGAAGTTTCAGCCAAATCCATCGGAAGCCATTTTCCCATACATTTGGTGCGGGGTCCTTTTTTATTTTAACATTTTATTAATAAACGGGCTTATAAATTTAGAGGAAGTAATTAAAAACATTGGATAACTTTGTTATTAAAAATTTTGTAAGATAAAAGCCTTAAATTATTTAATTTTCAATGTTCTAAATTTTCTAAAAACTGAACATTAAAAACTTACAAATCAAATTGATATAAAATTTGTTACATTAAATTAGGTTAGAATTTAATGAATAAAATTGAAAATGTAAAACTAATCAATATGTTAGAATATTTTCCGAAGTTCCACAATATTAACCGAAACTTAAAAATGTTAAAGTTTGTACGGGAGATTTGGCTTTAAACTTCAGCCCTGACAATGTTGACGTTCCTAGTGATTCTCATTTTAATTTACTGTTGTGTATTTCCTCTCATAATAAAAGGTAAGATTTCTAAAAAATTCTGCAATCTATACTTTCTTTTAAGTGAATCGTTAATATCACACGAAAATAAACTTTAAATCATTCATTCAATAAAAATTTACATTATGGTATTTTGCGTTGTTTTATGAAATACTGGTATGAAAATAATACAATCCCTTTATCAGTTATTACATGTGAGAATCTTGAAATAATTGTAAACTTTATCTAAATGCAATTAAATTTTCCACCCAGAAATACAGAAAAAACGCTTATTCATTAAAGAAGGTTGGCCATTGCCACCATTCTTATGATTAGGTATTGAAGATTGTATTGCTAGGGATATACCTTAATTTTCAGAATCAACAACAAAGATCGGTGTAATTAAACGTCTGAAATACAAGAAAAATATAATAAGAAATAAATATTCTAGTTACATAAAAAAATTGTAATGCCTACTCCTTGCGTGGTTTTCTTTTTCCGGCAATTTTTTTGCTTAGATTATTTTTAAAAGGGGTTTGGTAAATTGGAAATCTGTTTCTTCAGCTAATTGTTCTGCAATTTATATTCAACTATTTTAAATTTTGAACACTCTAAATAAAAAATGGTCCACTTTTAAGCTGTAAATTTAATTAAGTTTTAATATTGACTAATGATTACAGGTTAAAATTAAACTCCTGAATTTTGTAGAAAATTCTGATGTCGCAAATTCAATTATTGAATTTTCTATAATGAATGGAATCATTAAATTATCCGTTAAAAAAATTAATTTTCAACCAAAAATGACAATTTTTCAACACAACACATACATTTTTAACCATACATACTTTTTTTCCAAAGTAAAAAGATACATTTTTAATGAAAAATGAAATAACTCAATTTTTATTTGAAAAAGTAATTTTCAACAAGAATAAAAATTAATTTTTAAGAAAATAATTTTATTTTCAGCTTTAAATGTTTCATATTGAAATTATTTAAATTGGTAAGCTAAAAATAAAATATCGTCCATTTTTATAGCTTCCAAGTTCAAGTCTTTGAAATATAATACAATTTCAAGTATACCTTATTTACAGGATACCAAATGCTTTGAATAAGGATTAATTTAATTATTTAAAGTTTATTATTAAATTTTTAAAAATTTTTATCGATTATTAAATCAGAAAAGATAGTTACAATTTTATATTTTACAATTTTGAACCATTCAAATTTAAAATTTATTCGCCTCAAGTTACGCGTAATTGAAATGAATTTTTTTACAGGTTTTTAATTTAAAAAATCTGTCCGCTATGAGAGAACTGTAAGAGAACTGTAATTTCATGATATCAAAATTCTCCTTCGTTAAAGACCATTTGGCTTTAGCGTACACATCCTCATCACATATCTCATACTTTGCACACGATTTTGTCGACTATCTGAACTTTTCTGCATTATGTTCAACACTACTATATGAAACGTACATTAAATTTATTTCTGTACCTCAGCCTGGCATTGCTTATTCAGATGTTGCAAAATAAAGTACATATTGCATTGAATTGGTGTTGCAACATGCGTATTTTTATTGTCTTGATTTTATAATTGAAAGTAGTGTGCATCCTATGCAAAAAAATGCGTTGTTTTGAAACATTTTATAGTAACTTGTGGCGTTTTTTCATAAGTTCAAATGGTTTATTTTCATTGTAATTTCTTACGATTTAAACTAAAACTAGGCATGTTATTTCTCACGGTTAAAACAAAAACTACGTGTCCTTTCAAAAAAAGATTAATAACTAAATAATAAAAGATTAATAAAATGATCAATAATTCAGCAAATGATTAATTGATGTTAAATAGATTTTTCCTCTTTATTTTTTTGTAGCTTGTTCCGTTTGTTCAAAAATTAATTAATGTTCCTTTTGAATCTGTATTTTCGCGAATAAATAGAAAGTACGTGTCATGTAAAAAAGTGATTTATAACCCTAGATGCAGAAAACGGGCGAAACCTAGGGATATTCTGGACCTTATTATGACAATACCAGCATAAGGAAAATAAACGTACGGGTGTCATAATCTTATATGCTGGGACACGTAAAGACCAAATTCCTACCAAAAAATTCCCCAGTGTGATTTGCGTTTCACCTAGCCTTGAAAAAATCTAGGGAAATTGAAGGTTTGCTCATGTTGTACAGTCTTATATGACAAAAAATGACAAAAATGCTATATCCTTTGCCATTTTGCGCTCTCAATCTAAATTTGATCACTAAAATGTTGGGGTTTGTAAAATTTTATCCCTAAATGTGAAAAGTAGGGAAAAGCCTAGGGATTATCTGGTCACACAAGCTCACAAAAAAAGTTGTCTGCGCGAGACAGGTTACCCATACGGATTTTAAGCCGGTCAATCCGAATCTGCCCTCAGAATTTCTCGTACAAGCCTCAGTTTTTCCCTAGCTGTTGGAAATAGGGAAAACCTAGGGATATTATGGACATTATTTTAAAAATATACTAGTATACGGAAGAATAAAACTACACTGAAAAAAAGGATACTGGCAGCAAGTGTGCTTTGGATAGCTGTCGGTAGATCCTCGAACTCCCTATCCGTATCTTCGCTCTCCCCAAATTTTAATGCTTTCGAGCAAGGCTTCACGGAGAAAAATGGATGGTCAAAGTTGTATGGTCAAAATTTAGAGAGCCAGAAAGTCTTTCTACATGGTCGAATGGTCCTTCCAAAATTTTTTCGACATGATTAAAAAGACTCTTAGTTTATCGCCAGTCTGACTTTTATGAGAACATCAGGCTCACCATCAGGGATAACTAAGCTTTCCTTTTCGGCATGGTGAACACGGACATATTGTTTTCACTCATTTCAACCATCCACAAAGGAGCAGATAAGCCACTGCGTATGGTCAATTGCTTGATTTTTGCGCGTCAATCATGCGCGTGAAAATTTAAAGGGTATCGCTACTTTGCTAGCATATAGAATTCGTAGAACGCTTGGTGCTTTCTATTAAAAAAAAATGTTTTACACAAGATTTCTGTGTAAAGTGAGTGCATTTATTGAGGATTGATGAAAAATATCTTATTCTGTAAGTACCTGTTTTAAATACGTAATTGTGATGTTAATATTTTCCATATGTTATGTGAGATTTAAGACATTTAATTCTAATCCTTTTGAGGTTAATGTTAGTTTGAAGTAGATTATAATTATTATAATTATTTAATTTGTTGGAAAAACATTTCTTTTTTAGTATAAAATTGGTCTTATAAACTTAAAAGTTAACTTGTTGGTTAAACGTTAATTTATTCTGGGTAGGAAATGGTCCTTGTTTGTTGATGGTGCTTTTTGATTGAGAACCTTATTAAAAATTCATCTTTTTTCTTGAAGCTTCATCTCTTTGGTTGAAAATTAACTGTTTTAATTAAAATTTGTTTAATGTTTGGTTGAAAATTAATCTGTTAAACTGAAAATTATACCATTCCATTTTTTGATAAAAAATTGATATTTTTTACTTGAAAGTTCAAATTTTTTATTGAGAATTTATGCATTTCATTTTTAATTAATCTTTAATGTGGAAATTCTACCGTTTTGTAAAAAATTAATCTTCTTAGTTTGGAAAATAAAGTTTTTAGTTGAGCAATCATATTTTCTGTGTTATAAATTAAAATTTTTTGAAGATAATTTGCCTTTTTGGCTTTCAAATTAAATAAATTTCTAAAAAATTATTTATTTTGTTCAAAATTCGTCTTTTTTGTAGAATATCAATCTCCTGGCCAAATAATTTTTTGTTTGTTTGTTAAATATTTAAAACCTTTGTTGCAAATCTACTTTTATTGTTAAAATTATTCTTTTTTTAATCAAAAAATTTAACTATTCCATGTTTGGTTCTAACTGTACCCTGTGCATTCAATAAGTTACCGATTTGTATTTTTTAATAGAATATTTGATACTCATAGTCGAAAATTCATCTTTTTGTTTGAAAATTGTTTTGCTTTTAATAAAATTTTTTTAATAGATGTTTTGTCTGGAAATTCAACTATATGTACCATTTTCAGTTGAAACTGTATCCTGTATACTGTATAAGTTAAAAATTGTACTTTTGGGTAGAAAGTTCATGTATTTTGTTAAAAACTATTCTTTTTGGGTAAAAAGAAAACCTAAAAATGAAAGAACAGAAGTAGTTTTTGTTGCGGGTTTTTTTAAAGTAGATACAGTTGAATTTTATGGTATTTAAACAAAACAAGATTAAATAGAGTTGTGACATGTAAAATTTACTTCTTCTTTGTTGATAGTTTCACTTTTTGGTTGAGAATTTTGTGTTAAATTGATAATTTTTTTTCAAAATTATCTTTTTGTTAGATAGATAAATGTTTATTTTTCGGCCTGTTAGCCTTAAAAAATTGACTTGCTTACACTTACATTTTTTTTACAAAATTTTCTTACAACTGTTTCTTACAAAATCTTTTTTGTTGAAGATTGATTTTTTTTTCTTAAAAATCCACTTTTTCCCAAAACATTTGACTTTCTACCTTAAAAAATTTTATTTTATTTAAACAAATAAATGATTTAATGGTTTTATGCTAATTTATTATTTACATTGTTCTAGGGAATATTTATGGGGCGGCTCAAAAAGCAGGAAAGCAGCTGGTAAGAGACTTTTTTAATTTTAACTATTGTAGTTGCAGTATTTAACTTAATCCTGCATTAGTATTACTTTTTAGATTAAAGTTGATTATATCGTATCAGTAATAGCATATAAGTTCTATATAATAAGTGCTATTTAACAAAAAAAACTATGCATTTATATCTCAAGTATTTATAGAATTTTAACCCTTTCATAATTAATTTATAATGTATCTTATAGCAATTATATTGTATACTTTATTAATTTATAATTTATGTAAGGTTTTTAAATACTATGGTGAATATTTTATACTCTGTATCTGAATTCGTATGAAGTTGTACTAATTAAATAGTGCGATGACTTTTATCAATTTATGAATAAATTTCAATCTATACCAATCATCAGTGAAAAAAACTACTAATTCGTAAAAAAAGCGTTAACATTAAATTCATAAATAATTATTTTTGTTAATTATGTTTTTAACGATTTTTATACGTATTAGTAATTTTTTGATTAATGATTATTATCGGAATGCCTACTCTAAATCAATTGATAAAGGACTTCCCACTATTTAGATAGTAGAACCTCATGCCAGTTTAGATATAGAGAATCAAAAGTTTGTTTAAAAATAATTCAAAAATATATATTTCACTATCACCAATAGCCCTTTTCATCATCTCAGATTTTCGAATCGATCCTTTGCGATAACCGAATTTTCTTTGCTTACATATATCTATATTGATACTTTGAAATAATCAAGTCGACCCTTAAAAATGATCAAATCGCCCATCCGAAATGACTACGTGAAATATCTAAGATAATCGAATCGACAATTAAATACGATCCAGTCGAATGTCTGATAAAATCAAATCGACCATCCGAGATTTCCAAACCGACCCTTCACAATGATCGGGTCAGCCAGCTTGAGATGACCGAGACGACGGTCTGAGGAAATCGAGTCGACTTTCTGAGATTGTCCATTTGGACCTTTTGTTTTTACTTTATAGAGATAGTCGCTTTAGCCATATTCAAGAGCTGTCCTATAGTCGACCCCGCAATATGGTCTGTTTGCACGTTTATATTGCTAAACAGATCTTCCATTTTTCTCCGTGTTCATAAGATAGGTCTGGCTACTATAGTGATTGGCGATGAGTTTGTTTTATAATTTCATTTAAAACATGGACGAGTGGATGAAACACAAATTAATCGACTGGGATCTTAAAAAGCACAAATGTGGGAGAAATAGGTTGGAATTTGTTGTAATATCCTGAGAAGTATATTGATTGAAAGTTGCTCAAAATTATTTTAATTTGCAATTATTATTTATAAATGCGAATTTTATAATGTACAAAGTATAATACACATCTTTAATTATTTCTATAATAATTCTTATACAAATGTGATGACTTATATTATCCTTTGCAAATTTGTTAAGAACTATTTATAGATTTACAACTTAAATATTCTATAAATCACGCGAGAATAATCGATGTCGCTTAATAATTTAAATATATTAGATCTGGTTTACTAAAATACTGGGATATTTGCCATACCTATCTATTGCATACGTAGCATCAGTATGCCGGATAGCCACCGTCCGCATCTAAAGCTAGCTAACTGATAGATACCAGCTGCGCCTAACCAAGATAGTTCGGCTCAAATACTACTAGAATGGGGAGCACAACCATCTAGCATGCGGAGGCTTATAAGTATATGCTGACGGCAGCTATCTTTTTTTTCAGTGTGTGGGTGCCATGTACTTATGTGTTGGGATCGTAAAGACCAAATTACTCGTAGTACACGAAAATTCTCCAGTGTGCTTTCCGTTTCCCCTACCAGGTGTATACATATGAAACCGGTATTTTTTCAAGAAAAAAACACATTTATTTCAAGAGAATGATAACAAATATTTTATTCAAAGTATGCGCC
>NC_046661.1:50590844-50593301 GCF_010883055.1 Belonocnema kinseyi | reverse complement strand
CTTGCTAGTTGTTTGCACCTACAAAATCATCCCCAATGGGTTTCAAGAATACTAAAATTACGTTTTTTACTCAAATTTTTGACATTTTTGACAGCCTGCGAGGCAACTTTGACACGACTGAGGAACTGTCAGTGAAACTTCTTGTTAGTTGTTTGCACCTAAGGAACCATCCCTAATGGGTTTCAAGAGTACTAAAATGACGTTTTTTCACTCGGATTTTTGACATTTTTGACAGCCTGCCAGTTAACTTTGGCACCACTCAGGAGCTGCCAGTCAAATTGCTTGTTAGTTGTTTGCATTTAAACAATCATCCCCTATGGGTTTCAAGAGTACTAAAATGAAGGTTCTAATTGTGATCCTGTCATTTTGATATATGTTTGACAGCCGGCCAGTCAATTTTGGCACCACTCAGAAGCTGCCAGGCAAAATTTTTTTTAGTTCTTTGCACCTGAAAAATCATCCCCAAAGGGTTTCAATAGTATTAAAATGACGTTTTTGCACTCGAATTTTTGACATGTTTGACAGCATGCCAGACAAGTTTGGCACCACTCAGGATCTGCCAGTCAAACTTCTCTTTAGTCTTTAGCATATAAACAATCATTCCCCGTGGGTTTGAAGAATGCTCAATTGACATTTCTTCCCTCGAATTTTTGACACTTTTGACAGCCTGCCAGTCCTCTTTGGCATCACTGAGAAGCTGCCAGTCAAACTTACTGTTAGTTCTTAGCATTCAAACAACCATCCCCCGTGGGTTTCAAGAGTACTAAATTGACGTTTTTTCACTGGAATTTTCAACGAGTTTAACGATAAATTGTTGCAAAATGCACCAACCGCTGATAGCCAGTCAAAGAATTTCGAACTGTTGACTATGAAAACAAAAGAATCTGAAATTTTAGTGAGTACTAAAATGACGTCCATGAATTTTCGCGAGCTCCATGGACATTTTTAAGGCTAATAATATCTATATTCTCATCAAATATGCATAAATGATCATTATGACTTAGACAAAATAAATTTCTGGTTTCACGGACAAGATAAGTACCGGATAAACCCGGATAGATGGACAATCTAGAATTTTCTAAAATATACGCATGGTCTTGTGTCCCTCATAGAACTAGGATAGATCCGCTTACTTCTCAAGTTGAAAATAATTATCTATATAGATCCCGGATAAAGCCGTATACAAAATTTATCCGGTTTCTATCTGGGTCATATCTGGGTCATATCTGGTTTCTATCAGAATCTATCAGGGATTTCAAGCAGGGTAGGTTACCCTTATGGAATTTAAGTCGCTGAACACGAATCTGGTTTCATAATTTCACGTACACTTCTGAGTTTTCCTCTACACCCAGAAAATAGTTCTTAAAAAATTAAAAAAAAACAAAAACATTTTTTTGACTAGGTTATTTTGATTCAACATAAAAGATTTTCATATTAAAATAAAATTTATTTGATTTTAATAAATGACGTCACACAGTTTCTTAAATTAAAAAAAAACTATTTGTTTGATTTTTATAAAAAATTGTAAATAAGGAAAGATAAAAATTCATTTACACACAAAAAAATTAAAATAAACAGTCTTTCTCAGGTGAACAAATAGACTATGTAAGTTTCTTGGAACTCGAGTTGTCAAATCCGATTATTGCAAAAATATTCTCATGTGAAGAAAAACGAAAATTTCTTGCTTGTATTTAATTAGAATTATTACAGTTTAAAATTAATTCAAATTATTTGCTTCATGAAAAAGCTAATTTATTTATGATTCATTATTGGATTTAAAGAAAATCTGTATTTATTTCAAAGTAACCTGTTCTGTTGGTTTAACAAAAACAGTTATTTCTTTTAAAGAAATGTTAAAGTCAAATAAAAAATTCTATTTCTTTCATTTAAAGAAATTTTGCGTTTGAATTAACGAAATATTTCTTTAAATCGAATGCAAAAAAATGAACAACAAAATTTCTTTCAATCAAACAAATGTTTCTTTGACCGTATATCAATACTAGAATTTCTTTCAATTAAAGAAAGTTTCTTTGATACAACAAAACTTTTTTCTGGGTATAGAAGCAGAATATAGGGTAAAACCTAGGGACGTTCAGGACACTATTTTGATAATACAAGTATACAGAAGTATAATCGTACGGGTGTCATATTCTTATGTATCGGGACTTGTAAAAACTAAATTCATACACAAAAATTCGCTAGTCTGCTTTTCTGTTTCTCCTAGCTTGGGCAATTCTAGTGGAATTGAAGATCTGTCTCATATTATATAGATTTACACGGGAAAAATAACAAAAATGTAATATCTTTTGCAGATTTGTAGGGTAAAAGTAGGGCAAAGCCTTAGATTTATCCTAGCTACCAGGTGTATACATATGAAACCGGTATTGCCATCTACCGGCCAGTAGGCACACTTGTAGGCACTGTCGGAACTTACCATTTGTGCTAATTGGCGTATTG
>NC_046661.1:50577903-50590744 GCF_010883055.1 Belonocnema kinseyi | reverse complement strand
GTGCCAAAGTTGACTGGCAGGCTGTCAAACATGCCAAAAATTCAAGTGAAGAAACGTCATTTTAGTACCCTTGAAACCCATTGTTCCCAGCTGTGAATTTACATAAAAAGTGAGATTTTCGTAGTTTCTTTTTTTATATACATATTGGTTTTAGAGAAGTATCCTATAGATGAAAATTTTAGTTAATGAAAAGGACAAAACTTTCATTGGGTTGCCGATTAGAATGTCAGTCAACTTTAGCACCACTCAGGAGCTGCCAGTCAAACTGCTTGTTAGTTGTTTGCACCTAAACAATCATCCCCTATGGGTTTCAAGAGTACTAAAATGAAGGTTCTAATTGTCGACCTGTCATTTTTTTATATATTTGACAGCCTACACGTCAAGTTTGACACCACTCTGGAGCTTCAAGTCAAAATTTTGGTTAGTTCTTTGCCCCTAAAAAATCATCACCAATGGGTTTGAAGAGTATTAAAATGACGTTTCTTCACACGAATTTTTGGCATCTTTGACAGCTTGACAGTCAACTTTGGCACCACTCAGGATCTGCTAGTCAAACTTCTTGTTAGTTTTTAGCATTCAAGCAATAATTCCACGTTGGTTTGAAGAGTATTAAAATGACGTTTTTTCACTCGAATTTGTAACCAGTTTAACGATAAATTGTTGCGAAATGCACTAACTGCTGTTAGTCAGTCAATGAATTTCAAACTGTTGACTATGAAAACAAAAGGGTCTGAAATTTTATTGAGTACTGAAATGACGTCCATAGAATAGTCGCGAGCTCCCGGACTACAAGAAGTCCAAAAGGAGCGATGAATTGGCTGAAAAAATTCGGATTAGCTTAGGAATGTGAGCTTAAACATGATTTTAGTTTCAAATAAAAAGTCGTGTAAAAAATTTTAATAAAAATAAAGATAAAAATAAAAATCATAATGTGCGCCAGCACAATATAAAATTTCGAGTATACTTAGAATACCTTGTCTCATTTCAATATATTTTCCACAGATTTAGGGAAATGTGTGTCCACGTGGATTCTAGCCTGACCCCCCCCCCAGTCCCCCTCGTGGACAAGCGTGGAATTTTGCCATATCCCCCCCCCCCCCTAAAGTGTCCACGCGGTATATGGATTGTCCCTTATAAAGTTCTATACAACTTAAAGGCCGGGGTGACGTAACCTCGATAGAAAGGCAGGGTATACAAAAAAGTAAAATAGTTCTATAAAATCTAAAATTCTAGCTAAAACTCAGTCTATATCAAGATGTTTTGAAAACAATGTTTCGTCGAAAAAAATTAATGTTTTGTATTATAATATTATCACTTTATACTTTATTATTTGTTCACATGCTCGAGCACACAATTATTTTGTATTACACAATCACTACACTATTTATAATCGCACGCTATGAAAATTTGTATTTTCAGCGGGTTTGAACTCTTTATGTTTCGCATTTCTAACGCCTAAAGCCTCGCGGTTAACCTGACTTCAAGTTTGAAGAAAAAAATCTGAAATATAACCTAAAGCTGTACAGGAGCGTCTGCAAATTTTGGTGACCCATTATATGCAAAATGTTGCTAAGCACAAATTATTCTTGAATATTTTATGCAATTAAATAAGATTTTAACTAAATTCTAAAATATTTAAAGATATTTCAAAGGATTTTAGAGAAATCAATATATATATTTTAAGAATTATATATTTTAGAATTATATATAAACTTTTAAAATGTTTAAATAAAATAACTCCCTTTAAATCCCTTGAAATTCCTGAAAATCTGTTTCAATACTTTTAAAAATTTTTAAATTACATTACATTATTCGAATGTGTTACATGAATTAAAATTAGAGAAAATGTACGAATTGATTAAAAATTATACAAATTTAATACGAAAAATGTGCAAATACTGTTTCCTGCACCATTTTTTGGCATAAATTTGTACAATTTTGCAATAATTCTCCAATAAATGAAGAATTACATAACACATGAAATGTAACCTTTTTTAAACATTTTATTTATTCGCATTATAATAGAGAAGTGAAATCAGTGAAATCCTGGCACAGCACAAACATTTCCATTTACTTTAACTTTGTTTATTTTTCAATGTCCTGATTTCACTGACTTTACTTCATACGGCGAGACACAACTTTTTGAACTTAGCAAAATTTGAAGTTTGTTGACGAAAACATAACCTCAACGAATACTAGAATGGCGGCGCCAAGATATTTTAAGAAAATATTACCCCCACTTATGCCCCTACAGTAGAGCCATATACAATAGGGTAACCCAAAAAATCACATTTGGGAAATTTTAACGGGCTTGTTGGCCAAATCGTTCTCGCAGGCAAATAAATGTATGCCTATTTTTTTTATTTTCAAAACAAAATATTTTTAGAACTCGCTCTGAGGCTTCAAAGCTTCCTGATTTGAAGTAAACAAATCCCTACATCAGCTACAGGTTTAACCCAGAGAGCATCTATAGATTTATTAACTTATTATTACTCGACCATTCAACTCATTGTCAATCACCGCAGCTTGGGATGACAGCAAATACGGTGTACAATGAGCGGACCGACCGAGGGTCAACTATTTTACAGCCGTCCACCTGCAGTCCCTTCAGCCGATGTTCAACTTAAATGCGTCATTTTTCATAAGCTTTTCTTACGCTTTACTCAATTTAAATTATACTTTTAATAATTTTTTTTAGAAATCTATTCGCAATAGTCTAAAGAATGTCTCTTCAAAATGTCAAGTAACACAAGTATATCTGAGGGTCACAATGAGCCTCCAAAAATTGCCATTTTATGCGATGAAATAAAAATTGGAAAGATTTTACATGTTAAACTCCATAAGATATAAAAATGGCCAGAGCGAGTTCTAAAAATATTTTTTTCGAAAATAAAAAAATAGGCATACATTCATTTGCCTACTAGAACGATTTGGCCAACATGCCCGTTAAAATTTCTCAAATGTGATTTTTATACGTAGGTTATAAATCTCAAATTCGTATGGCTGAGAAAGTACAATTTTCTTTTTAATTCAGTTCTAAATTCTCAAGCAAACTCGGATTGCCATTAACCATAATTACAAATTACAAATTACAAATTTTTCATTCCACAATGTTAATCTCATTTATAAGCCGAAAAAGGTTCGATCATCTCAGCCATGACGAGGCTCGACTTAAGACAAGTAAACACCGTTTTAACTGTCGTGGTCATAAAAGTAAGCCGAAGGCCTATGTCTCGACTCAGTTTCGAGGCGCAGCCAGACATTGATGTCTTCGAGACAAACTCCAACAATAATCAAGTCGAACTCAAGTCGAAGAATTTTTACTCGGGTAGATCTTAAAATGTGAGATGTTGCTCTCTAACATCCAAAATGTTCAACTGGAATAATCTAGATATAATATGTATCGTTATGTCAAATAACGCCTGTACATATTTGAGGAGTTTACTTATTTATGTTCCTTTAAGGAATTAATGGATGTCTTATTTGTGAATTTAAAATTAAACTTTAGTATTCTTACACGAAAGAAAAACAGATAAAGGGTATGAAATGTCGATCAGATGATACATTTAGTCAAGTTGAGGTTATTTTCAATATTTCTAATTCAAAAAAAGAACAGAGGGGGGGGGGTAGTAATCCGAGAATGGAAGATCTGTAATCTGAATTCAAAATTCTATCTACTTTGAGTTACTTAACTTCAAATTTTGTATAAAATTTATAAAAATTTTGTTAAGTGTGTTAAGTCAATAAACATGAAATTTAAGATCATTGTTGTCTCCTTTCGACAGGAAAAATCGATATCCAATTTTATTTAATGATAGCTAATTTCGATTCTTTGGAAATGTTTCAGAATTGTAATCTGCCTTTATTGCAATATTGAAAATACATATCCGTCAAATATAGTCGTGAAATTTCAATGCGCGATGAGCATGTGCTCGGACGGTTTTAACATCTGAATGTGTTTCAGTTTGACATACAACTATTTTTACGCCTAATATCTTAAAAAGATAGTAAATGTTTGGCATGAATATCTGCATGTTAGGTGCTACAATCTTATCCCTGAAACATCTACATTGAAACGTCCATTTTTCTCCGTGCAGAAATTATGTTACTTAAAGTCCAAAATTAGTATCGCTCAGGGTCTTATCGTGAACCTGTCTGGAAAAGTCCTACAATAGATGTTTATCCGCGCGTATCGGGGGCCTACTTGGACCATGAAAACAGAAGTACAAGTGTCTTTCTGGGCGTTATCGAGACCTATCTGGTACACGAAAACGGAAATGACATTAATCTAATTTCAAAATTCGTATCAATTCGATAATGTTATTCATACAAAAATATTATTAGTTCCTTTTAAAAAAATATGTTTCATAAAAAATCAATTTAATTATTGAAAATGATCAAATGTTTAATCTATCTATTCACAAAATGTCTGAAGCAACAGATCATTCATGAAACAGGGCCCAGATATTTGTCATGCTGCCCTAAGCTATCAAGCGACGACGCTTTGACCAGATATTTGCCAAATATTCCATAATGTGAGTTAGCCGTTTGATTTAGTTAATAGGAAATGCGTTACTGCTTTAAGTAAGTTAGGTTCGAATCTCGCCGCAGCCGTTCCGATTTTTCATAGCGATTAATCGTGCGATTATGTATGCAGTGATAAATTGAGTACAGTGAAGGGTTTCACTGTATATAATAATAAAAATAATAATTGTACGCATGTTCTCATACTTAATTGTATTTAATTTGTTATTCAGTTTCTCCTTCTGAAGGCTACATTTTTTGGTGGAGTGAATTATGAATTTTAAATGCCGGCTGAAAACCACTGTATTAATTTTTTATACGCAAAACCCTGTTTACCCCATTTTGTAATGATATTATACTAAATTCTCATTCTTTTTTATCATTTACTCTAACAAAAAGTCTCTCAATGTCCCGCATAAGTCCCGCATAAATCCCACATAAGTTCCGGATTCAAACCAGGGATGAACCTTGTAGTTTACGGTCGTCGTATCTTGTATAGTTTGACCATAGAATTGAATTTTTTATTTTTCATTATTTGTTGTTCATTCAAAATTAGAATTTGCGATTTCAAGAAAAATTCAAAAAGTGGTTCTGCTAATCTTTTGCGGTGTTTCAAATGAAACGTTTTTCTTACTTTGAGTTTTGTTCATATCGTGCCTTGTTTCGCTTAAAATGTCCATTTTCGTTTGTTTTTTTCAATTCTGTAAGTGCTATAACTATACTAATTTGTTTGTATCCAAAAAGGTCATTAGGAGAAATTGTTTGCCTTTTTGAGTGCTAAGAAGAACCGTACAGAGAATTTTTGAATCTTGAAAAAAGTGGTCTCAAAAATTTTCAAAATGCGCTCACATTCTGAAATTTAATCCAAAATGGCTGGCCAACAAATTTCACCTTTAGCTTAGGACACTTAAAATGTATACCAAAAGCCAATGCAATCTATAGATTGTTTCAAAATTTAACGTGTTAACAAATTAAGTTTTACGAACAGCATAAACTTTCGTAAAATCTTACGCAAATCTAATACCTTCTTTAATAAGAATATAGAAAAAAATAGCATCGGCAAATTTTTACATTCTCATCAGAGAATTTATTAGATTTGTGCCAAATTCGGCTCTCACCCTCACCGTGTTTCTCACATGTCCACGTTTACAAACAGCTTCTAACAAAAATTTTAACCATGTTTTTACAAATTTGTCAGGCTGTATGTCAGTGCGTTAGTTTTTTAGTGTGTTTACGGATTTTTAGTTTGTAAGCATTTGCATTTGAAGAACCTGAAAGATTATCATAACAACTTTTTAAATTTTTATGAAAAATCGAAAATTAAAATTTTGGTTGCACAAAAAATAATGAAAAATAAGAAATTTTATTTTGCAGTCAAACTGTGTAAGATACGACAAAGTTGCAGTAATAAAAATTATGCATTTAAAGAAGATCTGCAAATCTGTAAATAATCAGCTTTTGATAGGATGCGTATTTTTTGTTTAAATTAGCAAAAAACAACATAAAAAAATTAAATTTGTAGGAAACGACACAAGCTACGAAAAAAAAACAGACAAACGTTATTCACTCAAAAAAGAGCTATACATATACTTACTATTGATAGGATGCGTGGTTTTTATTTGAATCTTAAAAACTTATATTAAAAATGAAAATAATTTTTTTTTGATAAACGGGATAAGGCACGACAAAAAATTAATCAAGAAAAGTTTTACACGCAAGAAAGATCTTAAGACCGTCTAGCCTAGCCGAGCAAGCAAGGCAAATCAGCCCCAGCTCGTATCAGGTTCAAGTTCATGTAAAATGTTCATCCTGAGGTAGCAAAAGAAAAAAAAATACGAAGAATTTTAATTCGTCCCCAAGTTTGAGCGCGCCTAGGGTCCGCGACTGTTGGTTCTCGCGCTTCACGCTCGATAATATATTTATCTCGCTCTTCGGGCTCTATAATGTATTTACATTGCGCTATATGCTGGGTCTTTGTATATTCCCCACACTTGCGCACAGACTTTTAAAACTAAAGATCAAAGCATCGACAACAATAATGTGGTGATTGTTAATTCTCTCTTGTTAAAGCTTATTCGGCCTTAACGAACACATTCTCATCACGTATCTCAAGCTTCGCATTTAAGTTTGTCCCTCGAATTTTATATAATTTCCATAAATGTAAATTATTACAATTCATAACATGCATTGGCATTAAAACACACGTAGTTTCATTGTCTCGTTTGAAAAAATGCACATTCTTTTTAAACAACTTTGGTTATTAAACATTTTATTGTAACATCTGACGTTTTTTCAAAAACTGAATTTGCTTATTTCCAATTTTATTTTTACGATTTAAAAGTTACACATGCAGTCTACACAGTAGTCTAGCTGTTTTTCAACTTTTAAATTATATCCCTAACCTCAGTGACCCCGTCTCTCCAAGCTTCTAGGGTTGAGAGTCTAGTTACAACAACAGTCCAACGAAACTTTAATTAGTGAGGGGGGGGGGGGGGGGGGTCAGCAGCGTTGTGTTCCATGTGAGTTCAGACAGTCTCATATATATTTGAGAATCTTTGAAAAGTCATCAGGATAAATTGTTCGTATTTTTTAATACTATGAATACCCGTACAGAGAATTTTTAAATTTTGTAAAAAGTTACTTTAAAAATATTCAACATGCGCTAAACTTGTAAATTTTTATCCAAAAAGTCTGGCCAACAAACCTGACATTTAGTTTAGGACGCAAAAAGAGGAAAACCAAAGGCCAATCTAAAAGAATAATTTTTTAAAAAGTTATCATGTAAACAGACAGACGTACATATATGCATACATAAATACACACATACTCATTCGTAAAAACGTGTTTTTCACATTCAGGGGGTCTCAAAACGTGAACCTTTGACAAAAACCGGGTGGGTCAAATTTTACACAAATTTGATACCTTCTTTGATGAGAGTGTGAAAATTAATTAATTTGTCATGAAGAATTTTTTCATAGTACCTGTTTTTGGGTGTAATTATAAAAAATAGCATTCAAAACATACAAAAATTAAATTTTTTGAAACCCCCACACGAGGCACAAAAGATATTGAAAGACAAAAGTTGTGATAAGAATGTGCCCATGCAGCGGGCTGATTTTTTTGTTACTGTTAATGATTTTTTTACGCTTATAGCGAAAACTACTCATGTTTTACCGTATTTTGCATAGTTTGTTCGAAAAATGGATTTTTCGGATTCTTCATTCTTTTTTATGCTGCTAAAATTTAATTTTCGTTTTTTCGAGAAAATTCAAAAACTTGTTATGAATATATATTATAAGGGATTCAAAAATAAATATTTTTCTTTTCCTGACTGTTTTTCATATCGTGCGTTGTTTGGTTTAAAATATTCATCTTTTTGTATTTTTTATAATTTTGTAAATGCTATATCTGGTAATTTTTGGTTCTATAAAAAAAGACATTAAGATAAATTGTTCGACTTTTTGAAAACTATGAATATCCGTACAGAAAATTTTTAAATGAAAAAAAGTAGTCTCGAAAATATTAAAAATGCGCTCAGTTTTGAATTTTTATTAAAAATGCTGGCTAATAAACTTGACCTTTAGTTTAGGACACTAAAAGAGTGTGCCAAAGGCCAATCTAATAGATTAATTTTTTCGATAGTTATCGTGGAAGCAGGCAGACAGGCATATATACAGACATACAGACCCATTTGTAGAAACTTGTTTTTCGGATTCAGAGGGTCTCAAAACATGGACATTTGACAAAAACTGGAAGGGGTCAAATTTTACACAAATCTAATATCTTCTATGATCAGACTTTAAAAAAAATTTTCTCGAAAACCGCTTTGTCGATTTTCATGAACAAAATATACGTTATGGAGACTGATAGGACAATTTTCCAAAAAATTTAAGAGAATATTAGGGCTAAAATAACAAGTAAAAAAATGTTGGAATTTTTTTAAGTTGAGTTGTTCGACCTGCAACAACCATGTTTTCACGCAAAAAGCTGTACATCCCCTAGGTATATTAACATATTTTTCCCTGAACTAACCGGAGTAATATCCGAAAGCTCCGGTGAGACGGAGCCTTAGTGTTCATAGTATAGTAACTACTAGCTTTTATTTTCTACCAACAATGAAAATATTAGTTTTATATAAACGATACAAAACGTTGTAAAACATTGCAATCTTATTTTCATGGGTGTGATACCAAATACTAATCATATCATTGAGAGGAAGAGGATTAAGGCGCTTCAAATGGTTGTCAAATTCGCTACTGCCTAACTATTTCTAAACTGTTAAGTTGTTCAACGCCATATTCTAACCACATAATCTAAAGGCAATTATACCGAACAGTTCAACCAGATTTTTCCCGAAAATGTTCTTATTGTTGTTGTTTTTTGTAATTGAAAGTGAAGAGTATTTTCTCGCTTGAAATTGGCCCGGGTTGGCGATTTATCAAAAGAAACGTATTAGCAATAAACAAGTTTTGAACTGTGAAACGTAAAGGTAACAAAATTTGTAATTTAATATTTTTTACATTTTTAAGATGTTGAGTTTTTTATCATTCACAATTTCAAGTTTGACAAATGTTCCGCGTCGAAGCAAAAACTCATTAATGTACCCTCTTGAAATAACCAGTGAGATATCACTGATTTCCAGTGAAATATCACTGGTAAAAATAGCCAGAAATGTGTCGCCAGTCAGATGGTTAGGTATGACACTTCTCGTTCATCACTTTTGTGGAACCAGTTGAATAATTATCTTTTAAAAACCACAATTTACTCCCACAGCAATAAAAGAAGGCCGGGCTGCAAAATGTTACGACTATAATAATTGTGGTAAGGCCCCTCGTTATGTCTATGTTTCGCGTCGTTTAAATTCAAACCCAAGTGGCCAGGGCCTTTTCCACTATTAAGAAAAAGATATTATATTCCTTGCTTATAGCAGCTAAGCGCTAATGTTTTGTCACACAAACACGTGTACACAATAAGGTTGGTTTTCACTCGAGAAATGCAAAAACCTGACCGGCGACGTGGCGCGTGTCAGACGGCTGGAGATGCATGTCTTGTCCGCGTGGAGCGCTATATCACTGATTGAATCTCTCGTTTGGCGTTACTGGTATATGCAGTAGGGCTGTTTTAATTGAGGAATTCACTTTTTCACCCAGACAAAGTTGGCAAAAAACACTGGTTCAACAGTGTTTCGCTTTGAATTGTTTCGCCTTAGGCGGCTCTACAACTTTGTTAAATAGCGATGATCCGGACGATCTTGGATGTTCTGCTCTCTTCCTTCTCTACTGAAAACCTTCCTAATCGAAGAAATTTTCCGACCTACGGGGTGAAATTTAGGTCCACAAATGAAAACACGTTTTACTGGAAAAAGCCTAAAAAGGCACAAAAATCCAGATTTATTCGAAGCACATTAGTCACATGAAGTGAGAGAGATTTGATAAAGAATTTTGAATTACAACGAGAAGCTTCAACGAACGCGTGCCTTGAGTCGGGTCTTCACACGCGGTGGCGACCGCGAGTCTCGACGGATTCTCGGAATCCACGATTGACGAGATTCAGCCCAGAAAGGCGAGATGTCTCTAAGGAAGATCAGCCCGGACCGGTAGGTGCATTCACGAAAGAGGTGATTAGCTCGATAAAGCAACCGACGCGAGGAGCTGCACGGACGGAATATATGATGCTGATTCGACGATGTCGATGCGACTGAATCAGAGACTCGCGTTCGAGACTCACGCGATCGGGCCTGGTGCAAGGCACGCGACAAGATTCGCAAGATTCACGCGAACCTAGAATTGCGTGTTAGCTAAACAAAGGTAGAATGAGTGCTGAATTTCCTTGTCCAATGATTGTTTCATGCTTTTTGGTGCCTGACGTTTGATATTTTCGTAACTTCCAATTTCTTCTTCAGTTTTAAAATTGACACTTTTTCATTTAATTTTTATTATGACTTTCATGATTAATTCAATAATGCGCCAAAAAAGGTTCAAACAATCCATACTAGATTTAAAGACGATAAAAAACAATATTATATTATTTTTAATTCAGAAAACACCATTTAAAAAATATTTCTGGAAAAATAATTGCTTCAGCAAATTATATTTGTTTGAACAATAAAAAATTGTTAATGCATTTTTATACACTATACAGTCAGAAAAATAATTGTCTGTACTCTATTTTATTTCATTTTTTTAAGTAACCCAAATAAAAATGCTTGAGCAAACAAAAATTGTTTAAGCAAATAGAGATTTATTAAAAAATAGAAGAAATCTATAAAACTTATTGTAATTATTCAACAGAAAGTCGTTCAGGACACCAATTTAAGAAAAATTCAGACATCTCGGACTCAACTTTTGTAATTTTTGTAAATGAAAACCCGGGTCCTATCTATTAGCTCGGTGATCTCGCTGATCTCCCTCAATACGCCGGGAAGACTGTTTTCGGTTGATCCTCGGAAGCAGTTTCAACTTGATGAAAACCCGAGACAAGGTCAAAAACGGAAAAGTATTGAGCCTTCCATAGCTGGTCGAGAATATCACTTATATTTTGGAGGGGATAAGAGTCCCCCACTGTCACTGTCACTGTCACTGTCACTGTCTGCGACTGGCAATACTGTTTATGCTTGGCAGGCTTATCGTCAACTATCAAAATATGATGTTTACCATATTAGTAACCGGCAGTTTATCTCCTTGCAGTCGAAACCTGTCGTATCCACTAGCCAACCATTTTTTTATATATAGAAGTTCTTCTGGATTAACATGATTCATCCTCAGTTTTCTTAAGACGGTTTCTACGTTTTCTGCAACATTTAATGGTACAGTTAGGTTGTCAGAAATGTTTTATTCACTAGAAAAGGTTACATACGCCAGAGCCTAGTTCTGGCCCGTAATGTTGAAATCCGGAAAACGGGCTTCACTTATGGGTCTAACTCAATCCTTGCTTGTACTGACTCTGGGTTAATAAAGGTGATTGGATCCACGGGTCTTGACTGGGTTATTAACGCGTTATAAAAAATGAGACGTTTGACCTTTCTTGCCTAACGTATGCACGTCCCAGAATTCCCTCTACCAAAATCGGAAATTGCGGTAGCACTACGTAGGAAAGCACCTTGTTCCCGGATATCTCCAGTACTGTAGTACCTAGGGTATACATTTTCGTTCAAAAGATCCCCGTTATGTACGAGATATTCTCAGCACATATGGGCGTATCAGGTTCAAGCGTTCAAGCAGAGCACTTTCCTCATGGAGACCTATTACATCCAGTTTTACAACGGGAGCTTCATTTATGCTCCAGCTCACATTGTAGATTTCGAATGTTCGAGGAATCGAATTGGCGTTTGACGCTCTGACTCCCTGCAACCCATCGGTGCGTCAGTTCGATGGATTCCGCCAGAGTTTAAATCATTTCGTGGGGTGTAACCTGATGACGGAGGATGCAGAGAGTTCCGGCCTGATGAGGGTGCACAATAACCCTGAGTGTACAATAACCCGGATTAAGAAAGCACAAGAGAAAAACTTTCGTGAACAGCTCCTCGATAAGAGGATGCACGGTATCTTCCACAGAAATGTGAAGGATCAGTCACTGTCTTGTGAGCTAACGTTTGCTTTCCTTAAATCGCCCGGATTGAAGTCTGGTACAGAGGGTTTCATTTTTGCATGCCAAGACGCTGTGATTTCCACCTTAGCATACCGTCGCCACATTTTGAGCCAAGACATTCCCGATGATAGCTGCAGGGCGTGCCATGCACACCTCGAGCATTTAGCTCACATACTATCTAGTTGTCCAACACACGCGGGAACGACCTACATTCAAAGGCACAATGCGGCACTAAGAGTACTTTATTACCATCTCTGTCACTCCTACGGCATTCACCGTAATATCGCTCCTCTAAATGCTCCTAGGGAAATTGAGTCAATTGTCGAGAATGGGATGTGCCGCATATAATGGAACTTTATATTCTCGAAAATTGTTTCTGTTGCTCACTCGAGGCCTGACATGGTTCTTCTTGACTTCGAGAAGCGAACCATGTTCGTTATCGAATTTTCGGCACCAGCTGTCAAAAACATCATAGCCAAGGAGAATGAAAAGAAAGAGAGGTATCGAGACCTTATAAGGGAGTTGCAACGATTGTACCCGGAATATTCTGTTATACCGATCGTCCTTATCATCGGCGCTCTTGGAAGTGCCAAGCTTTCACTTGCTAAAAGCCTAAAAAGCATCCCTACGTGTCAACAATATGCTAGAACACTTGCGGGAAAAATACAGAAGGCGGTTGTCCTTGGGTCACTCCGTGTTCTTAGGGTGCACGAGGCTTTTGCTGGATCGT
>NC_046661.1:50575210-50577803 GCF_010883055.1 Belonocnema kinseyi | reverse complement strand
GCAATTTTTCAGATTAGCACCCGCTCCCGGAGAAATCCTGCGGTTGCCCATATGACAAATTTTTAATTATATATATATATATATATATATCACGGTAAAATTTCAGCCACAACCACGTCTCACGACCGTGAGGTGGGTGGCTACAATCTGTAACGGAATCAATACGACGATCCGGCAAAAGTTTCGGGCACCCTAAGAACACGGAGGGACCCAAGGACTACTGCCTTCTGCATTTTTCCGGTAAGTGTTTTAGCATATTCTTGACACGAAGGGATGCTATTCAGGCTATTAACGAGTGAAAGCTTGGCACCTCCAAGACGCCGATGATAAGGACGATTAGTTAAACAGAATATTCCGGGTACAATCATTTCAACTCCCTTATAAGGTCTCTATAACCCTCTTTCTTTTCATTCTCCATGGCTATGATGTTTTTGTCAGCTGCTACCGAAAATTCGATTACGAACACCGTTTGCTTCTCGAAGTCAAAAAGAGCCATGTCAGGCCTCGAGTGTGCAACAGAAAAAATTGTTGAGAATATAAAGTTCCAGTATATGCGACACTTCCCATTCTCGAAAACTGACTGGATTTCCTTAGGAGCATTTAGAGGAGCGATAATAAGGTTAATGCCGTAAGAGTGACATAGATGGTATTAAAGCACTCTGAGTGCCGCGTTGTGCACCGAATTATTTAAGGAAAGCAAAAGTTAGCTCACACGACATTGACTGATCCTCCACATTTCTGTGGAAGATAGCATTTTGGTCACCCCTAATTCTGAAGTAAAGTCCGAATGTTTCAGCAGCCTCCTCCGCTGCTTGGTACAGAAACTCTCCTTTGCCTACTTCTTCGTGTTTCCTGACCATTTTAAGAAGAGGGCCTCTTCCATTTTTCAAGACTCAATATTCCGCAACCACTTTGACGGCTTCAGATGCATGCTTTTGTTCATGTGCATAACCTTTCTGGTCCCGATATCAAGGGATCTGAGTTCGTTCTTCGTCCATGGAACCACTCCAAATGAATAAATTACTACCGGGACCGCAAGCATGTTCGTTGCATGTATTTTTTCCCTCGCCGACAGTTCGGAAGACCAAATCTGCCGGATGAGAGATTTGTATCTGCTGCGGAGGGTATCCTTTATAGATGTCACATCCTGAATGCGGGTCTGTGGCACGCCCAGGTAAGAATAAGTCTCTCCAGCGCAAAGGCGTTGTATAGCCCTTCCCTCGAAGAGCTCATGATCTTCAGCAATGCCATTAAGTTTTCTTCGCTTCAAATAAACCTTGGTGCATTTGTTTAAGCCAAATTCCATTCCAATTTCCTTAGCATATCGTTCAAAAATCCCTAGAGCTAGGTGTAGTTGCTCTTTGTTTTTAGCATCGATCTTAAGATCTTCCATGTAAAATACATTAGTGACCTTGTACTTTCGATCTGCAGGTTTGCCGGGAAAGTAACCGTCGGGATGGCGAAGTGCTAGAGATAGTGGCAATACATTAAGGCAAAAGAGGATGAACCTTTAAGCTTTCCATAAGAACGATGATAAGTCTATGTGAAGTCGAATCGAAAGCTTTTCGATAATCAATCCAGGCCATGGATAGGTCACGCTGATAAAATGCTGCATCTTTGTAGACACATCTATCGATGAGCAGATTCTCCCGACATCCCGCTACTCCTTTAGTTGAGCCTCGTTGTTCATACATTTCTTGCCACACAGGTTCAATTGCCCGAACAAACTTATTATTTAGGATAGCTGTGAATATCCTATACAGTGTGTTCAGACAAGCGATAGGCCTATAGTTTTTCGGGTCAGCTTAAATGCCTATTTTCGGCAGGAGTATTGTGCGCCATTCCACCAACTACTCCGGAATCAGCTATTCCAACTTTAAATATGAGGTGAAAATACGGACTCAATGCTGATGGGTTGACGGAAACTTCTTCCACTAGAAGGTTTTGAAACAATCTAGTCCTGGAGCGGAATAGTTCTTCATCCCTCTCAAATCTTTTTTCACCGCCTCGGTAGTGATGGGTGGGCATTCTTCATCGGGTGTTATGAGGGCATCACACAGCTCCTTGAAGCTATTTATATTTTCTGAGTCTTCGTCCAGTCTATGTTGTACTTCGTAGACTTCTCTCCAAAATTCTTGGACCTCCTCTGGTTTGGGCGGGTGGTCGACAGTAACTGGAGGGCGCAAACTTTCAAACTTTCGAACTTTGGCGGCAAAATTCCTGCCAAATGTGATGTAGTCAATCACGCACTGAATGCAGGACGCATACCCTCTTGCCCAGCCTACCTTTATGACAAGTTGATGCATTCGTATTTTGGTCTTATCATCAACCATTGGTTTTATTTTACGGATTTTCAGGCTTGAGTGAAACCTTGGTGTTGATGTTTCTCCGGGTCATAAAGCACCGCTCTTCCCCTATCGGATGCCTGCCCGTGGTTGGTCTTAGTGTCGCCTCTCTTTCTCTGTTGCCGGCTTGTTCTAGCTGTGGTAGAGAGCGTTTTGCTTACATAGCCCCTTTTTTGGAGTAATATGGCATAATTTCGCAGACGTTGATGCAAAAAGTGCGATAGCTCCGGGTGTTTCTCGCACCACAG
>NC_046661.1:50570575-50575110 GCF_010883055.1 Belonocnema kinseyi | reverse complement strand
GCAGGGGCAAAAGCAATGACGTTTCTCAAGCCTGTCTCTTTCTTTTTTTCTATCATATCTTGTGGACGCACAGCCATCAATGTAACAGCAACCCATTTTGCACACACAAGAACGTCTCACTTCTATCACAGTCCATTTACTTTCACGAGAAAACAGACAAACCCATTTGTAATTTGTATTTCAAAGCTTTTCCGCAAGAAGCGGTACAAGCGATGCAAACTAACTAAAACCGAATCTACGCGTACAAATTGTCCAAAGGCCGCAT
The DNA here is from genome assembly GCF_010883055.1 of Belonocnema kinseyi. Classification (NCBI taxonomy): domain Eukaryota; kingdom Metazoa; phylum Arthropoda; class Insecta; order Hymenoptera; family Cynipidae; genus Belonocnema; species Belonocnema kinseyi. The sequence continues at coordinate 50,574,845 of NC_046661.1, read as the reverse complement.
ATAAGTGGGGTCTCCTTATACAACTTCGTAGGAATGGAAGAGCCCTTAAACATATTTTTCCGCGAAGAAGATGTCTTTCAAGAAGATGTCTGTTTAAGTAAATAATTAAGCAACAACAATTTTATTTTTAGGATTTCATAATCAAATTGAACAGCTTTTAAGAACTGAAAATAATATCTAAATTCACTTATAATAAAACAAAATTCCGAGTTACAAGAAGACATTAAGCTTCTTTCCCTGTAATGAGTATTATTCCTTAGCCTTTAGCGCAGACATCTTTCTAGCTGACTTCAAAACCTGAAGTAAAGTCGGACCTTGATTGTATCAACCACCGATATCGTAAACTTCCCCTCTCCTGAGTTCATACTACTAAATTCCCTGATTGTTTCTGACGTTTGCGCACAAGATGCGCAGAGATTCAAATCAACCGTTATTATCTATTACCGCGTACCAGTCTACTGTGCAACTTCACTTCTACCCCGAGCGACCGCGATAATGTGAAGACACTCTCCTAAAAATAGATAGAGTCGAGTTCCGACTGTACCTTATCACCATTCGACCGATGTACCGATTGTGCTATTGCACTCGGTCGGTATGTAATAATCAAGACTCCTGTAATTAAACGGAAAATAATTTATTTAAAGGACTTAACGCAAATTTTCCACTGTCAAAATCATCTTCGGAAATTCCCAAGCTTAAATTTTACGTTTTTCTTTTTTCAATAGACCTACTTACTTTAAAGACTATGGCGAATTTAAAATCCTGTATCGGCAACCAAGTTTATTTTGATGAATAAATTGTGCTAAGTCGACAATTAGGCGATCAATTTGATCATTCATGTCAAGTTTCATCGTTCTGGAGTGTTTTGTACGCGGAAACTTGTCAGAATTAACTATTTATAGCCGCTTCTTTAAACATAAAGTCAGCAACTAAGAAAACAATCGTGCGACGCACTGTATTCGCATGCGTGCGAAGCCTGTCTGCGACGCATGCGTGCGTCCATCCTGCCGATAACACAGGCCCACAACAAATAGTTGTCTGCACGAGACAAGTTACTAGGCTACCCTTATGGATTTTGAGCCGCTAAAAACGAATATGGGCTTAGAATTTGTCCTACGTGTCTCAGTTTGTCCCTAGATGCAAAAAGTAGGGAAAATCCTTGGGATTTTTTAGACTCACAGCCTATACAGAAAATTTGTCTGCACAAAACAAGTGACTAGGCTACCCTTATTGATTTTGAGCCGCGAAATCCGAATCTGGCCTTACAATTTTTACCACACATCTCAGATTTCCCCTAGCAGCAAAAAGTAGGGAAAGTCCTAGGGATATTCTGGTCACACAGACAATACAAAAAATTGTTTGCACAAGATAAGTTACTAGGCTACCCTTATGCATTTTGAGCCGCTGAATCCGAATCTGGCCATAGAACTTCTCCAGCACGTCTCAGTTTTCCCTTAGATGCAAAAAGCACGGAAAAGATTAGGGATTAATGGTCACACAGGCCATACCAAAAATTTGTTTGCCCAGATAAGTGACATGGTTGCCCTTATGAATTTTGAGACGCTGAATCCGGATGTGGCCTCTGAATTTCTCCTACACGGGTCAGTTTTCCCCTAGATGAAAAAGTAGGAAAAGGTTTAGGGATTTCTGGTCACACAGGCTATACAAAAAAAATTCTGCACGAGACAAGTGACAAGCCTACGTTTATGAATTTTGAGCCGCTGAATCTAAATCTGGCCTCAGAACTTTTGTCTTACACGTCTCAGTTTCCCCCTAGATGAAGAAAGTAATTAGAATTCTAGGGATAATTTGCACGTTCATTTGATTATAACAGTATACGCTATTATAGAAACATCGGCATTATATTCTCAAGTACAACGACTTGTAGAGATTCAATTTGTACACAGAAATTATTAAGTGTGCCTTCTATTTTCCCTAGCTTGGGTAATTTTAGAGAAATTAAAGTTCTTCCTCAGATTGTATAGATTTACACGGGAAAAAATAAGAAAAACCTAATATCCTTTACAGTCTTGCCTTCGAAATCAGTCACTTGTCCCGTTCGGACAACTTTTCTTTTGTTGGCCTGTGTGCCGAGAAATTTCCTAGGCTTTTCTCCACATTTCACATCTAGAAAGATAATGGAACAAGCCCGAAAAATTTGGGGTAAAAATTTAGATTTAACACTCAAATCTGCAAAGCATATGGCATTTTTGTTACTTTTCCCCGTACAAATCTACATAATATGAGAAAGACCCTTAATGTCCCTAGAATTGTCCAAGCTGGGAGAAACAGAAGACACACCAGATCATTTCTGTGTACAAATTAAGTCTCTATAAGTCTCGACGCTTGAGAATAAAACATTCATGTGTCTATTTCCGCGTATACTGATATTATCAAAATAACGTTCAGAATATCCTAAGGTCTTTGCCTATTTTTTACATCTCAGGGAAAGCTAAGACGTGTACGTGAAATTCTAAAGCCGAATTTGAATTCAGCGGCTCAAAATCTACCTGGGTAGTCTAGTCACTTGCCTTGAGCAGACAAATTTTTTGTATGGCCTATGTGACTAGAAAATCCCTAGGCTTTTCCATACTTTTTGCATCTAAGAGGAAACTAACACGTGTAGGAGAAATTCTGAGGCTATATGCGGATTCAACAGCTCAAAAACCATAAGGGTAGCCAAGTCACTTGTCTCGTGCAGCCATCTTTTTTGTGCGTCTGTGTAATTAATAAATAGTTCCATAAAGATGATCTAATTAGATCCCAAATATTTTTTACTTAACGAAATTGTGAAAAATTCCAAAATACTTTTTCTAACACACACGCACGCGTGCGAGAGTGTGTATTTATTGATTTATTTATATATTTTTCGAATTGAAAAGAAATTTTTTTTCATTTTGTTTAGCTGGAAAATTAATTTCGTCAAAAACAAAACCCGAAGCAAAAACAAAATATTTCCAATAAATCAAAAATGGTTATTTTGTATTCAAATAATATTTTAAAGGATCCCAATTTGAATTCCAAATGATTTTTTTAAAGACATTTTTAGTAAAATTATAAGTTTCAATTTTAATCTAAAATAGCAAATAAAATATTTTTTATTTTTTATTACTGCAATTTGTAAATTTAATTCCATAAAAAGTCTGCCACTCGTCCCGCTCTATGATCTAAGATCATGCCTGCTCTATCTTCCGCAGCATACTGCAGCATCCCGCAGTCTCCCAACATTAGTATGCCTTTACTTTTAGTGGGTATGAGTTTTTCCACGTAGTTTTCCTCGCTTTCCTAATTTTTTTCGAAACGAAGTGATTTTAGGTGTGAACGAAACAGTTGGATATTCATTTCTTCATTTAAATTGAATTATTCTTGTTTTCATTCAATAATGATATTTAGAATAATATATTTTTAAATCCTGCATACATTTTTAAGCTCGCATATCACCATCATGCGTGCGACTTTCACGCGTGCGAGCGATATGCGTTTCAATTTAGGACTAATCTGTCTGCTCGTGTGATGGCGCGAGTCATTATGCCATTATTGTTCCCGCACATTGTTATCTGGGAAGTGATACTTCACCGTTATTACTTTTCTACAGCGTAAAGTCAGGTACACTTTACCTATTTATGAATTACTTTGAACGAGATTATCCTGATTATAGCTGACATTACCCAGAATTAATGATTACCTGCAACATTTCTTACCCCCAGTTTTTTCTGTGTTAAGAACTGTCTACAGGACTGGCATGCTGTCAAACATGTCAAAAACTCGAGTGCAAAAACGTCATTTTAATACTCTTGAAACCCTTTGGGGATGATTTTTCAGGTGCAAAGAACTAACAAAAATTTTGCCTGGCAGCTACAGAGTGGTGCCAAACTTGACTGGCCGGATGTCAAACATATAAAAAAATGACAGTATGACAATTAGAACCTTCATTTTAGTACTCTTGAAACCCATGGGGGATGATTGTTTAGATGCAAACAACGAACAAGCAATTTCATTGGCAGCTCCTGAGTGGTGCCAAAGTTAACTGGCAGGCTGTCAAAAATGTCAAAAATCCGAGTGAAAAAACGTCCTTTTGGTACTCTTGAAACCCATTAGGCATAATTCCTTAGGTGCAAACAACTAACAAGAAGTTTCACTGACAGTTCCTCAGTCGTGTCAAAGTTGACTCGCAGGCTGTCAAAAATGTCAAAAATTTGAGTAAAAAACGTAATTTTAGTATTCTTGAAACCCATTGGGGATGATTTTGTAGGTGCAAACAACTAGCAAG
>NC_046661.1:50565941-50570475 GCF_010883055.1 Belonocnema kinseyi | reverse complement strand
TTTAGTACCCTTGAAACCCATTGTTCCCAGCTGTGAATTTACGTAAAAAGTGAGATTTTCGTAGTTTCTTTTTTTATATACATATTAGTTTTAGAGAAGTATCCTACAGATGAAAATTTTAGTTAATTAAAAGGACAAAACTTTCATTCGGTTGCCGATTAGAATGTCAGTCAACTTTAGCACCACACAGGGGCTGCCAGTCAAATTGCTTGTTAGTTGTTTGCACCTAAACAATCATCCTCTATGGATTTCAAGAGTACTAAAATGAAGGTTCTAATTGTCATCATGTCATTTTTTTTATATATTTGACAGCCGACACGTCAAGTTTGGCACCACTCTGGAGCTGCAAGTCAAAATTTTGGTTAGTTCTTTGTACCTAAAAAATCATCCCCAATAGGTTTGAAGAGTATTAAAATGACGTTTCTTCACACGAATTTTTGGCATGTTTGACAGCCTGCCAATCAACTTTGGCACCACTCAGGAGCTGCCAGTCAAACTTCTTGTTAGTTTTTAACATTCAAGCAATCATTCCACGTTGTATTGAAGAGTACTAAAATGACGGTTTTTCACTCGAATTTTTAACCAGTTTAACGATAAATTGTTGCAAATTGCACCAACAGCTGTTAGTCAGTCAACGAATTTCAAATTGTTGACTATGAAAACAAAATGTTCTGAAATTTTATTGAGTACTAAAATGACCTCCATAGAATTGTCGCGAGCTCCCGGACTACAAGAAGTCCAAAAGGAGCAATAAATGGGCTGAAAAAATTTGGACTAGCTTAGGAACGTGAGCTTAAATATAATTTTAATTTCAAATAAAAAGTCGTGAAAAAAATTACAATAAAAATAAAGATACAAATTATAATGTGCACTAGCACAATATAAAATTTCGAGTATACTTAGCATACCTTGTTTCATTACAGTATATTTTGCACAGATTTAGGGATATGTGTGTCCACGTGTATCCTAGCCTGACCCCCCCGGTCCCCCCGTGGACAAGCGTGGAATTTTGTCATACCCCCCCCCCCTAAAGTGTCCACGAGGTATATGGATGGTCCCCATGCATCAGCCTGAATTGTAAATTTTCAAAATTACTTATAGGGGCCCGTAATTCATTCTCTCTGGGCCTGGTTTTCCTCTCCACGGGCCTGACTGTCTATCATTACAGACATTTTCCGTAAGACAAACCAGCAGTAGGAATGAGTAGCGGTGTAAATGAGTAGAAGAATAAAAAGGTTTGTAAAATATATTTTAATCGTTGGTGTGGTTAAGATTTTATTAATGTAGAATTTTCTGCGAAGGAACGTTACATTCAACTACGAATGGTCGACATCCGGATGTGATTTATCTTTGTGGGGCTAGAAAGTTCCGCAAAAAAGATGCTAACAAGTGAACATTTTTTAATGTTGCAAATGTTTAAAAATGTATATGAATAGGAAAAGAAGAAACCGGCATAATTCGTTGTCAATTAGACTTCATACATACTTAATTAAGCATACATATCATAAAAAATTCCTAACATAGCAATGTGACTTCGACCTGACTTCCATGGCAGTGCGGAACAAAGTTCATGCACGATTCAATTTAAATGTAACACTTTAACATAATATACAAGCCGCCGATTGAGAGCCGTCCAGCTTCTAGACCGAGACCAGAGCTCAACAATAGAAAAAGTTCGCTGAGAAGGCAGGTATGATGTGGTACCTTGACACTACCCTAAGCCAAAATTAGAATTATCGCAGTTTTTCAAATTTTTAAATTCGGTAATTAAAAGAATTATTTTCTACACTTCTAATTTCGCATTTCAGAAGTATTTATTTGCACCCCAACACGATTTATTTTTAAAATAAATCAAACTTATTTTAAACTCAACCAAATAAACAATTAGATCATTTTCGCCGGTAATATATAATAGAAATAAATTATATAATTACTTTTGATAGTCTATTCACTTTAATTTACTTGGTATATAATGTAATGCTAGTATACTTTCAGTATAGCTCCTAGTAAACATTATCTTCGAAAAAGGTTTAATGCTTTAAACATAACCTCAAAACGAACTTTTCTACTTTATGCATGATATGCATTCAATTTGTCTGCAACAAAGGTGAACATATTTGGCTGAAATAAGAATCAAAGTTTTGATTTGGCACGTTAAAATATTGTTCTGCTTGCTTACTTACTTCAAACGTTTTATGACCATTGAGAGGTTCGCAATCTGTTAACACCTTTTACATTCTATCAAAGATACATTTTTTCAAAATAGACTGTTTTAAGAAACCTGATTTCAATTCACGTAAAACTTATATTTCTTTTCGAAAAATAACGCTTCCTCTTGTTTCCTTTCAACATTTTCGTAACGTTCATAACCTAAACTCTTAATGACTAAAAGCGAACTGAAGCGAAAATCCTGCGATATTTTTAAAATAGACTGAAAATGACTAAAGCAGACCATACGATAATCCCCGAAGGTACTGTCTGCTTTTTTATACACTCGTACGTTGTTGTTGAGTTGCTTCGTTGAGTTCGCAGCGCTTCTTTCTCGCCCCTTTAGATCACCTTGTATTATATAACGGGAATTTTTCTGGCGGGACTATAGAGTATTTGTATAATACAGTGTTAAAAATTTTATTAAAAGCTGTTTGCAATAGCCGGGCGCACAATATTGCACGTCCGGTTGCCACACACACACACACAGATTTTAATAACTTAGGAAATTAGAATACTTAATCTGCATACATTCTCAAATAATCAAATGTACACTATTATATATTTAAAATAATTAACAATAATTACACAGCCACACAAAAAAAGTATCGTGATCTGGGGACGCGACATGCCCTACACGTCAGCATTTCACCTTAACCTAAAAAAACTCGAAAAAGTTAGTAGTTCCTGTTCAGGAGATGAGGCATATCAATTATTATGTTTTTCGATGCAATGAATGCGAATTAGCTGTCAGACTTGACCCTCCACGTTGTCCTTGAACACTGGTCTTCAAAAAACTCATTGGGTCCTCATTCAGTTTCTTTTTGAAAAAATCGAAGAAACAGCAAAATCAACTTTTAAATTAATGAAATTCGGATTCTATCTTAAAATTCCCTATAGAAGGTCACGGAATTATCGCAATAGTTTAGTTTTGCAACGGTAAAAACTTTTAAAAAATGTAAGACGTATGTCAGTAGCAGTCAACAGGCCTTATAGGTCTTATATTTTTTTGAAGTTTTTACCGTTGAAAAAAAAACTATTTCGATTATTCTGTAACCTTCTATAGGGAATTTTAAGATAGAATCCGAATTTCATTAATTAAAAAGTTGATTTTGCTGTTTCGTCGATTTTTTTAAAAAGAACATGAATGAGGACCCAATGAGTTCTTTACGGGTACTTTGTAGATACTCCATTCGGTTCCTTCGATCCGCCAGGGATTCTTACAATTGACGTGACCTAACTTCAACTCACCTAATCTAACCTAACTTAACCTGGCCTTATATAACCCTTAACTTTCATCGCAGATTCTACTATTCCCTCAAAGAGGTAAACTTCAACACGATAAGCAATGCCTTCACAACGAAATTAACATGAACTTTTCTGTTATATAGTCTATTCCACGATTTCTGGAAGAATCAGGGTTGTGCAGTGACGCGTCGGTCGAGGTTTCTGACGTATTATACGTAAAAAATGTATTATTTGTAAAAAACCGGTAAAAACGTAATAAACGTAATAAAGACGGTGGACTTGGATAGAGCATAATATAACCTCACTTTTTTAATTATGCTTATGTGTACCGACTTACATTGCTGTCGTTTATCAGAACTTCATTTCACATCAAAATATCACCAAGAATATCAAAACGGACACCACTCATTTTAGAATTATTATTTTGACTTTTTTCATATAATTGCATCAGGTTTTCTTGTAATACGTTCATAATTATAATGCACTTTTTCCTGAAAAAAAGTTTTGAAATGAGCGAAAATCCTTTAATGATTTGTTTGTTTATTTTTAAGATATTTGCAATTCAGATGGTTTGAAAATTTGCCTGTGGTTTCTTAACCTTTCTTTAGCTGTAATTGATAATACGAGGTTGCATCTCTGACAAAACGCAACATTTTTACCATTTTTTTTTAAAGGAAAGGTAATGCTTCCCAACATGGTTCCTCGGTCTGCCGCTTCTATTCATTATCAAAGTTATAGAATATCGCATATCGCTACCGGCGCTATTTTAAAGTTATGGAACGAAATGTGATAATGTCGTCACCATCTTGAAAACGTTTATTACGTTTTGTAAAAAACTGTGGACATAATATACGTGCGTAAATCACGTAAAACCCCTCATGTAATTTACCTAAGTGATATTACGTGCACAACCCTGAGAAGAATGGGTGAATATATTAATATTGCCAAACTTTTTTACATTTTTCGCTTGTGTTTGTTACCAGGGCACCTCCACATTTCGTCTAAAAGAATTTGATAATAAGCGCAGTGCGCATGCGTGAGAGGCAGAGAGAATGAGAGAAAAACAGAGGGAGGAAGC
>NC_046661.1:50565134-50565931 GCF_010883055.1 Belonocnema kinseyi | reverse complement strand
GTGTACAGATAGAGGGATCGAGATCAAAGCGAATTTTGGATGGCAGTGAGCTGTGAATTAAAATTTAAAGGGAGTTTGAGAAGGCTAATTTTGTTGTGTAACATTTATTTTATAGTAATAAAGTTTTTTTAATTGAAAGAAACTTGTTTAATAACATTTTATTGAGTTTTTTTAGGTTAGTGTTCAAGGACAACGTGTGGGATCAATTCTGACAGCTAATTCGCATTTAGTGCATCGAAAAACGTAAGAATTGACATACCTCATCACCAGAACAGGAAATACTGTTTTTTTTACTTTTTTAAGGTTAGGGTGAAAAGTTGACGTGTATGTCAATTTTTTTTCAATGACAATATAGAGTACAGTTAAAATAAATTTACAATACATTAATAATAATTATAATGTATATAATCTTTCACAAAATCATTTTTTAATATAAACAATTCGTTTTGATTATTTATGGATTTTGTAAATGATAATCAACCCTAACCTATTATTATTATTTAAAATAATAAAAAATCATTATTTCGTAGCCTAATCGCAAGAAAAATCATAGGGGTCCCCCATAAACTACGTAACCTATCCAGAGGTGGGGAGGGAGCCCCTGATAGACTTCATTGTGCCACATGGGAATGGGGAAGGGAGTTTCACCTGCGGTACGTAGTTTTACCAGGTGTATACATATGAAACCGGTATTTTTTCAAGAGAATGATAACAAATATTTTATTCAACGTATGCGCCCTCGCTGGCTACACATTTTGTCCACCTCTCAGGCAATTTATGGATACCTTTCCAAAAAA
>NC_046661.1:50563099-50565034 GCF_010883055.1 Belonocnema kinseyi | reverse complement strand
ACAATACGCCAATTAGCACAAATGGTAAGTTCCGACAGTGCCTACAAGTGTGCCTACTGGCCGCCAGATGGCAATACCGGTTTCATATGTATACACCTGGTACATTGATATACTTTTATTCTGTATACACTTGTCAACTCGATTGTCAAAAAGGTGAAGAAAATTGTTTACCTGTAATAGATGATTTACATGCATGGCTAGTCTCACCTTTTATTCAATCTGATGTCTTATATGAATAAAAACATTTTCCAAATTATTAGCCTTTGCTTACTAGAAAACAATTCTAAACATTTTAAATCTTAGCACATGCTTATTAGAACACAATTTTTAACATTTTGTATACACCATTAAGTTATTTCCCTTTCGGGGTAGGCGTGACTCACTCGGCAGGGGAAAGGAGTAGTGTGTGGAAGGGATAGAGATTTTTCAGATTGATCCAGAATTCTCGTGTTAATTATTGTAAATAACACGTTTGTTCCGCAGCACTGCTCCGACCCAGGTTGCTGATCAATCTCTCTAGCAATCACCCCAAGTGAAGATCCTCACAAAGTCGTTATGTAAGGTTCCCCACTTGGGTCCATTAGTGGCCAAGGTCTTTTGTTTCAGGCGTCATTCACTCTTTTTATTAACTATTTGCCGCTATACTTTCCTGTCCTGGCATACTTCTCTAGCTTCTTTTATGTCCATGCATTTTTTGATGCAGGCTCTCGTGTTTCTGTGACTTCTTTTGTCTCTTCTAACTAGGTTCTCATTCACACATTCTAATCATTCTTTCCGCGGTCTACCTCTGGCCACGCTGGTATTTACTTTACCTTGATACACTTGTTTCGTTAGTTATTCATTTGGCATTCTCTCAACATGCCCGAACCATCTACCGTATAGTATAGTCGGTACAAATATAGAATTATGTATTGCCATTTTAGCTTTGTTCGATATATTTTTACTTCTAATAAGGGGACCTGCTCTACCAATAACCTTCTTACCTTCGTCTATGCGTCTATCTAATTCTTTATCTATCTTCTAGCCCCTAGTAAATAAGCTACCCAGGTATATGAACTTATCAACTTGTTCAATTACCTCATCATTCAATACAATATTGCATAGTGTTTTCTCACTCTTTCCTTCGAAAATTATAGTTTTTGTTATATTTGCTTTAATTTTGAGGCCCATGCTCTTCATGCTTGCATCTAGTTTATTCAACATTCTTTGTAAGTCTTCGATTATCTCTGCCATAACAACCTTATCATCTGCGAAAGCTAACCCACGTACCCTTACTGTTTCGAGATCCATACCCTCTTCGTCGAAAAGAGCCAGTCTTGAACACTTGTCCATAAATAATATAAATAACCATGAAGACATAACGCGTCCTTGTCTAACTCCTTGAATAATATCGAAACAGTCACTCAATTTCCCATTCACCCTTATTCTCGCTTTGCTACCCGTATATATTGTTTTTATAGCTTGTAGGAGCTATCCATTGACTCCATACTCTTTCAGGACTTCCCAAAGTTTACTTCTAGCTACCTTGTCAAAAGCTTTTTCTAGGTCAACAAATGCACAGAAAACTTTTTTTCCTACTCTCAAACTTTTTTCTGTTATTTGCCTTAAGCTAAATATTTGATCCGTACATGACCTTCCTGGCATAAAGCCACTTTAGACTTCCCGAATCTCTGCTTCTGTTATTTTCATTACCCTACGAATAAGTATTTTTGAGTATATTTTACTTACGGTACTTAAGCTAATCCCTCTGTAATTATTTCAGTCGCTTTTATATCCCTTTCTTTTGTATATTGGTACGATAATCGCTTTCTTCCAATCGTCTGGGACGTCTCCCATCTCGAAACATAAATTTATCTTGAAATCCTGAGAATATCCATATTAGAACAAAATTCTCAACATTTCACCAAATTCTTATGAGATTCACACAAAAATTAG